>NC_064263.1:41186455-41499789 GCF_003254725.2 Canis lupus dingo | reverse complement strand
CTGGATCCCTGTAGGATATAACCAGTTCATTTTCCTTGTCTAGAAAGAGTACAATATTTGCTTTAATGATCCTTTTGTAGGCATCATATAGAGGATCCCCCTTAGGGAACTGGTTATTCTCTTGTGCCTGTCATTTCCAAGTACTGAAGTTCTTAAGGGACCTTTTTACTCTTCCAAATCACTTTAGGAGACTTTAGTACATGGACTCTAGAGGTTGTGAGGCCTTTTAGGACCTGAAGAAATTGTTTCTTCCTATGTATCTCATTAACCATCAATAACTATCATTTCATGTAATTGAAAGAATAGACTCCTTGGAGCAGAGGTATAGTGTACTTGCTACCAACTAGGGAATGTTGAATGAGTCCACACCATCTTGGGGCAACTTTCATGTTCTTCTTGTTAATTTGGTTATATATTCCTGATAACACTGTATTTACTACTATTACATGAAGAATTTTATCTGTTTATTTATTTTTAAAGATTTTATTTATTTATTCCTGAGAGACACAGAGAGAGAGAAAGAGGCAGAGACACAGGCAGAGGAAGAAGCAGGCTCCATGCAGAGATCCTGACGTGGGACTTGATCCTGGGTCTCCAGGATCAGGCCCTGGGCTGAAGGCAGCGCTAAACCACTGAGCCACCCAGGCTGCCCTTGAAGAATTTTAAATATAATGTTAACTAACATCTCATAAATATATTCCATAATATGGAGAAGTACATTAATAATTTTGGGAAATTAAGGTCAGTAGTTTTGAGAATTTGAGTAATGCTACATCATGACAGGCATTGATGACTACAACCAACCATTGTAGAGTTATGCTTTGGCTCTATTTGGACTTTTTCAAAATAGCTATTAAAACATTTTGGGGAGGGATATATATATATATATATATATATATATATATATATGCAGATGAGTATGCAAATATGCATAACATATATATACACACACACACACAGTTATGTTTGTGTATGCATAGACTAAATCTGGAGAAGTACAAAGGAATAATTAAGAGTAGTTGCTTCAGGAGTCAGATGGGAAACTGGTTCTGTACTTGTTTTGTGAAGTTAATATTTTTATTCCTCTATTTTTATTTTGTACTAAAATACATGTAACATTAAATTTACCGATAGTGACATTTAGGGCATTCACAGTGTTGTGTAGCCATCACCACTATCTAGTTCCAAAATTTTCATTGCCCCAAAAGGAAACCATGTACACACTAAGCAATCACTCCCTGTTTTCCCTTTCCCCATGTCCTGGCAACCACTTATCTGCCCTGTGCATTTGCCTATTCTAGATATTTCATACAAATGGAGTTTTCCTACATTATGTCATTTTTTATGTCCGGCTTCTTCCACTTGGCAAAATGTTTTCAAAGTTCATCCATATTGTAGCATGTATGAGTACATCATTCTTTTTATGGCTGGGTAATATTCCATGGGATGGATGTACCACATTTTGTCTGTTTATCAGTCTGTGGACTTCTGGGTTCCATCTTTTGGCTATTGTGAAGAGAACTACTATGAACATTCATGTACAAGTTTTGTTTGAATAACTGTTTTCACTTCTTTTAGGTATATACTCAGAAGTAGAACTTTGTGCTCATATGGCAATTCTGTGTTTAATTTATTGGTGAATTAATAGTGTGCTTTTGAATATCTTTATTAATAGTACATATAGATCTAAATAGCTCTATTTCTTTGAACAGTTTCATAATATTTTGTCATATGGCTGTCTGTTTCCTGTTGGGAGACATTTAGGTTGTTTTTGTTTTCTCGTGCTTATAAATAATAGTGGGGAGAACATTGTTATGTGAAAATTTTTGTGTACTTCTCTAGCAAGATAAAGTAGAATACTGGGTCAAAAGATACGTGTTTTCAAAATTTATATTGTTAAATTCTTCCCCAAAAAAGTTGTTCCAATTTATACTCTTACCAACAGTATGTAAGTGTTCCTGTTTGCTTTCTTTTGATTACTTGTATTCTTTTTTTTAATTTTTTAAAATATTTTATTTATTCATGAGAGACACATACAGACAGAGAGAGAGAGAGGCAGAGACACAGGCAGAGGGAGAAGCAGGCTCCATTCAGGGAGCCTGACGTGGGACTCGATCCTGGATCTCCAGGATCACACCCTGGACTGAAGGCGGCACTAAACCGCTGAGCCACCCGGGCTGCCCATATTCTTTTTTTAAAATTACTTTTATTCTAGGTTAAACATAGCTAATGGGATCATTGTCCTATGACATTTTGATCATGGTTATTATGTTTATTATGTTAATCATGTTTACTAGGATATATTTTATCCTTTATAATAATAGTATTTACCATTTTTCTAAGGAATCAGTAACATATGCTAGGTACTTTACATATATTCACTCACTGTTACTTTATTTATAGATGGCTCAGAGAGATTGTGGCTTAGGACATTCAGTAAGAGGCTAAACTAGGACTTCAAACAAAAATTTTTACCAATTTCTCATGATTCATTCCAGAGGTATTCTGTGCATATAGAAACATAAATGTTTGTGTGTATGGGTATATGCATGCATGTGCATGGAGAAAAAAGTGTTTAATAGTTGTAAACTTTAAAATAGTGTGTTGTTGACATATGGACAAAGCAAAAATGTGCTCAATAGCCAGTGGTTCTTGAAACATAGCTTGTTGATTAATCACCTATCAGAATCACCTTAAAATTACAGATGTCTGGGGTTCATCTTACAGATGCCTGGGAATCTCCATTTAGATAAGCAACTTTATAAAAAAAGCAGCTTAGGTAATTTTTATACCCATGAAAGGCAGTATTCTAAAAATTATACATAGTGACATAATTGCAGATTATAGAATCAGCATAGGGGAGTATGACCAACATTTTAGAAAAATGAACTAGAACAATAGAAAATATTACAGTAGTATTAAAGGAATTTTCTGTGTTGTTTTTATTTTTCTATTATATACATGTATTGTGTTTTGGGTTACAATAGAAAATGTATTATCTCATGGCATGCCCATTTCATGGCATAGGTCATGATCAAAGCTTTGAAATTCACTGTATTACAGTTGAAAATCATTGATTTAAGCCCTCCTCTCCTTTCCCCCTCTATATTTACCCCAGGTAAATACTTCTTCATTATCCTCAACATGCCCTTCATACTTGAAACTGGAGTCACCTTCTCTCTAGGAAACCTTCCAGAGTAACCCTTTTGCCAAATCACTCATTGCTCTTCATGATTTTAGTATTGGTATGTGAAATTTATGTTGTATCACTTTTTTCTCTATCTGGGACATTTTATCAAAGATACGCCTTTTATCCTTAAGACAATCCTCTCTAAAGATAGAGATATGACATAACACACAGAGTTCATGGCCTTAATTTGCCACATATGGTAAATCTTAGAAAAAGTCGCAGTGTAGTTTATACAGCTCCAAAACCCAGATCACTGTGGCAGTAATTGTTAAAGGCGCTCATTTGAACTGAGGAGTGATTCCCTACCTTATCTTTTATTTATTTATTTATTATTTATTTATTTATTTATTTAATATATATTTTATTTATTCATGACATACACACACAGAGTGAGAGGCAGAGAGACACAGGCAGAGGGAGAAGCAGGCTCCATGTAGGGAGCCTGACGTGGGACTCGATCCCGGATCTCCAGTATCACACCCTGGGCTGAAGGCGGTGCTAAACCACTGGGCCACTGGGGCTGCCCCCTACCTTATCTTTTAATATGAGTGTTCTTTTTAACATTAAAACAAAAAAGTCTACCTCTGTTCATCAGACAAAAATATCCCTTTTAGTCATTGACTGAAATAATGCCTAAAGCTATTGGGAAGTCATTCTTTGGTGGTACTCTCCCTCACCCCCCACAACATAAGAAGATTTTTGATAACTGTCATCTCAACAGAATTTCTAAATTAAGGGTCATCATCATTTCTAGAATTTTGTATCACAGTGAAGAATAATTTGAAAACATATTTTTATGTAATTTTTATTATAGTTAAGATGGCTTAGCACTATACCAGAGAAATAAAAAACACTTGTACTGTTTCCAGTATATTCAGACTGATACAGCTAGAATAGTTCAGTGAGGTCTCCACAGCCTTTGGATCTTATTATTTGATTGCCTAATTGTCCATGGTTCTGAATAAATTATTCAGCAATGATTTAAAATGAATGTATTTCATTTTTCAGTACATCATTCTCATAATCTGAGAACAATAATATATCAGAGCATGAAATCTTATTTGCTGGATCCTTTGACATGCTTGATACTAGATTGATATTCCTAGTATAACTGTAAGCAGCCACTGGTCTAGGGCCTACGGTTTGGGAACCAGTGGCTTGGCAGGAAGGGGTTTTTCTGGGCTACCTATGCAGCTGGATAGAGGTAGGAGGTTTGTGCCCTGGGAATCCAGATGGTCATTGGCCTCTGACCCCCTTATCACTATGCTAATAAGTAAGTGGTAAAGTTAGATTTGGAGCAGGCAATCTCATTCTGAAGCTCTCCCTTCTAACCCCTAAGCCCCTAAGATACAAGTATTATATATAGGGTAAGGACACTATGTCACTCACTTTGTGTTCTTTGGGCCTAATACAACTACCTATAACATGACAGAAACTTTAGAAGAGATTTATTGAATTAATTATTATTGGATAAACTTTTATTTTGATCCTTAACCTGTAATTTATATCATATCTTTACCTAGTCATGCTTAAAGTTCTTCCCAATTCTCTTTATAATATGGGTAAAATCTTTTTCCCCATATTAAATCACCAACTTCTTTTAAATCAATTTTATTTTGTATTCAAGTATAATTAACATACAGTGTTATATTGGTTTCAGGAGTATAATATAGTGGTTCAACAATTCTATACATTTCTTGTTTCTCATCAAGATAAGCTTACTCTTAAAAAAAAAAATAAGCTTACTCTTAACCCCCTTCACATTTCACGCGTGCATGCCCCCACCCACCTCCCCTCTGGCAACCCTCTGTTCTCTATAGTTAAGAATCTCATTTTTTGTTTGTCTCTTTTTTTGTTGTTCATTTGTTTCTTAAATTCCACACAGAAGTGAAAACATACGGTATTTGTTCTTTCTCTGATGTACTTCACTTATTAGCATTATACCCTCTAGATCTATCCATGTTGTTGCAAATGGCAAGATTTCATTCTTTTTATGGCCAAATAATATTCCACTGTATAAGATAGCTAGATAAAGATATGTAGGCAGGTAGGTAGATAGGTAGATATCCCATCTTCTTCATCCATTCATCTATTGATGGACACTTGAGTTGCTTCCATATCTTGACAATTGTGAATAATGCTGCAGTAAATATAGGGGTGAATAGATCTTTTTGAATTAGTGTTTTCTTTTTCTTTGGGTAACTAGTAGTTGAATTACTAGATCATATGGTAAGTTTATTTTTAATTTGAGGAACCTCCATACTGTTTTTCCACAGTGGCTGTACCAGTTTCCTTTCTCACCAAAAGTGCATGAGGGCTCCCTTTTCTCCAAATCCTTGGCAGCATTTGTTATTTCTCATCTTTCTGATTTTAGCCATTCTGATGGGTGTAAAGTAATATCTTATTTTGGTTTTAATTTGCATTTCCCTGATGATTAGTGATGTTAAACATCTTTTCATGTCTGTTGGCCATCTGTATGTCTTCTTTGAAAAAATATCTATTCACATGCTCCCTCTGCCCATTTTTAATTGGATTGTTTGGTTTTTTGGTATTGATTGGCATAAGTTCTTTATATATTTTAGATATTAACCTTTTATCAGATATATTATTTACAAACAACTCCTATTCAGTAGGTTGCCTTTTTGCTTTGTTGATGGTTTTCTTTGCTGTGTAATAACTTTTTATTTTGGTGTACTACTATGGCTTAGTTTTGCTTTTGTTTCCCTTGCCAGAGATAACATATCTAGAAAAATGTTTCCACGGCTGTTGTGAAAGAAATTACTGTTTTATGTTTTCATCTAGGAATTTTATGGTTTAATGTCTTTGTATTTAAGTCTTTAATCCATTTCAAGTTTATTTTTGTATATGGTGTAAGAAAAGCGTCCAGTTTCATTCTTTTGCATGTAGCTGTCCAGTTTTCCCAACACCATTTGTTGGGAAGAGACTGTCATGATATATTCTTGCCCCTTTGTCATAGATTAATTGACCATAAAAGCATGGGCTTATTTCTAGACTCTCTCTTCTATTGGTCTGTGTCTTTATTTTTGTGTCAGTACCATATTGTTTTGATTACTACAGCTTTTAATAGATCTTAAAATCTGGGATTGTGATACCTCCAGCTTTGCTCTTTTTCAAGATTGCTTTGGCTATTTGGGGGTTTTTGTTAAACCATCATCTTCTAAGGGAAGATCTGAGAAGGAAGAATGCAAGAAAAATATTCTGAGTGCCTACCAGGTACGAAGAATTTAGTTGCCTGTGAGGCAGTATTTACCAAACCTTGTCGTGCATGAGAATCACATGTAGAGAGGCATTCCTGAGCTTGTATTTCCCCCTTATATATTTAAGTAAATCTTCAGAACATGGGATAATCTGTAATTTTATTACCTTCCCAAGTTATTTTGAAGTACCCAGCCTAGCATTTAAGAACTGCTGCAGGTGACTGATAGAAATGGAAGACTCTCTACTTAGTCAGAAGCAGCTTAAAGTTAGGTATAAAGATACACATGCAAGATGTAAACAGTAATTCATGACAGCAAGAGAGTAATGAGGCAATCTATGATTAATTGCCTAGAGAATGGCATAGACAGTGAGCACTCTTGGGGTTGTGTGGAGAGAGATACTACTTTCAACTCAGTAGGATTGAGATATGTGCCAGATCTACCAGGATTAGGGAGATTTGGATTGCCATGGAGAATAGGGGGTGAGGATGGGAGACGTAGGTATCAGTAAGTGACTAGATCTTGGAGATGGACAGATGAGTAAGACACAAACAATTCCTGCTGTCACAGAGCTCGTAATGTAGTAGGCAGTTGAACACATATCTATCTAACATGTGGTGAGTACAGTGAGAAACATTCCAGATAGAAAGAATTTGGATAAAGCCCATATCAGGAAAATGAGAGAAATATGCTGGGGTAGGATAGGAACCAATTCAGCTTGAGCCAGAGGTTTACATGGAGAATATAAAAAATACTAGCTTCTAAAAAAAAAAAAAAAAAAAAACTAGCTTCTAGGCTGAAAAAGAAGAGAGTAAAAGCTTGGGAGCTTGGCAAATTTAAGGAGTAGGAAGCTTTTCTTGTGCTTTCAAAATCATATCAGGCAGCTACTTGTTTATTCACAAGGCAACCTTGAGAGTGAGGGCATTTGTAGCATCAAAGTAGAGAAAGTTAAAGGGGTGGGGAGAAAATAAATCATCCTGGCAAGATGGGTTGGGACCAAATTCTAAGGTCATAAATTGAACTGTTCACTGATACTTGGTAATATGGACAAGTCACCTAAACTCTAAATAATCATTTTCCTATTGTGGGCTTCAGTATAAGGAAAATTCTGTTAAAAAATAAAAAAAAAAAATGAAGGGACACCTGGGTGGCTCAGTGGTTGAGTGTCTGCCTACGGCCGGGGGTGTGATCCTGGAGACCCAGGATCGAGTTCCACATCAGGCTCCCTGCATGGAGCCTGCTTCTACCTCTGCCTGGGTCTCTGCCTCTCTCTCTCTGTGTCTCTCACGGATAAATAAATAAAATCTTTTTTTAAAAAATGAACTAAGACATTTTATCTTGATTTTCCAACCATTTTTTTTCTTCTTAGAGTAGAATCCTTAGTAAGTAAAACAGATACAAGCAGAACTACTCTGCTTGGAGAGGTCAAAGGAAACAGTATGGAGCTATGCCTACCAGCCTTCTTTCCACTTATTCCTAATCCTTCCACATGGCCTCCGAGTCATTTTCAAGGAACTCTAGGACTCCTAAACTCACAGTTTAAAAATCAGTGATGCAATTGATTATAGGTTCATTTTGCCTATAGTATATTACTTATTTTTCCTAGGAAAGTTGTACATCACAGGAAGAAACAATATCCTTGTTTATAGGTTCTGGATCCTGTACTTTATTGCTCTCTTCCCCCCCTTGGGATACACTCTTACTCTTAATCATCTTTCTGGAAGCAAACCCCAGCACTTTGTATACTCTGATGGATATAGAATTGATCTGGAGGCACATATGCCCAGAAGCTCAATACTTGTTGGAAAAAAAAAAAAAAGAAAGAAAAACAGAACTTGATTAAAACCTAGATCTCAAGCTCAGACTGTTTCTTTTTATTCATTAGATTTGTCTGCCTCTGCTCATTCCAAGGTGGTGATCTTCACAGTCAACTCTTTGGGTAGTTCTCAGTCCTACCTAGATGTGGTACAAAGTAATGTGGATATGTTCAGAGCCCTTGTCCCAGCTCTGGGACATTATAGTCAACATGGTGTCCTGCTCGTTGCATCTCAACCAGGTAAAAGGTTTTATTCTAAGTTAATCTGACAGTCCAGTGCATCAGTAGAATTGCTATTACTGATAAAAGTCCTAAAACTAGATTATAAAGAAACAGCTAGACTATTCAAATTGCTCTTCTCCTGAACAATACAGTACTGACATAATCTTGTTAACCAGTTGCTTCTTATGACTGGCAATAACTAGAAGGTTACAACTTACAGTTTTTTTTATGTAATACCACCATCATTCTGTTCCAGGTTTTTAGCCATGTCTCCTTCAGAGAGAAAATGGTTAAACACCCAAGAGAAAAATACAATGGCTTATGTGAAAGATCTTTTGTTAACTGTAAAGTATCATAAAATGTTGGCATGCCAGTGTGCGTTTTTCACTTTTTGTATATTACAAGTTGTTTTTGGAACTGTTTTATTTTAAAAAGAAATATTTTCAAAGAATTAGGTAGTATTGGATGGACTCAAATTGGTGAACAGGGTTTCTTAATGTTCCCAGTATAAAGGTATGCATTTTACATGTTTTCCTATAGTAATTGGTTGAGGGACACTGGTCTCTTTAATTCCTGACATCCTTTTGGCATGGCAGGAAAAAAGTAGTTGTGTTTGTTCATAATGTTGTGCTGTGTAGCAGTAGTATGTGATCATTATTTTAATTTATTCAATTTCTGTTTGTTGTTGTTGTTGTTAATTTTTATTTATTTATGATAGTCACACACACAGAGAGAGAGAGAGAGAGAGGCAGAGACCTAGGCAGAGGGAGAAGCAGGCTCCATGCACCGGGAGCCCGACGTGGGATTCGATCCCGGGTCTCCAGGATCGTGCCCTGGGCCAAAGGCAGGCGCTAAACTGCTGTGCCACCCAGGGATCCCCATTATTTTAATTTAAAGATAGAAATTCACCTAAAGATAAAAAATGAGAGCTTGATCAATGAAAAACAATTATCTTTTTCTGGTTTTCTGTACCAGTTTTTATCTTTCTTATTTAATTAGGAAAATATTTAATTTTCCCACTTTTAATTTATATTCAACTACAAAGTTACGTAAAATCATGCTGATGCCTGACTGTGATTTTAATATACATTAAAAATACGATTTGCCTCATGGTGCATTTTGGACCTAGGAAGAATATATAGAAGCTGTACTATACTTACTAAATTAATCACTGTTTTATTTATGAACTAGGCTGGAAGTATATATTTTAAAAATCTTCATACTTTCACCTTGTGTGTGATATTTAGTGGAAATCATGACGTATGTGACATGGAAACTGAGTGCATTTCCTGCAAATCGAGTGATCGGAATTGGATGTAATCTGGATTCACAAAGACTACAATATATTATTACAAATGTTTTGAAGGCACAGACTTCAGGAAAACAAGTATGGGTTGTTGGTGAGCAAGGAGAAGCCAAAGGTAAGAAATACATCTTAATTAATTATACTGATAAGCGAAGTCATCAGTGGCCACGATATTCAGATACATCTGGAGATTCCAGAATAGTGGAACTTGCTTGGCTTTTGTTTCACATTTGAGCGCCTTCTATGTACCAGGCCCTGCATCGTGAATAGACACTTCAAGTGTGTCATTCTCATTCATTTATTTTTCCGTAAGTTTAAGATTGGGCAAGACCCCTTAGTTTTATGTTTTTTAATTGAATTTCAGAGTCCAGGATTAATTTGAAAGTTTAATTTTCTAGAGAGCCATGTTTAAATGAACCCTAACGCATGTACAGAACTTTTTCCTTTCCGCTCCCCACACTATAGCCTTGCTTACCTTTCCTGAGTTCAGACTTTCTCCCTAGGGCCATACCTCCTGTCTGTTTCTCACCTTTTTAAACAGAATTTTCACATTTTGTTTATCCTTATGACCTTTTTCATCAGCCCACTTTCTCTCTTCCTACCACAAAAAGCATTCAGTTCCCCAGATTGGAAAGCCCTCTTTCCTATTCAAAAAGAATACTTTCCCTATTGAACTTGAAAATCTCTTCCTTTATCCCCTTACTGTTTTCCGTTATGCTATAAAGTCAAGTTGATCAGCTGACAGAAGTGCTGTTTATCCTCATTTTGTATAAGAGTATATAAGTCCCTACTCTTTACTCCTGTGTAAGACAGTAGTATGATATGAAAGAGGTATAGGGGTGCCTGGGGGGCTCAATCAGTTAAGCATCTGACTCTTGGTTTCAGCTCAGGTCATGATATCAGGGTCGTGAGATCGAGCCCCACATCAGGCCTTGCACTTAGCGTGCAGTCCGCTTGAGATTCTCTCTCTTTTTTTCTCACTGCCCCACCCTCTGTTGGCTCACTCTCTCAAATAAATAAATAAACAAACAAACATAAATAAATTATAAAACATAAGTAAATACATAAAAGTAATACATAAATTAAAATATATATAAATACATAAATATACATAAACATATATGTATTTATTTATTTAAAGAAATAATAACGGTCAGTCCATAGTCCCACAAAGCAAATCACCTTCTCAAAACCATTTCCTTAGAATTTAAAGCTTCCTATATGCTTGGATTTCATTAAAACAAATTATTAACAATGGTTGTATCTGGACTAAAGGAAACTTTGAAAAATGTGTACTTGTCAGTATTTTCTAATTTTTTCATTATGGGTATGTGGTATTTGTATAATTTTTAAGAAAAATTTAATAAAATATCGCAGTATTTAAATCTACGTAAATTGGTACTGGCTACCTAGAAAATTCAATGCTAGGAAGACCAAGGCAGTGGGATAAATAAACCTGTATAAAACCTGACATTGTGATTGAGCAGGATGACTTTTCAGGCTTAAAATGCCCCGACACTAGACGCTAATCAGCAGGACCCTAGAAAAGGGTAGCAAGCAAAAACTCGGAGCAGATATATTAGAATAAGGAATGTATAGGATTGCAAACACACCTGAGACCCCATATTTTACTCACTAGTACTCTTTGAGTTCTGGTCCACGTTGGTCTCTTACTTTTTTGATTCTTGTAGCTCTCCCAGTTAGTTTGCTGTTTCCCCTCTCATCTACTTTGTAAATGATGCCAAATTAATAATGATATTAGCCAGAACTTTACTGTGTGCTTTTATGTATGAAATCAATCTTCCTAAATTATATTCCTCTTTTCAAAAACCTTCACTGGCTTTCTCTGACCAAACTATTAAATTCCCTTGGTTGGCATTCAAGAAGTTCCAAAATATAGTTCTAATCTTCCTTCCTTGTTATTTTTGAGGAGGTAGTAATGTTATATTTGAGAGCTGAAAGGGAACCAAGGGATCAATTACATTTTGTTGTAGGGAGCCAGCAATGGCTAAAGAGATGGTAAGAGTGATCTACCCAAGAACCTGGAGTTTTTAGGATCAAAGAAGGACTATAAAGCCCAGGGCTTGTGCCTCCTAGCCCTACCCCACAGCTTTGTTTTAGCCACAGGAAACCTTGCTCTTCTCCCACTGTCAGCATGTTCAAATTTCATCCTTCAAGGTCTAGTTCAAGCCCTCCTAACTCACACTGGGAAGCTTTCCTGATCATATCACTCACAACACAATGATTCCTTCACCCCTTTGAGCTAAAAGCTATTGTTAACTGTATGGTAATTAACCATATAACCGATAAACATGACATTTACTCTTTTGTTAAACTGCTGTTTGTTCTGACCCAGCTTGAATATTTTGTGCGTATTATCTTCTCCTTATTGAAAATGTAAATTATTAAGCTGTTCTCTTAGTTGAAAACATTATAAAAATTAAATAGTACAAAAAGATATATGTAGTAAAAATCAAGTCTCCCTTCTATGCCAGATACCTAGTCTCTCTCCCTAGATTCCGGCACAGTTACCGGTCTCTTGTGTAACCTTCTGGAAATGTTCTGTGTGTAGATAAGCATATATATGAAATATTTTCTAGGTAGCCAATACAGCATATCAATCTGCACCTTGCCCTTTTACTTACTGATATGATGTGGAAATGATGCATAATAACATATACAGATGGCACTCATTCTTTTAAACTACTGGATACATCAACATTTATTTAACCAATCCCCCTAATTTCCAATTTTTGAATGAATAGAAACATTTCACAATATGGTTGTATTAATAACTCAAATTGTAAAGAGTAAATAAAGGATAGTGAAATTGATAAATAAGCCTCAGGCACTGTGCTTTCGTGGGAGCTATATTGGTGTGTAAGAACCTGCTTATATCTAGCACAGGAAATGACTATAACGGGAAGCAGCATTGACTTACTTGCTGTGGGAGTGGTTCATGGGAAGTAGGATAAAAACACAAGGAAAGGATATAGTAATTCTTTCTTGAGCTCTCAAATGGGAACTAGATATAGAGGAATGGAATGTAGGTACCTGTGAATTGGGATCACTTAAATGTAATATTATGTACTATTTGACCTATAATAAAAGAATACATATAGGGTATAAAATATGTTTTAAAGGGACACCTGGGTGGCTCAGCGGTTGAGCATCTGCCTTTGGCCCAGGGCGTGATCCTGGTCCTGGGATCGAGTCCCACATCGGGCTCCCTGCATGGAGCCTGCTTCTCTCTCTGCCTGTGTCTCTACCTCTCTTTCTGTCTCTCATGAATAAATAAATAAAATCTTTAAAAATATGTTTTAAAACATAATAGAACAAATATTCCTGAATCTACAGTCAGTTAAAAATATTACCAATACCACCCAACCCATCTCCCTGTGTCCCATCTAGACACCACCATCAGATCATTTTTTATCCTGTCTTGTACTTTGTTTTACAGATAGTCCTATACACCATAGGAATAACTTACCCCAGCCCTGAAGCCAGAAATGGCTAGAGGCTCCCTCTGCTGGTTTCATGTGTAAACATCAAGGGGTTGTATTTTTGCATAAGTGCCATCACCGCAGTAATAGTAATTATAATTACTTTTCATTGGAAGCCTACTATATGTATTAAATGTGTTACATATCTCACTTAAAAGTTACAAACACCCTCTGAAGGAGTAGTGATCTTCCAAATTAATAGATGAGGAAGCTTGAGACTCCATGAGGTTAAGTAATTTGCCCAACATTACATATCTATTAAGATTTGAACCCTGCTCTGACTCCAAAGTTGTGCTTTTTCCTACCCTGACTTACTTAATTTATCTAAAGCATTTAGTGCAGTGTCTAGCACAGCATAAATACTCAGTAAATAGTAGTTTCTATTGCGGCGATTGGCAAGACGGTGATGAATAGAAAATTGGCAAAAGGATATGTAAAATTACACTTTGAAGTAAAGTAACATTAGGACTTGGAAGCTGTTATAAGAATAGCAGGCGTGCAAATAAAATTAATCCTCAAGTATTTCAGTGACAGCCACAGCCTAGAAGAGGAATACAGGACATACAAGGCCATTTAGGATGAGTTTTCTGCTTCCCTTCTCTCACCAGCTTCCTCTTCTGCTCTCCTGCCAGGCATTCAATGCTAGTCATAGGGTCAACTTACAGCTTTCTGGAGTGTTTCATGCACTCTCATGCCTCCTTGCTCTTGCACCTGATTCTTCCTTTCCCTGAACATTCATTCACTTGGCTGACGCCTGCCTGCCCTTCAAGATGGGGCTTGAATGCCCCTCTCCCAGGAGCCTTTCCTAGGTCTTCACATTAAGTAAGTTCATGCCTCTGTTATACCCATTATCACACCGTATTATAACTGCATATTTACCTTTCTGCTTACTGCTGCCTAACTGCAAGCTCCTTGACCCTGGAATGCCTCAGTAAATGTGTTCTGAAATAATGTTGAAACTGTCTTGTTGTGACTAAAGGTCATTCATATTAATACACACACACACACACACACACACACACTGCAATTAGATAGCAGAACATATGCTTTGGAGACGCTGTTTCCAGCTATGATATTAACATCATATGTAAACTGCAGATAACTCCTTCAAATGATGGCTTAGAAATCCAGGGGCTGGATCTCAGAACAGAATATTAGATCATCTGCTTTGAACATCAGTCATATACAAGGGAATGTGTTGTATGCAATGGAAAAGTTTCCCCATGGTCATTGTTCATTAAAATTTGGGGGGCCAGAGGATTGCTGTTTTTGGGAAATGGAGCCAGAAAGATAATGATTGATTAGTTACCATATTTTAAAGGGCTCCCTAAAATAGGTTGGACATATATTTAGGAAGTTCGAAGGGCTGGGCAGTAAATGAACAAAAAAGTCCACCTAAACTTAATTAAAAATTCTAATGACTGTGTCACAAGCAAAGTTGAACACAGTGAAGTTTTCTCCCTCTCCATTCTTTCCTCCTGGCTCTTAGAAGTACGACTCAGAGAGGAAAGAATGAATGTGATATACATGCACACAAACACACTCATAACTTTCAGATTTTTTTGTGCCCTTTCTCAGCATTCTTATTTCTCCCTTGCCCTTTTTTATTCATTCTTCCAAGGTCTGTAAAAATGCTGTATTTCATTTAGCAGACATTTCCCCCAATTTTCTATCTATTGTGACTATCAATAATGTACAGAAAATTTTTAGTAAGAAATTCATATATAACCATTCTAAGTAAAAAGTATTTTTTAAAATCTCTTAATCTGTCCACATATATTTTTCATATAACAGTTTTGGGTTTTGCTTTTTTTGTCTTAATGTAAAAGCGTAAAAGGATTCTTTCTTTCTTTCTTTCTTTCTTTCTTTCTTTCTTTCTTTCTTTCTTCTTCTTCCTTCCTTCCTTCCTTCCTTCCTTTCCTTCCTTCCTTCCTTTCTTTCCTTCTTTTCTTTCTTTTTTCCTTTTCTTTCTTTTCTTTCTTTTCTTTCTTTTCTTTCTTTCTTTCTTTCTTTCTTTCTTTCTTTCTTTCTTTCTTTCTTTCTTTCTTTCTTTCTTTCTTTCTTTTCTTGCTTGCTTGCTTGCCCTGAAGCAGGGGGAGGGACAGAGGGAAAAGGAGAGGAGACAGGAGACTCTCCATTGAGCATGGAACCCAATGTGGGGCTCAAGTTCGTGACCCTGAGATCATGATCTGAGCCAAAATCAAGAATCTGAAGCTCAACCCAGCTACCCAGGCACTGCTTAACATACAAGCTTTTACATTTTTTTTTTCGTTTTTTTCAATTTAACTGTTGCAAGCATGCTTTGATAAAATTTTGGATTGTGTTGTGAAGTCAGTTCTGCATCATCTCCTGTGCATTCTATACCATAGTTAAAAATACATGAGAGGACTCAAAAGATCACATGGCCCCGGTCTCCTGCAAGCTTATAATCAGTTTGAGGAAGAGGTACCTGGATGCATATGTTGTCCTTTGTTGCTGACCCATCACTAAATGGCCTAATTTTGAATGCAGTGTAGAAGACTTATATGTTGGGGTGCTTGGGTGGCTCAGTCGGTTGTGTTTGACTCCTGATTTTGGTTCAGGTTGTGATCTCAAGTGTTGTGAGATGGAGCCCCAGGTCAGGTTCAGTGGGGGGTCTGCTTGAGATTCTCTCTGTGCTTCCCCCCCTGCACCCTTTCTTTCTCTAAGATAAATAATCTTTTAAAAAAGACTTCTATCTTAAACATAGTCTTTATATCCAAATGTATTTTTATTTTGCCTACCCCAGTACAGGTTTGTGTCAAAGAATGTCTTCACACAGATGAGAAATAGATGAACATTAGGAGGATTTCAACATGTTTCTGGCAGTTTCTATTTAATACTAAAATGTAGTAAATGTCCAATTTATTGTATGTATTAAATGTGTAAATATCCAATTCATGCTCATAGCTTTGAATTTTTGAATTGTTTTTATAAATGATGTAATGAAATGAAATGGTAACCCAAAAGATCCTCTTAGCAAACAGGACCCTGCCTCTCAGGAAAAACAGCTGTGGAAATCGAGGCAAAATAGGTGACCAAATTATTCCTTACCTGGTGAAAGAAATTATTCTCATTGTGTTCCCAAATGGAGCAATTACTAAGGGTTTGCAGTGCTTGGAAGTCTATTATACACAGCCTGCTGAGCAAAGAAACTTTCTCCTTGGACAGTAAAACGGCCCTTGTAGAACTAGTGTTGATGAGAGAACACAGATCCTGCAGACCGCAGATAGGCTCTGGGAATCATGTTTTGGGGGGATTGCAACTCCCAGGCGGTTGGCACAGCCTACCCAGTGCCATCAGTGGAAAACTATTTCTAGAAAGGGAGGAAAGTATTTAGTTTAACACAGAGACCCTTGACTGCAGATGATCATTTATCACATCTTTATCCTAAGGGAGTTGTTGGCAACTTATAATTAATTTTTCCTTTAATTTCTAGTGCCTATATGGGGTGGCCAAGAAGAGGTAATGAGTCATAACTCTCAGGTGCAGTTGTCCACCAGGTAACAGTGTCAATTTGCATTTACCCAATTGAAAATCATGTACTTCATAGCTATCATTACAACTGTTCACACAGCATGCCCTTACCAGGCTTCTGCCAGCAAACTTAGCTAGTATGGACAATTCCAAAGTACAAGGGAATAATGCTTTCTAGTCTTTAGTTTTTTATCTGAAAGAAGATCCAGGAGTGGTTTGCAAATTTTATTTTACATACACAGTGGACACATAAAGGATGAAACAGGTTTCTTATTTGTAGTCCGTGATTTCCTGCTCTGATAGGTCAACATCTGAGGATATTACGAATTTTCTTAATGTAGAAAGAATTTGTCCATATCACTTAAAATTAATACAGGGGTGCCTGGGTGGCTCGTTTAGTTGAGCATCTAACTCTTGGTTTTGGCTTAGGTCATGATCTCAGAGTCATGAGATCGAGCCCCACATTGGGTGCTGTGCTCAGCAGGGAGTCTTCTTGAGATTCTCTGTCTCTCCCTCTCCCCCACTTGCATGTTCTTTAAGTAATAAATCTTTAAAAAGTAATATATATTTATTGATCATACATAAATACATTTGGAAACTACTCTAATATGAATGGATAAGCCATATAAGTTCAGGGAAAAATAAAAATAAATAAAAAATAAACAGTATTGAGCAAACCACTGTTTATTAGGTGCAAGCCCTCATCCATACCATTTAGTATGGGTGACACAGGGGATCCCTGGGTGGCTCAGCAGTTTCGCGCCTGCCTTTGGCCCAGGGCGCGATCCCGGGACTCCGGGATCGAGTCCCACATCAGGTTCCCGACATGGAGCCTGCTTCTCCCTCTGCCTGTGTCTCTGCCTCTCTCTCTCTCTCTGTGTGTCTATCATGAATAAATAAAAATAAATCTTTAAAAAAAAATAGTATGGGTGACACAGTAATCAAATCTCACAACTAAATGTACAGATAGATCCTTCTTTTACCTTTGATCAGCAATCTTCCAAGGCCTGTGCCCTACAGTTTGTACTCCACACATTGTGTATTTTTATGCCATGTGTTGTCTTACCATCACATAATAACATACATTTCTGCAGTTCAGTAGAAATTTTTAGCTTTTTAAACCTTCAGCTTAAAGACTTTTAGACTATAACTGGAAAGAATATCCTCTTACTGCGAAGAGTAGTGTTTTATATAATCCATTCCGATCTGATTCTGTGTAATCCCGCATTTATAAGGAAAGAATTATAAAAGGAAGAAATCAAACATGTCTATTTAATTTATATCATTTTTATTATTTACGAAGAGAATGTGTGCTATTATAAAACTCATATATTGCAGATATCTATAAAAGAGAAAGTGAAAAGCTGGGGGTAATCCCACTCTCCAGAGACAACTACTGTTAACAGCTTAGGGTGCACATATCCAAATATTTTCCCAATGCTTATGCAAACATTATCATTATTATTTTTATTATTTGTAAAATAATAAATGTATGCTATTCATATTATCTTGAAACTTAGTTTGTTTCCTTTATAATAAATCTTGGACATTTTTCCATATTACATATAAATATACCTCATTCCTTTCTGGAGCTATGCAGTACTACATTTGGATAGTGATTTATTGAACCACCCACCCCTCTTTTGAGGAGTTGTTTCCAGGATTTTTGCTGTCTCACACAAGGCAAACATGCATATATATTTGCATACTTGAGCATTTTGTAGTGGAATAAAATCCCTCAAGATTTTATTTAATCCCTCAATAAAATTCTAGATCACATGTTGTTAAATCTTCCTCCTAAAAGATTATATTACCTTCCACTCTCAACAGCAGTTATGGGAATGCCTGTTTCTCTGTAGCTTCTCCAAAAGTATTTATCAATCTTTTTAAATTTGTCTATTTTGATAGGTGACACTGGTGTATTATTTTAACTCATATGTAAGTATTAGTAGATGTAAGCTGCTTTTTATGATATTAAGCTATTTGTATTTTCTCTCTGTGAATGACCTGCCTGACATTTTAAGAAAAGTTTAATCATTAGATTATTTGTAGGCTTTCCTGACAATTGCTATATAACTTACTTCTGAATCAAAAAATTAATACCTTAAATGGTCTAAAACTGAATGCATACTTTGTTAATTTCCTGAGTTTTTTGTTTTTGTTTTGGTAACCTAGAGCCATGGAACTGTTACGGGTTAAAGGTCAAAGATCCTGGTCTGTTGGACTATCAGTAGCTGACCTGGTTGACAGTATTGTAAACGATAAAAAGAAAGTACATTCTGTATCAACTTTAGCAAAGGTAATTGCTATTTTCGTACTCTCATTGTTTTAAAGTTTTAAACTTTTATATTATTAATATAAATCCAGAAAAAGTGCTGCTCATACTAACTCAAGTGTCTTCTGTTATCACTATGTTTTAGAATAACACACTGGAGGAGACAGTTTGATCTAAGCCCTGTCCTGCTTGGTTATGGGAAGTCTGGACTTCTTCCAGCTTTCTTCTCCTCTTCCCACCCAATGTAATTTTGGGGAAGGCTCAAGAAATGTTTGTATATTCCATAAAGTTCTTCTGGTTGTCACTTAGCACCTCAGCCATTCATGTCACCCCAGACTGACATGCCAGCTTGTCTTAGCTGGTCGTCAGTCTGCTTCTCCAGTTCAGTTTGACCTTGACCACTCTGTCCCAAGCATAAAATCCCTAAAGCACAGCTAAGACGAGGCACAAATGCTTCACCACATTTTCTTGAAAACTTCAAAATATCAGGAGGGAAATAAAACCTGGAAAGGAAAGCTTAAAACAGGTTACTGTATTTAACTGGGCCCCTCCCCAGTCCACCCCGATCATCTTTTTTCTCAGCCTCTGACCCACTACCAGCAGGCTTAGTTCACCTCCCCACAGAGCGGCTGTCTCTGAACACATGCCTCCTGTCTCACACACATTTTCTTAAGTAATCATGAGTTTGGAAATTAAATGAACACAACTTTTTTTTGTTTAAGGTTGAAACAAAAGTTCAACTCATATCTGCTTTTCTACTACAACTAGAAAAGCAGGGAAGTATCCATATTTGTGATACTAATTTTTTGCAGTGGGATGCCTGGGTGGCTCAGTGGTTGAGCATCTGTCTTTGGCTCAGGTCATGATCCCGGGGTCCTGGGATCGAGTCCTGCAGGGAGCCTGCTTCTCCCTTTGCCTATGTCTCTGCCTCTCTCTCGGTCTCTCATGAATAAATAAAATCTTAAAAAAAATTTTTTTGCAGTGACTTAGCACTATCATAAACTCTTTTTTTTTTTCAGGGATATTATGATATAAATAATGAAGTGTTCTTAAGTTTGCCTTGCATCGTAGGAACCAGTGGGGTATCTGAAGTCATCAAAAACACAGTGAAGGAAGATACAGTGACTGAGAAACTCCAGAGCAGTTCATCATCAATCCATGATCTCCAACAACAGTTAAAACTGTGATTTTAAAGTTGTTACCAGGAAGGAAAGGTCATTTAATTTTGCCAACATATATAGGGTTGAGAACTTCTATATCTTATTACTTACCCTTACAAACTGCTTGGTTATGGTGGGTTTCCAGTTAGCTTTGTAATTTGAAACCTTAGGGAGTTAGATAAGGAGGGGGGAAAAATATAATTTTCTTTGTTGCTCTTGAGCTATCTAAACCATTCTTTAAACCTCAAGCAGAAGTAGACATTCATATACAATATGCATCATTAAAATTTATGGATCCTCAACTAATAGCACACTCAGCACTTTGGGAATATTTTGAAAGTAATATATTTTTAAAAGAAAATGACTCCTTGACTGTTAAACACAATACGTTGAAGGGCCAATATTGATTGACAGAGTCTGCTAGGGGTACTTTCAAAAGATCCCTGGCCTAAGGTATTGTTTCTTCTTTAAAATATATTTGGTAGTTATGAGAAAGCATTTTATTTTTCCTCTTCAAATTAATTAGCTACCAAAAAATTAAAGAATTTTATGTGCACTTTCAAGTTTTTGATATGTGTACTTTCAAGTAGTAAAAGGGAAAGTGAAAATTTTTAATATTTGAAGAAAAAGTGTAGTTAAATTTCCAATGGGGCTATCCTTTCTGAAATTTTTTTTTATAACCTCTTCTTGGGCTATCCAATAGATCTCCAACATTTTAAAAGCCTATTATGTTATTAGTATCATAGAGAAAGATGTATTTTTAGTGGAAATAGACTATGAAAAAAAGCCAAGCAATTTACTTTAAAGGTAAAATATGAGGCTTTCATAAAAACCAATAGTCCTAAGGGGAAGAGGTAAGATGAACTGGCTGTTCTGAACAGATCCACTCCTGAAGAACCACTCCTGAAGAAATGATTCAGAGTATGCTTGCCTTATGGGTCAATAACAATAACTTCGTATGTGAAAGCGTATTATTACAGATGTGACACACAACTAATAGTAATAGCTAACACTAACACTTCTATTTCAGGCAGGATGATGAGCACTTTATTATTTTAATTGAATACTGAAAATAATCCACTGAGGTAGGTTTTATCATTTTATAGAGGAGAAAATTGAGGTGCGCAGGTGTCACGGCCAAGGGGCACTTATCCACACAGCCTCTTCTTTTTCTAAGTGCTAGAAGGAAGAAAAAGCCTAACAGCCAAAATAGTTATCACAAGACCATAAAGCTGGGGTTCTGTACACTATGGCAGGATTACTTCTACTCTCATGTAGGGACTGTCTTTCTTTTTTATTCCAACAGAGTTTTTTGAAAGGTTGATTCCCTGACTTCCCAGACTTGCCCTCAGCAAACAGCAAAGGAGAGTGTGCAGGGAGACAGGTGTTTGCTTATTTATTTATTCGTTCAGATGGCATTGCCTGGAAGCCTACAACATACCAGGCTCTATACTGGGCACTGCAGATACAGTGGGGAGCAAACCTGGACTTGGTGCAAGCCTATGTGGTCCATACAATGTAGTATGGAAGACACAGTCATCAACTCTCCGAACTAAATGTACAATTGCAAGTATAATTAGTATTGTGAAGAAGTCCCAGGGTCTTTGAAAGCATATAATGGGTAAATCCAAACCTGGTCGGAGAGATAGGAGCCAGGTGGTTTATAAGGGGCAGACACATCCTAGTTAGAAACAGTGAAACGAATGCCGATTTAATAATGGATGCTTATAATGAGCTTAAATCATAGAATGAAATTATACTCAGTGTCTCATGTTTAAGAAAGTAGAAAAATATAGAATACATTTGGAAAGATTCCCATGAGAATTACCTAGGGAAAAAACCATGGCCATTTGAAGAGATAAGGAATTAGTTCTGTGTAAGTTCACTAGGTGGGTAGGTTATATTGGTGTTACTCTTAACAATGTATCCTCACTGTTGTGTTGCATGAAATAGGGAAGTAAAACTGAAAGAACCATTTCTTATATTTGTCAAACTAGCCTTTTCTAGTATCTGTGATCTAATTAGAAATTAGACAATTTCTAATACGCTCTTCAACCTAACTGCAAAACACTGTGTAATAGATGAATTACCCAGCATTCACTCTATTAATTAGAAGTGAAGGTCAATGAATGCAATACAACATACTTATTGAGCATCTACTGTTATCCCAAGTACTGTGTTAGAATTTGAGTATTCAAAGTTGAGTAATAGCCTTTGCCCTGCGGAAGCCCACCATATAGAAATAATTGTCAGTTATTTCCTTAAATGTTGAGTATTATCAGTCATGTTGTAAGTACCATATGTAAGTCAAGAAGCAGTCTCACCACTACCTCACTATGATTTGGTGATTAATTGCCATTCACGGTTCTTCTGTTTAACTTTCACTTTTTCGTTTTTCCAAAATCATGCAGCATCTGTTTTTGTTATGATTTTTAGTGGGGCTTGGATTAAAATGCTTTGATTTTGTGATGCAGAGATATTTTATTTTCCAATTTACATTGTAGCTTTCCTTAAATATCAAGAACAATGAGTAAAATAAACTTTGACTTTAAAATCACCAGAAGCGACACCTGGGTGGCTCAGTGGTTGAGCATCTGCCTTTGGCTCAGGGTGTGATCCCAGGATCCCGGGATGGAGTCACACATTGGGCTCCCCACAAGGAGCCTGCTTCCCCCTTTGCCTATGTCTCTGCCTCTCTCTGTGTGTCTCATGAATAAATAAATAAAATCCTAAAAAAAGAAATCACCAGAAGATGCCTAATTTGTTGAAAGAGTGGAAGGAAATTTATTCAGTTTGAGAAAAAGTTTCTTTCATACAATTGATACAGTACCCAGGATATTTATTTATTCTTAAGTGCAAAATTAAGAGACTGGCTTTTGTTAATTGTTTTCAAGCTTTTAAAAATTACTTTTAGCAAAAAAAAAAAAAATTCAAACAATGTATTACCTGCACTTCCCAATTGATAAAAAGCACAGTTGCTTTGAGGGTATTTCTGAATTAGCCGTGGCTCTAAGACCAGTTTGAGAACTACTTTGCTTTTAAGTGACACAAAAGGGGTGCAGTGGAAAGACAGACTGCCCTATAGTTAGGGTTGATAGAGCTGTGTGCTTAACTAACACATGGTGTCCATATCCAAAAACCTGATACCTGTTGGGTTAGCCTGTGCCTGTGTGTTGGCAGTAATCTAAGATACTTCCACATGGTTTCATTTAGGCCCTCTGTTTGTGACCTCACATGTAGATTTAGAAGGGGCGAGACTTTTCCTTTTGTCAACCTTGACTTCTCTTTGGATGTGAAGAAAGCAAAAGGCAAAAAGAACTCCACGAAGTGGGGAAAGACTATCTGGCTGGCCAATCCCAACCTGTATCTGAAGAAGCCAAAGAGAAACAGCAGGCTTCTGGTGAACCAAAGTTACCAGGAACCTCAGCAAGTGGGACCAAACGGAAAAGATCTATGAAAGAAGGCGAAGCTTCCTGTTCAGAAAAGATAGCACAAGGCAAGAATACAAGAGTAAGAATTTGGAAGAAAATCCCAGTTCCTCCATTACCTTTGAAACTGTCACCACCCTAGTTGCTTCACTGAGACATCCTGCGGGCCTGCCTGGTGCCAAGAACTCAAGCTGAGCACCTAAGGCCAGAAATTAGATGTACAGAAGCGAATCTGCAAATATGCTTACCCAGACCAAAAGAACATTCCTGTCACCGCAGAGGACGCCAAGATTCTCACACAGACAAAGAAGATTGATGATGGACAAGGGGGAAATGTCTCTGGAAAGTCCTGGAACAAAGATACCTTCTGATGGAACCACCCTCCTGAAGTGGCTGCCCCGGAGGGATCTCCTGCTTTCCTAGAGTGGGTCAATACTGTTGTGACAACTTTGGCCCCAAATGCCACGTTTGCCTTCTGGTCCAGAACTACAGCCCGCGCTGGGAAGATGGAGACAGTGGCATCGCCACAGGAGGCCCATGGTGTCAAGTGGTGTGGTCCATGGGAGAAGTATGCCTGCAGACACAGAAGGTTGGGTTCACCTGCAATTTCATGCAGGACAAGCCTGGGTGCCTGAAAAGCCGGGAGAGTATGCGCCCTCTTCTTGCTCCCCAGTTGTAACTTCCCACCCCCACAGCTGGAGGACAATACGCTGTGCCCTAAATGTGTTCCCAGGAATAAGGTGTTAATGAAAAGCCTCCAATGAGCTTTCAATAGCACGAAAAGGGACACAGCTGTGATTATAATCAATGGTACAAAGAGAACTACAATCAACTCCGTGGTGCCATTGATGGCCGGACTGTAGGCTGCTCACACCTTCCATGCTTCCTGCTTACAGGGACACAGGCTAGGGCATCGCAAATGTTACCCTCCAGCCTCCACTGGGGCCTGTGGCTTCATGGGTTGCAGATGCAGGGGCTCTTAGGTTTTAAATTGGAAGAGCATTTCAGAAATTACCATTCATTCTACTCAATAAGAAGAAAAAGTCATTCATACTACCAAAAACGTTTACCCTTCTGTAATAGAAGTGACCTTAACTTTTATTTTTTATTATTTTTTAAAAGATTTTATTTATTCATGACAGAGACAGAGAGGCAGAGACACAGGCAGAGGGAGAAGCAGGCTCCATGCAGGGAGCCTGACGCAGGACTTGATCCCGGGTCTCCAGGATCATACCCCGGGCTGAAGGCGGGCACTAAACTGCTGAGCCACCCAGGGATCCCCCTTAACTTCTTTTAAAGTGGAAACCTGAGCCTCGCCTGGCAAAGGGTTTGGGGGTGGGGGGATGGAGTGGGAAGTACAGGTGTGCTTCCATGCTGGATTTCTCTGCAGTTCTAACTCCTCCAGAGATGGCTACACCTTCTTAGGTTCAGGACTTCAGGCTGCTGAGTATTTTAAACCAAAGGGAAAGCTGTTATTCTTTCCCACTCTCAAAAACATACTCTTAATATACAAAACATTTTTTGATGTTTTCTTAATACCTGAGACCTCTGTGGTGTGTCTCTGGAATAATAATATAGAACACTTTGCGGGTTATTTCTACTTGTAACTATCATGTGTGTTTCTAATGCTTAAAAATATTTAAGGGTACTTCTGAATAATAAATTTATAATGTATTAGATTTTAAATTGTATATCATCTATTGTATATAGGAGGCCATATGCATTGTGGGCAAATTATTAATATTCTTAACTCAGGATTAAGCCAAAAATCATGATTTTCTTTGGCATGATTCTTTTTTAAAACCACTCAAATGAAGTATGAGTAACATTAAAAAAAAAAAACCTATACATTTAATGTATATAATTTGATGAGTTTGATTCGTTTAGAATTTTGTGTCCTTCCTAAATTTATACTGCTGTGGTTCTTAGAAAAGATTTTTCCCCACTTGTGTTCTTATGGCAGTTTCCAGCATTGTTTTATTGTTGTGGAATTGGAAATCATGAGATATTTTTCCCCCTCTAATGTACTGGAAGTAGTCAGGAGGAGTCAGAAACCTTGTAACCATTAGGATATGGACAGATTTGGGCAAGGATCCTCAATAAATGTTAAAAATGTCAAAAAAAAAATAGAAGGGGCTTAATACCACAGCCTGTTCCTCATTAGCACTCAGCTAACATCATGCAAACGATCACACTTCATATCCTCAAACCCAGGCTTTACAGCGCCCTGACCGACACGGTGTGCTCCTAAAACTGGCGGTGGGAGCGACAGCGACTGACGATAAACGGCCGCGAGGAACGTGCAGGGACGGCAGACACCGTGGCCATCAAGCACCCACTCTTGCTCCGTACGAGGAGGACCCGAAGAGGAGCCTGCCCCCCACGGCCTGGGCGAGGCCAGCGGGCAGGCCGCCGCGCACGTGCGGAGCGAGGCCCACGCGGGTGCATCGTGCTTCGTGCCACACGGGGGTTCTGACCGGGAGGAAGGGCTTCCGGGGGGGTCCGCGCCTGGGCCCCTGCATGAAGCATGGGGAACTTTTATGCTTAAAAGAACAAGACCTGAGAGCCCGGCGCCGAGCACCGTCTGAGGCAAGCCTCTCATCCCAGGAGGCAGGCAAGGGCTCTCGCCTTCCGTTATCACAAGGGCGAGCCTCCCAGCAGGACCTTCCCGCTCCCCTCCCTGCGTCTGCTCCGCTGGGCTAAGGCCCCCGTGGGCCCCCCGCTCGTCTTACCCCATGGCAAGGCTTCGCCCCTCGCGACGGGCTCCCCCGACGCCTGGGATCCGAGCCGAAGGGCGGGCGACAGCCCTCCGCCCGCGCCGCTCCCGGCCTCCGCCGCTCGCCCCGGAAGTGACGTAACGGAAGCGGAAGAGCCGGCCTGGCGGCCGACTTCCGGTCGCTAGAGGCGGGGGGGTGGGGGGCCGGCTCCTAGGTGTGTGACTGTGTGGGGCGGCCTGGGGCGGCCCCGGAGCGGCTGACCCTCTGCCTGCGGGGACGGGAGTGGCGAGGCGGCCGCCATGGCGGTGTCGGAGAGCCAGCTCAAGAAGATGGTGTCCAAGGTGAGTCCCCGGCGCGCTGGCCGCCCGGCGCGCGCCCACCGCTGCCCTCGGCGCCCGGCGGGGCCTGGCGGGGCTCAGCGCGGCGCGCGTCCCCGGCGGCCCGAGGCCCGAGGCCCGAGGCCCTCTGCGGTGCTCCGGCGTCTCTGCGGCCCCGGGCCCGGGACGCCGCCGCCGGGCGGGGGCGGGGGGGCGGCGGTCAACAAAGGCGCGGAGCCGAGGCCCCCGCCCCCTGCCGCCCGGCCGCGGTCTGCGGGCGGAGCTGGGAGCGGCCGGCCCGGCTTGGACTGAATTCTCCGTGCGAGCGGGTCCTCCGCTCGCGTCCCCGTGGAGGGGCCCGTCCGCCTTCGCCCTGCCGGCCCGGCCCGGCCCCCAGACGTTGTGCCCTTTCCAGTTTTCCGCGCCTCCCGCAGCTCCGCACCCGACCGCGGAGGTCGGGGGCTGCGGGTTCGATGGAGTCGCTTACAAGTGAAAACGTCCGGGGGAGCCTAAATACCGGCCCCTCGACACCTCCACGAGTTCATTCCATGACAGTTTCAGGCACTTAGATTTTCTGAGACAACCGGTTTTGTGCTTCTTGCAGCGCAGACCTGTTTGCTTTGAATCTATAGTCTCCAACCGTTCAAGACCAGGAAAGATAGATATATTTTTTTAATTTCTTAAAACGTAAATAGACATTTTACGTTTTAAAGCAATAAAGTGTTTTGATGATTAAATGTGGCACCTGAAAACCGTGAACTGGGTGATAGTGGGGTTTGTGGTTTGTTTGGTTCCCCCCGCCCCCTTTCTGTTTTCAGTTTGCCAATTAGGAATAAAATGTATGTAACGTGGTTGAGAGTTGAATCTTCTCCCTCCAGTTCAGTGGGTTAGCTCTGGATACTTTTGTCAAAGCAAGAATGGTAGGAATCGAAGTAGGTTAAGCAGTTTTTATTAAAAATAATAAGACACGCACTTGTGTCGTAAGACATGTCTTTGAAAAGTATGCAGTGCGCCCCGCCTGCCTGCCCGCCCGTAAGATCGTCCCTCTAGTCTTTGGCTAAAGAGCAAGTAACTTCCAAAGAGGAAGTGGCAGTTTTCAGAATAAAGCTTCTCTTGGTTGTCTAATTTCTTCTAGGCTTCTTAATTTCTTTTGCTAAAGTAGTTATTCTTAATTATAGAAGAGGTTTGGGGGAGCCCTAGTAGACTATGGCTCAGGTCCATGTTCAAACATTTATATATTACTTTAAAAGACCACTACATTGTTTGACATATCATGTGACTGGAAAGTATCTGTTCCATGCCATTTTTGACGTTTAAATTGATAGTATTAAGGTTTATTCCTTAATAAAGGAATAAAGGAGTGAGTTTGTATGTGTAAGTCTTTATAAGGACAAGAAATATTCAAATAATGGATGTGAATTTTAAAAACCACAATTACGTTTCCTAAACTTCCCGTAGAGGCACCTGCCTTCAAAGACAGAGGCAGAACATCTTTAGAAGATTTTTTTTTTAATATATATATCTCCACTGCCTCCCCCGCCTTCCAACCTCTGTTTACCCTAAGAACAAAAAAAAGATATACAAAAGAGGTGGGAGAGGATATTCAACCCACTTTTTGGTTCTCGGCCCAATATCTGAAAAACTGAGTCTCCTGCAAGTGATAATGTCCGTTCTGAGTATCAGTATTTTTTCTATCCAGCCTACTAATAGATAGGTTGGAATAGAAAGTAGAATAATAAATGGGACTCGTAGAGTTCCTTCTTTCTGGTGGAGAGCTAGCTTCAGGTGTTAGCCTTCGGGGTGGATTTGGTGTGATAATAGGAATTGTTAGCCAGGACCCTTGCCACAATGCCAGGGTGATGGTCCTTTGCTCCTTACCTGATTGTGGGACCGCCATACCTGTCATGGTTCTTGGGGCCACCTGTCTTGACTTAATGTCTGTTTATATATTTATTTATTTTGAGGTAAAATGGACATACAACATACGATATTTTTAATATCTTGTTATACTCTTTACCTTTTAGCATTATCTTGGCTCCCAGTTTAAGTATAACTTTTAGGTATCATCATTTTAGCAATTAACAGAGGTACAGTGTTACCGCTAGTCTAACTTGTTTTACACAAATAACACTTTTCATTTTTCATGTAGGCAACTACCCATATTCTTACACAGTATATCTACAGCATTCCCAGAGGTGGAGTCACTACTAAATAGGTAAAAGAGAACTGACTCATTGAAGATTGCTGTGCACCTCAAACTCTTTTAAGTTCTAAGAATAGAACAGTGAGCAGTTAGACAAAATATTCTTCTGGAATTTAAATTCTTAAAGAAGGCAAGAAAAACTCAGTAGCTACATTAAGTAGTATGCTAAGGTGATGGTGGCTTAGACCAGGATTATAGCCACAGAAGTGTAGTGAGAGGTGATCAGGTTCTGAATATTTTTGAAGGGAGAGCTAATAGGATTTTCTGACAGATTCACTGTGGATGTGAAGAAGAGGCCATCAAGGATAATTTCAAGGGTTTGGTCCTAAGCAGCTGGTTGTGGAAATGGAAGAATGTAGGTGGAGTAGGTTTGGGGGGAAATTAAACAGTTCAGTTTTGTTTTTTTTGTTTTTTTTTGATCATGTTAAATTTGACATTCATGAGACATCCAAGTGAAGGTAACAAACTGGCAGTTGGTTATCCATGCCTGGAATTTCAAAAAGAGGTTCAGACTGGAGTTTTGTTTTGTTTTTTTGTTTTTTTTTTTTTTTTAATTTGTGAGTTAATGTCATATAAATGGTATTTAAAGCCATTAGAGAATCACCAAAGGAGTGAGTTGAAATAAAGAAGAGGACCAAGGACTGAGCTGTAGGGTTCACTAATATTTACAGGTTAAGGGAAGGGAAGGAACCAGCAAAGACACTGAGAAGGAGCAACCACAGAGAGGAGGAAAACAGGCACTGGTGTCCTCAAAGTTTATAGAAGAACATGCTTTAAGAAGGAGTTAACTTGGTCAAATGCTGCTAACAGGTGGAGTAAGATGAAGACTGAGAATTGGCCATTGCATATAGCCTGTGGCAGTTACTGGAGACCTTGACAGTAAATTTCACAGGAAGTGCAAAAGCCTGATTGGAGTGCATTTGAAGAGGATGGGTGTGGGCATCTAGCGGCAGTGGTTGCTAAATCACAGAGAGATACCCAGATAACATATGCTACCTGATGGAAAACACCATCATCTGTGGAATGATCTTAACGGAGAGGGGGAGAGAAGAGGTATGGCAAAGAACTGAAATGTGAAAAAAAAATCATGAGAAAGATCATAACTTTTAGGTCCAATTAGTCATTCACAGGGAATATAAAGGACATAGGAACATAAATATTAAACTGTACAAGGGGATGCAGTTAGCAAAATCCAAAGCATGAGAATCTCTGTAGGACAGATTGAGCAGTTTCGTTAACAAATAGATTCCAAGGGACAGAAATAGAAATGGGCCCACTGACAATGAATAGACAAGTAAAATGTCCCATATCCCTATAATGGAATATTCTTCAGCGGAAAGGAGTAAAGTACTAGTACATGCTGCAACATGAATGTAGCCTAAAAACATGCTAAGTGAAAGAAGTTAGTTGTAAATTATCACATATTATATGATTCCATTTATATAAAATGTCCCAAATAGGCAAATTGTTAGAAACAAGGTAGCGGTTTTCTGGGGTAAATTGGGGGGGGTGGGGGGTGGTCATAAAGGAATGATTGCTAACAGGTACAGATTCCTTCCTCTTGGAAGTGATGAAAATGTTCTTAAATTGTGGTTACACAACTCAGTACCGAAAACCATTGAACTTTACGTAATTTGTTTTAAATGTGTGAATTGTATATGAGTTATCTCAGTAAAACTGTTATGAAAAGAAGGGTGGGAGAGAGAACCTGTGGATTAAAAAAGACCTAAAAGACCTTTAAGCAAATGGCAATGTGTGGACTTTATTTGCATCTCTGTTCAAACAAAATATGACATACAACTCTATATTTGATAATTTTAAGGAAATGGATTAGTTTAGTATAATATTAGTATGATGGGCTTTTTTAAAGCTTTTAAAGCTATACACAGATATTTATGGGCAATACGATATGATGTTACAGTTTGCTGCAGAATAATACAGGAGGAGGGAAAGGTGAATGAGATTATAGATTATGGTTGGCTATGAGCTGATTATTGTTGAAGCCGGGTGTAGGATATAGGGTGCTCATTGTACTATTCTGCCTATGTTTGGATTTGTTTGAAATGTTCCATAATAAGTTCTAAAAAGAATAAGAAAAGAGCCATCACTGACAGCAAATGTAGGGAGTGGTATGAGAAGTGTGGTTGTAGCTGGAGGGGAAGGGCGGTCAGGAATGTGTGTGTGTGAATAAGATGGAGAAATGAGAACAGGTTTCTGTGCTAATAGTACTGATCCCATAGCAGGGAAAAATTTGGACTTCAGGCCAAAAGAAGGCAAGACATGCTGAAGAGAGGCCTTTTAGTACACTTTCTGGATTTATTTCTTAATTTTTCTCCTTTATTGTCTACCACTGTGTCTTTCTGCACTAGTCTCTGAGATTTCTTTGACTATATATTTCTAATCCTCCTATTGATTGCTTGTTTCCCAACGATTGCATTTTTATGTCCAAGAGCCCTTTCTTCTGAGTGTTCTTGTTTCATGGATACAACAGCATTTCTTTGAAGGTATTAATGCTGATTCTTTTTGAAGTTTTCTTCTGCTCTTTGCATTCCTTCTATTACTTAATTCCTTCTTTTCTTTTTGTTTTGGTCTCTGTCCTGCTTCGTGGAGTCTTTCTTTTTGGAGTAGCTGATTGCTTGTCTTTGAGAGAGAAGCACTAAAAGCTGACTGAGAACTTTGTGTACATGGATGGGGCTTGTTAACTGGTGTGCTTTGACGTATTGTAATAAGATGGGGGTCCCTTTCTCCTGAGCTCCCGATCTGTGAAGAACGTGTAAGCCAGGTTCCTCTTTTTCCTGGAGTGTAGTAGTACAAGGCGGGGGTCTGAAAATATGTAGTAAGTGATAAATTGCAAAATAGCTGGTATTGATAACAAATGCTAGAGTTTGGAGGAAAGGGAGAGATCACTATGGGCCAAAAGGAAGTCTGGAAAAGGATTCATTAAGAAGGGGGAGAGAGATGAAAACTAGGTCTTTGAAAAAAGATTAAGATTTGATTTGGTGGAGGTCTTTCAGAGTTGGAAAGAAGAGCTAAAATGGAAGTGAGTAAAGGACTTGAATAGGGAGCAGGAGAGAAAGTATCAAGGTGCCTTCAGGCTATAATTAATGTTAATGATTAGCGAGAACTATTATACTTTTTAAGAAGAATGCTATTAAGAAAATAAGATTTTAAGAAAATTAGCCTCACAGTAAAATATGTGCATTGGTTTTAAACTAAATTCCTGTGTGATTTTGCTTTTCAGTACAAATACAGAGACCTAACTGTACGTGAAACTGTCAATGTTATTACTTTATACAAAGATCTCAAACCTGTATTGGATTCATATGGTGAGTTTATATAATAAAAATTACTATACTTTGAGTTTACTCTTTTTGTTAATAATTGTAGGTTTCCCATTTTCTTTTATGTTCATTTTTCCTTTATAGGACTGAACCTCCAAAAGTGTTGGGGAGATAGGAAATGACACAATCTAGTAACATATTTGTTTAGTTATTTTAAGTTTAAAAAAAAAATAGCAGAACTATGCAAATTTAGACCTAGAGAGGATCTTAAAAATAGTTTATCATTTCCCCAAATTTTATCCATAGTTATGAAGAATGTTCCTTAGGATGAAGGGACAAGTTTGAGCAATTATGAATTAAACAAGATTAAATGGATTTCTTTGCAGCAAGATTTCTCAGAGCCTTTAATATGCTAGTAGTTTCTGCCTCACCAAGAGGGGAGGGAAGAGAATCTATTATACAGTATATCCTAAAATTAATTAAGTACTGAATTTTTTTTTTTTTCTCCCCAGAGCATTTCTTTATATTCTTAGGAACCCATTTTGCAAAATAACATTCTGGAATATCTCTTTCATTTTATAGATGAGGAAAACATTTTTTTAACGTGGTCCTTAATTCTATAGACTAGATAGGGGACTGTGTATCTACTTTCTGTTGAGGTGAAAAAAATTGAGAGTTAAGTAAGAAATGACAATACATAGATTTGTTCTTTGTTTTTATTTTTATTAAGATTTATTGATTTATTTTAGCAAGAGAGAGTGAGCGTGGGGCAGGGGTGGAGGTGGGCAGAGGGAGATGGAGAGAGAAACTCAAGCAGACTCCATGCTAGAGCCCTACATGGGGCTCGATCTCACTCTCCTGAGATCATGACGTGAGCTGAAGCTAAGAGTCAGACAACCAACTGTGCCACCTAGGCGTCCCTAGAGTTCTTTTAGAAAATAAATAGGGTGCCTGGGTGGCTCAGTTGGTTGAGCATCTGCCTTCTGCTTGGGTCGCGATCCTGGGGTCCTGGGATGGAGCCCCCTTCCCCCCCAGTCCGGCTCCCTGCTCAGCAGGGAGCCTGCTTCTCCCTCTCCTCCCCCCTTGTGCTCTCTCTCACTATCTGTCAGTATCTCTGTCTCTTTCCCTCAAAGTGGATAAATAAATAAAAATCTTTTTGTCCCCACCAATCCTAATGTCATCTTCCCAACCCCATGTCCTTGTGAACCCCCCATGTGCCAAGGCCCAGAGAGAACCCCTGCCACCTCCTGTCCATTAGGAGGCTCTCGGCACTGAGGGCAAAGGGCTGGATTTTGTAGGTGCAGTCCTCAGTGTAAATTCTACTCATGGCTAGGGCTCTGGAAACATTAGGAGCCTGATGATGAGAGGTAAGATCGAACAGAGGGACAAGCAGTCCTGAATTTTCTGAATAGCAAAGACATGAACTGGAATTTCTCTCCCAAACATAGGGCACGATAACTCCTTCCTGTCCACCCACTGTAGTGTGGTATTTAGATCTGGGAAAACCTCTTATTACTAGAATTAGAGTTAATTTAAAAATGGCCCCAATGAAGGGGAAAAAAGTGACCTGGGCTAGAACTTTACAGTAAGTGTATGGTTTTTACTGCGTGCTAAAAGAATAAATATGTTTGTCTAAACTGACAAGGAGGGATCCCTGGGTGGCGCAGCGGTTTAGCACCTGCCTTTGGCCCAGGGCGTGATCCTGGAGACCCGGGATCGAATCCCACGTCAGGCTCCCGGTGCATGGAGCCTGCTTCTCCCTCTGCCTATGTCTCTGCCTCTCTCTCTCTCTCTCTGTGACTCATAAATAAATAAAAATTTTTAAAAAAATAAAAAATAAAAAAAAAATAAACTGACAAGGAGGGGCGCCAGGAGGGCTCAGTCAGCTAAGCATCAGACTCTTAATTTTGGCCCAGGTCATGATCTCATGGACTGTGGGATCCAGCACTATGTTAGGCTCCTTGCTCAGCACAGAGTCTGCTTAAGTTTCTCTCCCTCTCCCTCCACTCCTACCCCTGCTCACTTGCACACCTCCTTTCTCTCTCTCTAAGTAAATAAATAAAATCATTAAACTGACAGTGACTCCAGCATTACTGAATACATTTTACATAGCTTTATATGGCTAGACCAAGTCTAAACCATTGCTATCACCATGTTTTTACAGTAATTAAAACCTTAAATTTAAATAAGGTGATTTTTTTAAGAAAGTACATAATCAGAATAAATTATAGCACAGATTATAATTGTCAGTACTAAGTATAAACAGATCAACAGTACAGTCCTGTGTTCTTGTACTGCACATTACAGCTTTTTCCTTAAGCGATAGTGTTCATCTAAATCATTATTACAAATAATAGCAGTCCATATAATATAATGTACCCTAGTTATAATCAGTTACAGGCAGAGAAACCTACATGATATGAGAAATACTTGTATTGAAAGATGTCTATTTGACTGAAAACATTTTCTTTTTAATACTGTGGTTTGGTACTACATTGGGATTGAGAATGACTTTGTGTAGGGATAAACATCTGGGCAATCTAAAATTTAGTGATCCTAGGTTAATATTTAGTATGATATTAGTTGATGGTGGTTTGTAAGTAACTTTATAATCATATTAGTTGGGGACCGAGAGTTTATATTTGCTGGGACTCTAGCACATTCATTTTTCCAAGTAATTCAAAGCATCTTTTCTTTACTCATTTAACAAACTATAGAAATGATCCCTGAAAGTATAGTCTTTCTTTACTCATTTAAAAGCTTATCCTACGAGTGAATCAACAAAGGATATTTTGTTATTGGACAAAATAGATGGGACATTAACAAGTTAGCTCCTTTCAAGGGTAATGAGTTTTAGCCAGTGTTTCTGAAAGAATAATTTATATGGGAGTATCTGTGAAAATGCTCATGATTGAATCATTATTCTTTCCTTTCAGTTTTTAATGATGGCAGTTCCAGGGAACTCATGAACCTCACTGGAACAATTCCTGTGCCTTATAAAGGTAAAGATTTTATGTAATTTATGTTTCCAGTATAGATGCATTGTGATTCACCTAGTAGGTTGCCAAAGACTTACAAGTAAATAAGTAAATTAAACCTACTTTCTCCTGACTTTAATGATAATATAGAGATTTTAACTTTTATTCTAATTGAACTGCATTTGGCAGCAGCACCTAATATTTTCAGCTTTTTTTCCCCTTCTTTACTAAAACCTATCAACAAATAAGTGCTCAGTGTTTTAGAAGAGTTTGATGTTTCATAGAAGCAGGGAATCTTAGAACTAGAAAGAGATTTTTTTTTTAAGATTTTATTTATTTATTCATGAGAGATAGAGAGAGAGAGGCCCAGGCAGAGAGAGAGAAACAGGCTCCATGCAGGGATCCCGACAGAGTCAATACTGGGTCTCCAAAATCAACTGGGTCTCCAAAATCAGGCCCTGGGCCGAAGGCAGGTGCCAAACCGCTGAGCCACCCCGGCATCCTGGGATTTTTTTTTTAATAAAGATTTTATTTTTAAGTAATTTCTACAGCCAACATGGGGCTTGAACTTACAACCCTGAGAGTAAGAGTTATGTGCTGTACCAGCTGAGCCAGCCAGGCACACCTAGAGATTTTCGATGCCTTGTAGTTCAGTCTCCCATCGCATCCAGACTTTTCCAACGGTGGGAAGCTGTGTAATCTAATGGCTAAGATAGGGGCTTCAAAGTCAGGATGGAGTAAGGTTTCAGTTCTCTGTAATCTGTCATTTTGGTGACAGTGAACAATTGGATGATAGAACTCACTACAAAAAGTATTCATTGTGATCATGTAAGGACTTAGCACAGAGCCTGGCATGTAATAAACAGATATCAAAAAATAGCTATTATTTATAGTTGTAAAGTCTGTGTTAACACTAATGATGGATAATTATGTCTTTTCTTAGCCAGTCAGCCAGCCTCTGCTGGAATACTTACAGTGATAAGGGAGCTTTAGCTTCATGAACAACTGTTCTCTTTTTGGACAGCTCTTTTTCTTGCTTATTCCTCAGGAGTACTTAAGATCTGTGTCTCTCTAACACCCATTGATTTTATATAGTATTTGCTGTGCATGAGGCATAGGGAATGGGGCTGGGCATACATAAAGGATGTACCTTCTATGGAAGAATAGGAACACAGAATAGGAATAACAGAGGAAATAGGAAAAACAAATAGGAAAAACAGAGGAAGTAAATAGTTATTAAATGTATTCTGTAACTGCTGTAGAATGATAAAATGTAAAGGTGCTGTGAGATTACAGAGGAGAATAAGTCCATGTGGGAAGGTCATGGAGGAAACGACATTTGAATTTACTATTAAAGGCTGAGTCAGCCATTTATTATCAGAATGGACATTCCAGGCAGAGGGAGAAAACGCTTGAGCATCAGCATTGTATAAAGTAGCTATGATGAATTTTGGGTGGACTGAGTAAAATTCAGGATTATTGACTTCACCTTTGCTCTCAGGAGATAAGTTGGGTAGGAGAATAGTTATATGGTGGGGAGAGGGAGGCAGGAAACTGGCGTAATTAGACATTTATGATAGATAGACATACCTAAATAAACCTTTTCTCTTCCCTCACCATTGTTTATATGGCATAGTTCCTAAGCCTAAGTAATTCTGTAGAATTCTTTGTTTTAAATTCTTTGTTTTCACAAAGAATTCTGGGTGATGGAAATACACTAATGTATTATGTTAGGGTATATTCTATTGGAGTTGGATTTTTTCCCATTGTAGATGAAATTTTGGGTAAAAAATAAATCCAAAGTCCTACAACTGATTTCATTTAAGTGCAATTTATGTGTATATACTTATATGAATTGAAACTGTTTCTAAGGGGAACAAATGTATCTGAATTACATTAGGCCATTCAGATGATTACTTGGGACATTGGGCTTTGAGCTTAGTAAGAAAAGGAGATCGTTATAGTCAGCATGTTAACTATTGAATCCCTTGAAACTCCGTTCAACTTGACTACATTTAGTCAAATTCTTCAGCTGAGAAAGATTCTATTACTTAATGCAAACAAAAGGAAATAACATCATTGATTCTGAGTAACTACCACAGAAAATACTATATGGATTAGTCACACTGTGGCCAACAATCAACATCTGTTTGGCAGTTGGATTAGGTTTTATAGTCTGGCTTTTGGCAAGGGAATTTCAAATGTAGTTTATCTTATCACTTTCTGATAGGACACCAAAATCTGTGGTCTTCCTTTTTTTTTTTTTTTTTTTTTTTTTTTTTTTACACAGAGAGAGAGAGAGAGGCAGAGACTTAGGCAGAGGGAGAAGCAGGCTCCATGCACCGGGAGTCTGATGTGGGATTTGATCCCGGCTCTCCAGGATCACGCCCTGGGCCAAAGGCAGGCGCTAAACCGCTGCGCCACCTAGGGATCCCCTGTGGTCTTCCTTTTATATCCTTTCCCAGTGAACCTTATGAACTAAAATGACAAGAGTCAAATTGCAAAGAATGGATTGAGCCATAAGATAACTTGTAAGGAATGTTTTTAGAGCAGCAAGCAGACACTGGCAGAGTAGTGATCAATTAGCTCCTTCATCCTGCTGAAAATTTTACAGACTAGAAATTTGAGAAACATCGTAAACAGAACTTTAAAACATAAAATATTTGTGATTTTTCTATTATGTGTTACTTAGTTGTAGCTCTCTTGCTTGCCTTACTAACCCTATTATTTAAAAATAATAGAGTAACTGAAGTTTCTCTTTCTCTCTTAGGTAATATATATAATATTCCAATATGCCTCTGGCTGCTGGACACATACCCATATAATCCCCCTATCTGTTTCGTTAAGCCTACTAGTTCAATGACTATTAAAACGGGAAAGCATGTTGATGCAAATGGGAAGATATATCTTCCTTATCTACATGAATGGAAACATGTAAGTATTAACTGTGTTCTGTGAATTTGTTGCATTTTACGTATTTTGCTCCTTGGCATCTACTTTCTGTTAACACTCAAAGAGGATTCCTAGGAGAATAGATAAGTTCACATAAGGTCCTAATCACTGAGCTGGATAATTGGAAAAGGTTCTCCAAAAGAAGTATATTTGTATAGAGCTTGGTACTTTACAGAATATACAGTTCCTATTTTATTTGCTTGAGTTGAGCCTTTAAGAATAGATGGGATTCATATAAGGGGAAATGCATTTCAAAAAGTAGTGTACTGGTAGCATATACTTGTGAAAGTGTTCAAATCTCATTATTCACCATTCCTACCAAGTACAAACCAGATGACCTGAGTTTCCCCCTCAAGGGATAAGCTCTGAATTCCAGGCTTCAAAGACAGTGTTAAAAAACTAAACAGAAACCTCTGAAAAACCCAACTAAGTTCTCTGCAGCCCCAGATTGAGGAGACAGTACAAGCTTAGAACCTTATCATGGAGGAGGGAGGGGTATAAGTAAACATCCTAGGCTCTTAGATGATGCTACTGGAGGAACACAACCCAAGACCCTTGAATCGGCTCAGTCCTGATTGTATTTTTTTTTAATATTTTATTTATTTATTCATGAGAGATACACAGAGAGGCAGAGACACAGGCAGAGGGAGAAGCAGGCTTCCTGCAATGAGCCTGATGTGGGACTTGATCCCTAACCCCGGGATCACGCCCTGAGCCGAAGGCAGACAGACACTCAGCTGCCAAGCCACCCAGGCGTCCCTCAGTCCTGATTGTATTAAGGTGATTCTCACGGTATTTGCCTGCCATAGGGAAGGGTGAGCCCTTCTTGGAGGCAGAATAGTGTATAGAGTGTCTGTAATTTTTCCCAGTATCTGGAATGCAGTTTAAAATCATCAAGTACATCGTGATCCCTGGGTGGCGCAGCGGTTTAGCGCCTGCCTTTGACCCAGGGCGCGATCCTGGAGACCCGGGATCGAATCCCACGTCGGGCTCCCGGTGCATGGAGCCTGCTTCTCCCTCTGCCTATGTCTCTGCCTCTCTCTCTCTCTGTGTGTGACTATCATAAATAAATAAAAATTTAAAAATAAATAAATAAATAAAATCATCAAGTACATCAAGAAAAAGGACAAGGAGGGGAAAAAGACACTAGTAACAGGACACCACAACCCCCAGGTAAACCAGTTATCAGAGCCAGACTGGAAAATGACTGTGATTAATATGTTCAAGATGGAGAATTGTATTAAAAAGGAACCAAGTGGAAATCTTAGAACTGGAAAATAGAATAATAGAAATTAAGAACTCAATAGACAGGGTTAGTAACTGATTGGACTCAGCAGAGTAAAGAATTAGTGAACTGGTAAATTAATATATTTTTCAGTGCTATGACTTCTGAATAAATCTTATGAGTATATTATGGAAAAAATTCTAAATTTTACTGAAAGACATTGAAGAAGACTTAGAACATTATTCATAGTTCTTTATAAATTGATCTTTGTCCTAGCAGCTTTTGTTTCTTTGTATATTTATTAATTTTGTGAACTTGATAAAGCTGAATCTAAAATTTATATTGAAATGCAAAAGACTGAGCATAGCCAGGACCCTCTCCAAGAATAAGTTAGAAGGGACTTGCCCTACACATGTCAAAATGTATTATAAAACTAATATAGCACAGAATTATAGTATTTTAATGGATATATTCAAATAGATAGATGGAACATAATAATCCAGAGAGATGCCTGGGTGGCTTAGTCGGTTAAGAGTCTGACTTTGGCTCAGGTAATGATCTTAGGATTCATGCTCAGTGGGGAGTCTGCTTCCCTCTTCCCTTCCCCTGTTCATTCTCACTCTAGTACTCTCTCTCATATAAATAAATAAAATCTTTTTTTAATGATAAAATCTTAAAAAAAAAAAACAAATAGATCCCCTATTTATAAACACTTGATATATGACAGTAATGTTGGGGTGCCTGGGTGGCTCAGTGATTAAGCTTCTGCCTTCAGCTTGGGTCATGATCTCAGGGTCTTGGGATCTAGTTCCTCGTCTGGCTCCCTGCTCAGTGGGAAATCCCCCCCCCCCCCCCGCCCCGTTCATACTCTCTCTCTCTCTCACATAAGTAAATAAAATCTTTTTTAAAAAGGAGAAGGTGCCTGGATGGATCAGTCAGTTAAGTGTCTGCCTTTGGCTCAGGTAGTGATCCCAAGGTCCTGGGATTGAGCCCCACATTGGGAGCCTGCTTCTTCCTCTCCCTCTGCCTGCCACTTCCCCTTGCTTGTGTTTTCTCTCTCTCCATCAAATAAATAAAATATTTTTAAAAAGACAAAGCATTTATTAGAAAAGTAATAAATTTTATCTTGTATTTGTACAAATTGAGAACTATTCATTAAAGACAGTAAAAAGTATGAAAAGACTAACCACAAACTGGAAGAATATATTTGTAATACTTAATACCCTTAGAAATATATCCAGAATATAAAAATAACTTAGGAATCATAAAAGAAAGAAACTGAGTAGAAAAATAAACTCTTGAACAAATAAGTACTTCACAATTAGAAATCCTAGTGACCAGTAAACATATGAAAATTTGTTTAACCCTGCCAGTAGTGAGGGAAATGTAAATTAAAACCACAGTGATAGGGCAGCCAGGTGGCTTAGCGGTTTGGCGCTGCCTTCAGCCCAGGGTGTGATCCTGTAGTTGCAGGATCGAGTCCCGCATCAGGCTCCCTGCATGAAGCCTGCTTCTCCCTCTATGTCTCTGCTTCTCTCTCTCTGTGTGTGTCTCTCATGAATAAATAAATAAAAATCTTTAATTAAAAAAAAAAAACCACAGTGATATACCACTACATACCCATCAATTCTGTGCTACAAATTGACAAAGCTAAGGGTTAGTGAGGAAATGGAGAAAGAGAACTCTGACACCACTGATGGAAGTAAAATTGACACAGCTATTTTGGAAACCAGTTTGCATTACTTAGTAAAGTTGTGAGCACACGCCCTGTGACCCAGCAGTTTTGCCCCTAGGTATATAGCTCAGCACTACTGACATTTTAGGTCAGGTAATTCTTTATTGTGGGAGGCCTGTCCTGTCCATTTTAGGCTGTAGAATCTCTGGCCTTTAGCCACAAGGTGCCAATAGCATAACACCCAGTTGTGACAACCAAAAATGTCTCTTGACATTTCTGAATATGCCCTGGGGGACAAATATATCACCCCCAGTTGAGAACTCCTACAAAAGAGTAATCCTTGCACATGCACACTGGAAAATACAGCAGGGATGTGGATGACAGTATACATTGCTGAAGCCTGGATACAATCTAGCTATTAACAACAGGAAAATGAGGGATCCCTGGGTGGCGCAGCGGTTTGGCGCCTGCCTTTGGCCCAGGGCGCGATCCTGGAGACCCGGGATCGAGTCCCACATCGGGCTCCTGGTGCATGGAGCCTGCTTCTCCCTCTGCCTGTGTCTCTGCCTCTCTCTCTCTCACTGTGTGCCTATCATAAATAAATTAAAAAAAAAAAAAAAAACAGGAAAATGAATAAAGAAATTGTAGTATATTTATTGAGTGGAACACCACACAACAATCAAAATGAGTTAAGTATAGCTGTACTCTTTAACAGTAATGCATCTTTCAAACATTGAACAAAAGCAACAAATCTCAATAGAATATACAGTTCATATGAAGTTCAAAAACAGGCCACATTAAACGCACAGTTTAGGAAATCATAAGGCAGTATGTTTAAAATAAAGCGAAAGAATAATTGTCTACTAAATCAGAGAAGTGGTTTATCTCTTAAGGAGATAGAATGCAGTCTGAGCTGAGTTACTGTTTATCTTTTTCTTAGCTTGGACAATGACTTCCAGGTATTTTCTTTATTGTTTCTCTTTAAAGTTACATAGATTATTTCTGTATATATGACAGATTTCACAGATCTAATAGAAAAGACACAACGGTGGCTAAATTAATATGGTATTCAAGGCTGTACCTTGAAGGATCCCGATTGTCCTTAAGTAGACACTTGGGAGTCATTTTAGACTTTTATTAAACAAGATTAGGATATTAAAAGCAATGATTATTTGGTATAATATCTGAAGTATACTAGGTGAAATATTAATGAGCTCTGATTAATAATCACTAGCTGCTTCAAAACATAAACCCCAAAATGCTAAGAGGCTTAACACTGTAGAAGTTTCTTGCCCACATAATAGTCCACGTGGCAAGCAGCTTTCCTCTACTTGGTGCTTGGAACTGAGGCTCTTCCCAGTTTGTGGCGTCCCCGTCTCCCAGGCCGGTGTAGTCCTGTGTCAAGAATGACCATCAGGAGAGTGGTAAAGGAGTACCCCCTTTCTTATCCACCTTGCATTAGAAGTTAAATCACTTCTACTTATGACCCATTGGTAATAGTTGCAAGAAGGGCTGGAGTATGTAGTCCCTGCCTGAACAGCTGATTCTCAGTAACATCTCTCTGTTACAGAAGGGGGAGCTTGAACTTTCACAGAAAACTCTCAGTCTTGGGGTGCCTGGTTGGCTCAGTCATTAAAGCATCTGCCTTCGGCTCAGGTCATGATCTCAGGGTCCCAGGATTGAGGTCTACACAGGGTTTCCAGCTCAGCGGAGAGTCTGCTGCTCCCTCTCCCTCTGCTGGTTGCCTCTGCTTGTGCATGCTCTCAATCTTTAAAAAAAAAAAATTCTCAGTCATAAGCAAGTAAAACCAGAAGCCGCTTAGGTGGCCGTTGCAGTCACCTAGCATGACAGAAAATAAAGTAGGGCTGTTGCTATTTAGCTGGATCTAACTATTGCGATCGCTTATTGATCCTAATCCTGAATATGTATCCTATGCTATTAAGAATGTAGGGGATCCCTGGGTGGCCCAGCGGTTTGGCGCCTGCCTTTGGCCCAGGGCGCGATCCTGGAGACCCAGGATCGAGTCCCACGTCGGGCTCCCAGTGCATGGAGCCTGCTTCTCCCTCTGCCTGTGTCTCTGCCTCTCTCTCTCTCTGTGTGACTATAATAAATAAATAATAAATAAATAAATAAATAAATAAATAAATAAATAAATAAATAAATAAAATCTAAAAAAATAAATTAAAAATAAATTTAAAAAAAAGAATGTAAAATCTGACCCTTTTTATTGCTGGAGAAACAAGTAGTGAGGGGGTTTCAGGAAGAGATTAATTTTACATGAGGTTTGCAGGTCTTCAGTGGGAAAGCAGTTTTATAAAGGTATTACCTGTTTCAGTTGATTTGTAGGCTGCAGTTTTCCTATGTTTTTCATATCCTCTGTCATTCTGAATTAGTCATTTGTCATTCTGAATTAGTTTGAATTCATGACCTATTGCTTTATAATATGCCAGGAAGTAGATATTAAAGATTTGATTAATTTTTCTTCCTTCAAAGAATTTTGTGTGAAAGTAATGGTATGACAAAGAATTAAACTAAAACTTGTCCTGGCAAAACTATGGTCATGAAGATGCATGAATGAACTGATTCCTACTACAACCTGGATGAACTTTGAAAACATTACATTAAGGGAAAGACACCAGATATAAACGGTCATGTATTGCATGATTTCATTTATATGAAATGTCCAGAATAGATAAATCTATTGGCAGAAGATAGATTAGTGGTTGCCAGGAGCTGGGGGAGGGAGGAAATGGGAAGTGACTACTAGTGGGTGTGGGTTTCTTTTAGGGATGATGAAAATATTCTCAAATTAGATAGTGGTGATGGAAAAAAACCACCGAACTGTATACTTTAGAAGGTAAGTTTTATGGTATGTGAATTAATCTCAATTTTTTTAAATGTATGAGGTTATGATTTAGTTTGGGAGTTTTGTTGGACCAGATAATTAACAGGAGATAAAAGACTGTGTCTTCAATAACTACATCCCCCCACACCAGTATAATCTCTAGTCTGCGCTCCTTTGTGCTACAAGTACTGCACGCGCTTGCCCCCAGTCTCAGTTTATAAATTCACAAACGGGCACCTGGGTGGCTCAGTTGGTGAAGCTTCTGCCTTCAGCTCTGGTCATGATCCTAGGATCGAGCCCCACATTGGGCTCCTTGCTCAGCAGGGAATCTGCTTCTCCCTCTGCCTGCTGCTCTGCCTCTTTGTCCTCTCTCTCTCTCTCTCTCTCAAATAAGTAAATAAAATCTTAAAAATAAATTCACAAACAAAATATATAGGGATAGTGGGAGCTAGCAGGTTTTCACAGGAAGCTTTCTGTGGTGTTAGTCCTTGTCATTGTCCAAAAGTTGGGGCAAAATTGAACACGGGAGATGAATTTGGTCCTTGGGAAAGTTTAAAATAGCGAACACTTCTATCAGGAGAAGAGATGTTATGAAGATGATCAGCTGATCAAGATGACTGTAATCCTGATGAACTAATGAATGAAGTATATGAGATCCACAGAGAATAGGTTAAGCGGTAAAAAATGGAACCATCAAATAAGCTGCTTTGAACAACTTTGCCTAGAATATAGTTTGTCATCTGTCAGTGGTCAATAGATACTTGAGAGAGAAGCTTAGCAACCTTTGGAAAAACAAACACCCTCTTTGTAACTGGTATTGGAAGGAAATAATCTTTAATGATATGTGTCTTTTGTACAACCATCTAGTGATTTTAAGATAGAGTATACCTGGGGTGCCAAGGTAGTTTAGTCCGTTAAGCCTTCAACTCTCGACTTCAGCTCAGGTCATGACTTCAGGGGCATAAGAGTGTGAGCCCCACATCAGGCAGGCTGTACACTCGGTGTGGAGCTGCTTAATATTGCTACCCCACCACTCAAGTGCACACTCATGCTGTCTCTCAAAGAGTATACCTATAATTTTAGAGTTTATAATACTATCTAATAAAAAAGAGTCTCAAAGGGCATGTGGGTGGCTCAGTCAGTTGAGTGTCCGACTCTTGGTTTTGGCTCAGGTCATGGTCTCGGGTCCTGGGATCAAGCCGCAACTCAGGCCCAGCACTCAGCAGTGAATCTGCTTGAGGATTCTCTCTCTGTCCCCCTGCCCCCCCAAATAAATCTTTAAAACAAAACAAAAAAAATGAGCCTCAGAACATGGTTGCAAGGTAACATTGTTATCTTTTAAAGGCCTTAAATAATATTTGTAACTACTGCTTACATCCATCCCTGAATTTGTACCAGAAGACTTCATTTGTCCATAGGAAATACAAGTTTTAGTTAGCTGTATGGAGTCAAATGAAAAACAATATTATCTGAATTTTGCATTATACTGCTTTCACTGGTGTCATTTATATATATATGAAACAACACATTTGCTACATATAAATGATAAGTGAAAATCACCTGGCTTTATTAAATTATTAAATAGAATTTTCATGTTTGGGATTTTTTTTTAAGATTTATTTTTATTTATTTATGATAGACAGAGAGAGGCAGAGACACAGGCAGAGGGAGAAGCAGGCTCCATGCTGGGAGCCCGACGCGGGACTCGATCCCGGGACTCCAGGATCGCACCCTGGGCCAAAGGCAGGCACGAAACCGCTGAGCCACCCAGGGATCCCCCATGTTTGGGATCCTACAAAAGTTATCAAGCTCAGTTGAAAACCAGTAAGAAATGACTGAACTTTTCCTTTTTGCCAAAAAATAAATTTGTAGCTGACTTCATTTGTATTCTGTTTTTAGCCTCAGTCAGACTTGTTGGGGCTTATTCAGGTCATGATTGTGGTGTTTGGAGATGAACCCCCAGTCTTCTCTCGTCCCACTATTTCAGCATCTTATCCACCATACCAGGCAACAGGGCCACCAAATAGTAAGTATAATTAAGTTTTGATTTTTAAACTCATACAAACAAAACATAAAACCTTGTAAAAAATTTTTTTTCATGCCTTCACTTTTTAGCTTACCCAATTAGTGGATTTTTTGGAGGTATTCTGAGGCCACACATCTGCATGTACAGATTCCCACCAAAGACGGGCATTTGGGCTTTCATTTGTGGGTAGAAATCTAACTATGAGTGTGCTAGATTCAAAAGTGGAAGAGAAAGCTGAAATAGAGCTAGAATTATTTTTTATCATTATCATACATGCCATGGAATAGCCCTTTATGATCAGTTTGGAAACATAGAACTCAAAAGGTAGCCTGCTTTTCTTTGCAACTGCAGAATCAGTGTTGTAGATAGGAATCAATTAGAGTCAACTAAATCATTCACATTCTGCTATTCTGGCTGTTACACAAGTGGACATCTAGCTCTCAGCTTTCTTCTCTTTAGTACAGCCAATTCATGATTTTATCTGGTGTGGAGAGGGTGTCAGTACTCTCTCCTGGTTGATATACATTATCTCTATTGGTTTTTTTTTTTCAGTAATTCTTATTAATACTTTCAAATCACCCTGGATAATTGAGAGTTGGTGGTACTTACTTGTTTTAACTTTACTAAACCTGTATTGATTTCATTGTGTTTTGAGCTGTGATTTTTTTTAACAAATTTGTTGAAGATTATAATTAAGCAAAACTTGTTAGATTATGTGAGCTTTCATTTTTCTCATACTGAGAGTTCTCTTTTTAATCTGTTCTGTCTTGAGGAACATCTTGACTCACAAGCTGAATGGAAATCTAACAGAAAGAACTTTCTGTACCTGTTTCCTTTTCCTTCCCTGCCTTCACAGAATAAGTTTGGGTTTAGGAATTAGTAGCTCTTTTATGAAAAGTTTTAGTAATTCTTTTGGACCAGAAATTTGTTTTCATCTTAATAAATTCTGTTGACTCTAGTACCTGAGATTAGACCACCTTGCTCTTTTAAGTTTGAAATACCAAAATATTTCCTAGTTTGCTATTTGTGTTTATTTTTCTCCAGTAACAGCTAGAGACCACTGAAGATAACCTTTTCAGAATTTTAGGCAGTCTCCAAAGCAACATTTTTTCCCTAAATTTCTTCCAGTTTTATATTGACATTGGAAGTGCAGCATTCCAGAAAGAGACCGCAGGAAAGAGATTATTTTTGCAGTTAATTTTGCACTCACTGTATATCACATTAAACAGTCTATAGCTGATTTAAGTAAATTACTACAAGAGACCAATTTATTGTCTTTTAATACTTCTTATACATTTAAACAATATTAATTATTAGTAGTAGGTGTGACTATAAAGAGATAAAAGTCCAAATTCCATTCCCACATACACACACACACACACACACACACCAATGAATGGAAATTTGGATAAATATTACCTCCTAGTTCAGAAATTATATACTTATATTACTATTTTTACCATTACTCCAAACATTTTTTTATCTCCTCTTTAGGATGACTTTGAGCTAGCAGTGAGTCACATTAAAAGATGTAATAGCCAAACCTCATTTTTTGACAACTAACAATCATAATCAACATTGAGTTGTAACTTTGAGACACAGCTAAGGACTTCATATTCATTCTTATTTAATCCTTATATTAACTCTGTATGTTATGTGTATTTGTATCCCATTTTATTCTGGCTCTAAAATTACTTTACCTCATTTTCTTCTTCCTTGACAGTCTTGGATCCAAATAACATTTGTTGTTTCTAAGAATCAAAATTTAAAGGCTTTAGTGGAATTAGTACCTTTTCAGAACCTTAGGAAAGGAAAATTGCTTCTGATTACGAAGAACCATGAGGTGGTGGCTTATGTATACAGACTAAAACTAGCACGAGGGGGTAGTAATTGACCATATATGTTGTTGACACTTAATAGTAGCCTTGTGTTTTGACATTCTTAAAGATCAATTGCACTTTGCCCAGGAAGAAAAAATGCCTTACGGAATCCAGCAATTGAGACATTTCAGGAGGTTTTTTTTTTTCCCTTTCTGAAATAGCATTGGCCATCTTCCTAGCTTCATTATACTTAAGAAAAAAATTTACTTATAACATCTGTAGTTCATCCTAGTAGGAAGACTGTGAACACTGATACTTGGAGACTGTATGCTCAGCAACTCTGGTTAAGATTTCTGAGGCCCTTGGAGCCCAGTGTGTAGGTCTCCCACCCACTACATTCTGCGTTTTAAAAGTTCGTTTCTTGAAGCCTCCACCTCTCTTGCCTCCAAGCCTTTACATACTATTCCTCTACTATTTCACTTTTATTTACCCCCACCTCCTAGGTTTAGATTAGCTGCCTCCTGTATGGTGTGTGTGTGTGTGTGTGTGTGTGTGTGTGTGTGTGTGTGTAAAACTCTGACTTCTCCTGTCATAACATTATCACTATGAAAAATTATTATTCCTTATCTCCTGCAACTTGAAGCCAAGAGTTCTTTATCAGATTCCTGGTGCTGGTTACATAGAAGGCACTAGAATATTTATTGAGTGGATTAAGAGCTAATTCATCATTGTATTCAGTGAGAAAAATTTCACTGAGAAACTGATTCTCAGACAAATCATTTCCAATTAAAGTCAAAATTAACTTCTCTTTTTCTTCCCCTATATTGATTGGCCTCCTGGCACCACTGACCAGTTCTAGGTCCTTAGTGTTCTAAAAAGTAAACCATTCTTTAAGCTTGCTAGATTTGAACCTTTTTTTCCCCAGGACTTCCAATTTTTTGTTTTGTTTTTAACCAGTCTGGCTGAATATATGTTTTGTAAAGGACTTCTCATAGTAATTTGAAGTCTTTTAAAGTTCTCAAGCCAACAAAACCAGCTGTGCAAATTGGTCAACATGATCCTACAAGAAATATCAAAAGATTTCTTAGATACAATAAAGAGAGCACTTTCTAGGAAGCTGACCTTGGACCAGAGGAGGGCAGAATTACCTTCCTCCAAATTCCAGTTGAACCATCTGCTGTCTCAGGTTACAGACTGTTTGAGAATACGAAGAGCTGACCAGGTTGACCTGTTGGCTGGTTATTCCTTGTTGGGATTGTCATGTGTATTGTAATGCCTCATAGTTAATGCATTGAGAATTTTGTGATTTGAAGATACTGCTTGCAGTAAAGAACTCATATGGGTGGAGTGTTTTGTTTTGGTGCTGAGATTTGGATTCTTTACTCATATGAAATTTTGCAGTGGTTTGAGAGTGATATATGTCTTATGTGATAGCCCATATATCCAGGACTATGCATATTATTTTAAAATGTTAAAAATTATTTTTAGCTTCCTATATGCCAAGCATGCCAAGTGGAATCTCTGCATATCCATCTGGATATCCTCCCAACCCCAGGTAATGAAAAATCTTTTGAATAATTGTATTAGAAATTCTATTAGATCTAGAACTGAAATAATGGGTGCTAGCTAGAGCAGTAAAGTAAACTTAACTACAATATCATGGAAGGTAAGACTTGGTGTACTGGTGAAATTTTATGGTATGTATAGAATTCCAAAGGAGTTTTTTCCATTCTAGAGAAATGTAGGTTCATTCTATTTAGGGAGAAGGAAAGAGTGAGATAATGATAATGATCTTGATTAGTTTTGGACATTTAAATCCTTGATTGCTCTCCTTCTCTTAACACCTTTGTATATTTACTGTAAGTAGCCAAAAGGGTAATGGAATACTAATTATAATGAGTTCAAGGAGAAAAAAATAATTTAATACCCTTTTTATTTATTTATTTATTTTTTTTGGAGGGGGAGAGAGAATCTTAAGCAGGCTTCACGCCTAGTGAGGAGCCCGGTGTGGGGCTCAATCTCACAACCCTGAGATTGTGACCTGAGCCAAAATCAAGAGTCGGATGCTCAACTGACTGAGCCACTGAGGCTCCCCTATATTTTAATACCCTTTAAAAAAAAACTTAATGTTTCTATAAATTACAGGGAATGGATTAATGGTTCACATGATCAGGTCAGTCTTATTTATTCATTTAGTTCAAAGACTATACTGCCAGCCTTTATTATCCATTTGATAATAACATAATTCAAGAAGGTTAAGTTAATTGTGAGATCAGTCTATGAGTAAGACACTTGAAAATCAATAAGAAGTAATTATTAACCCATGTTTCAAGTGTGTAGTTTTAGTGGTAATCTAGGGCTGCTTTCCGAAGAGTGGTCTTTGGGTTGACTTAAAATGCAAGATGGCCAGTGTCCAGGTGAGATTTCTGGCTACTTTAACTAGCAACAAGAAATTTTTCACCCTGCTAATAACTCTTTTTAGCTTCACATAACCGTCACAGATAAATGTGGCCAGATTCCTGAACACCTGATGTACATATATAATATGCAGGATCGTATAAGTTAAATTTAGGAATCTTATTTATTTCCAGATCTTTCTTAATTTCAGAGACTTGCTTTACATGGTAGTAAGCATTCTGTTGTATTAGAGAGGTAAGCAGACTAGATGAGTACCTGTCAGGGACAATGAGAAAAGATTCCTAGGATTGTAATAGAGAAACAGGCTGTAAGTTTTCGATTTCTTGAGGTATTTAATTTTCTGATTAAGTTCTAGAAATGGAATCTTCTTGTCTGAAGCCTTGAAATTACAAGCTTTTACAAATAATGGTCAGTAGTAAGAAAGAACTTTGGACATAAGGAAGTGGTTGTGGGAAGTACAATAAGGAAATGGACTCCTGAAAAATGAAGCCATTTCAGAGAAACTTGTAGATGAAAATGAAGGCAGAAAATATTGACAAAACTGTAAATCTTATTCACTTAGGTAACCATAAAAGTGTCTTTTGTGAGGTTATTTGTAAGAAGTTCCTTTTTGAGACAGCCTGTTTTCAAAGATTGATGTTTTTTTCCTTTGAAATGTAACGTTTAATCTCAAAATATAAGTAATATGCTAAGGAGTTATTAAGGGTAACTGTATTCAAATTGCCATCTGTATCTTTCTGTATATAAAAGATTTTGGCAGAAGAGCTTCAGAACCTCTTTCTCTTCTCCCTTTGTCCTAAAGGAGAATTAATAAATCAGTGACTCAAGAAGAATCTTTATCTTAAAACAATGAATATGAGAGTCTTTATTCTTGCTCTAGAAAGTTGGACTAGATGATCTCTAAGTTCTCTTCCAAATCTTAAGATCTTTTGAAAGTTTAATTTAGCACCTGCAGCATGTATACAAGGAAACTAAAAGGTATGTCAAGAATGGTTGTTCCAGTTTGGGTCTGTGTACTAGCACGCATGTAATAAGGTATTAGGAACCAGTTCCTGGTATTAGAAAAGACAGACAGTGGTAAGTGCCGTGATAAATAGAACTCTAGAGGTGGGGGTTACAGCTGCTGTGGAGGTGGGAGCTCAGCAATAGCTTCAGAAATGAAAGAACATGTTTACCAGGAGGACCTTGAAGAAGGAAATGCGGTGTTCAAAGGTGGAAGGGGCAGGAGAGAGTTCTAATGTTCTGTGACTGCGGGGATACTTTCTAGTTCTCAAGTCCAGCCCACTCATTTTATGTCAGCAAAGATGCGAAAGCCCCCAGCATTCCCAGGAAGAGGAGAGAAACACTGTTGTATAGTTGAAGAATATAGGGTTAGGAGTAAAGGAAATAAAAAAGAATAAAAGTGCAGCCGCCATGGATATTCCAGATCTCCCAGAACCTCCCCTGATCTCTTCTAGCTGATAGTGATTTTCCATTCTACATCTCTTGATTTTTTACTTGACACTGCTTATTTCCTTGATTCTATCAAGATTGTTTACAGGGATCATGCCCTGTTGTGATAGCATCTTGAGGAAGAAATGGATTCATACCTTAGCTCCTACCTTAAGCACTTAGATACGGTGCCTTAAATATAATAAAAGTAAAATGTGAAGGAGTACATAACAAAAAAGGAACATAAGAGTATTGGAAAATTCTTTTTAAATATGTAGTTTTAAAAGGACTTTTCAGAATATGAAAAAAATGTGCTACATATAGAGCAAATTGTTTAGTAATGTACAAAGATAGAAAATAGTACTACTCGGTTCTTTACTCAGGAAGAATTATTAACCCTGAATGTAGAGCATAACCATGAAGAAGAAATTGAGCAAACTAAGAGACATGGGAGTTCTTGGAAGTTTGTCTGTAGGCCTAGAAAAGTTTTATACCAGGTTACTGAAAAATCCAGCAATGTGATCACAGATTGCTTTTAAAAGGTACACAAAAGGGGAGTAACCCCAGAAAAAAACATGTTTATCCCAGTTTGCAAAACCGTAGATTCAGAGATTTCAGTAAGATTGGCACGGTTTCCTGGCACCACAGTAGCAGGGCTATTACTAAAGAGACCAGAAACAAAAGCAGCGCTCAGTAAGCTTTTGGCATGTGTCTGGGAGGAACAGAATTGCCTGCTGTTTTCTTCTTTGATTTTGCTTTTATACTGATAGATGAGGGAGTATTGTGATTACATTGAATCTTCAACAAGCTCTACAAAATTTTTTTGTTGGGGACAAGCAATAAAGTGTGAGCTGGTAGTACAAACAGTAGAATCTTTGAGCCACTGCACTGGAAAGGGATTATTGACTCCAAACTCAGGGCTCTCACCCCAAGACTCTCAACTGGCTGGGTTTCATAGTAATTTTAGTGGACCTGTACAAGGCATATTGATCAGAATTGCAGTTGTCATAGATCTGAAAACTAATCAAGATTCGTTGCCCAACAGGTAGCTAGTGATCATCTTGTTTTACTTTTCTTCTCCCATTGTAAGGGAAACACTGCTAAACCAGTAAGCATTCAGAGGAAGGTCACTAGACCTGAAAAATCATGTCCTGTGAAGAATGGTTGAAGGAATTTAAAAGATTTCACCTAAAAAGAGAAGGCTGATGTTAGAAGTCTCCTATTCAGTTAGTTTTCCAGAATGCCAATTTAGGACCATTAGGTAGAAGTTATAGCAAAATGATATTCAGTGTTCAATAGAGAAAGATGACTATCAGGGATATTATTAATTATTTTCTTTAAAGATTTTATTTATTTATTCATGACAGACACAAGAGAGAAAGAGAGAGGCAGAGGGAGAAGCAGGCTCCATGCAGGGAGCCTGATGTGGGACTCAATCCCGGGTCTCTAGGATCACGCCCCGGGCTGAAGGCGGCACTAAACCACTGGGCGACCGGGGCTGCCCTGTTAATGATTTTTTAAAAAACAATGTTAGATAAAAGATTGGAGGAGAATACTTTTAAGGAAAGTTTCTCTTGACTCTGATATGAATAAATGAGTGAGACAAACTATCCACAGCATGAGATTATTATTTTTAAAACTGTTTAAAGAGGAGAATTTTCAGATCAGATACTCACAAAGGCTATCAATGAACCATAGGTAAAAATTAAATAATATAATTTCCCTGGTATGCTAATTAATTGGAATGAGAAAGTTCTCACAAAATTGTGGTTACTTTCAGTTTTGATACTGTCCACCTGCCCTTAGAAATACTCTAGTTGCTTTTTGATCCCTGTGAAGGCAACCATCAATAAATAGGGCCAAACAAGAATATTTTAACCATTTACTGAAGACCCAATGTCATTAATGGAACTTCTCTAGAACTTAATTTGAATAGACACCTGTAGCTTTAAAAGTCATCAACTGATACAACAAAATGTCAAGCTTAGCATCCTGAATGGGGTTCTTAAAGGTACTCTAGTGTTGAGTCATCTTAACATTTAATGGGTTTTTAAATTCTTTTTTCAGTGGTTATCCAGGCTGTCCTTACCCACCTGGTGGTCAGTATCCTGCCACAACAAGTTCTCAGTACCCTTCCCAGCCTCCTGTGGCCACTGTTGGTAAGTACTCTTCAAAACTGTATTTTCTCCCAAAGTCATGGTCTCCTGTTGTGAAAAGTGTGTTTCATTTTTACATGTGAAATGTTAGAATATTCTTGTTACAGGAAAAACTCTTAATGGTCAATGTCCTATAATCCAGAACTTGAAGTAGGTGGTTTATCATTATGTAAATGAGCCTTCTAGTAAGGCACAAAAAGAAATGATTGACTCTTTTCACTCTTTCCTATGGGTCACATATTTTTGTTGATGAACTTTGTATGGGTTGAACTATTAACGGATACTTTGATTTCCCTGGCCTGGTTATATGTAAAAACAGATGAGCATCTTTAGGAGAAGAAAGCACTGCTGGGTATATTGCAAATTATTACAGGCCAGTAGTTCTTGCTGTTTAGTGTTGGCTTTTTAGGGTGCCTGAAGTATAATTTTCTTCAACTGCGAAGATGTAAGCAGTACAAGAATTTCTACAGATTCCCCACCCCACTGCATACCTGTCTGCCACTACCTGTACCACATACCTGCCTTCTCTCATAGATTAGTTGTCTTTGCTCCACAAGATCTTATCCTCTCTCCCTCACTCGGGGGCCAGTCATTTCAGCAGTCCTTCCCTCCCATCATCAGTTCTTCTCTGCTGGATTGCTCCTCATCGACACACAAAAAAATAATGCCCCAAACTAACCTTTAAAAATCCTCCTCTTGGTTCAATTTTCTCATCACTATTCCATTTCCTCATTCCCCTCTGCAAGCAAAACTCCTCAAAACAATTATCTGTACTCCATTATCTTCAGTTCCTCTTCTCTCTTAAGTCGCTCCGTTTGGGATTCCTTCATACCATTCCACTAAAGCTGCTTCTGTCAAGGTCACTAATGACCATTACAGGCTTGAATCCGACAAGTAGTTACTCCTCTCCACTTACTTTGCCTGTCAGTAGCATTTGGCACAGTTGGTTACTCCTTCCTTGATACACTTTCCTCTCTTGTTTTCGGAATGCCATACTCGGTTTTCCTCCTGGCTCGCAAATACACATACTCAGACTTCTTTACGGGTCCCTCCTTTTCTTAATGTTGGTGGGCCTCTTGCCCTAGTTCTTAGCATTCACTGTACTCACTCACCTGGTGATTTCCTCCAGTCTTAGCTTTAAATGCCATTTCTGTGTCCACAGTTCCCAAATGTATGCTTCCAGCCTGAACTCCAGATCCTCATAGCACTTGCCTTCTTACTACCTCCATGTGGATATTTAGCAGATATCTCGTCCAACATGACCAGAATTAAACTTTGCATCTTTCTACACAGCTTCCCCATCTCCATTGATACCTACTCAGTCCTCTTACTTTGGCATCGTCCTAGATTCTTCATCAGGAACCTACTGTCTTCAAAATAGATCTAGAATCTGATCATAACCAGTGCGAGTCCAAGTCAGCACATTGTCTCTCATCTAATTTATTTCAAAAGCCTCCCAAAAGGTTTCTGTGTTTGTCTGTGGCCCTATATTCTGTTTTAAACACAGCATCCAGATTAATCATATTAAAACATAAATGATGTCACCCCCATGCTCAAAACCTGGCAGTGTTTCCCCGTTTCACTCAGAATTCAACCCAGAGTTCTTAGGCCTAGACTGAACCGACCATTCAGGTGCCTGTGTTAACTCATTATAAGCCATAGGAGGAAGCCATAGGTTTGAAGCATTTTATAGCTTAGACTAGATTATTTCCACATATCCAAAAATCAGGAATGTGGGGGAAATGGTGTATTTAAAATCACATTTAATGTTTATATTTTTAGAACAGGTCATCAAAGAAATTTATATTATATATTTTTTCAAGAGTACTTTCTTAGGCTAGAAACATTTTATGATAATCTTGGCTATCCTTTAATATGTATTTTTCTACCTTGCTTGCCTACTTAATTTTTTTCATCATTGTACACAACACTGTTGGACCTCAAAACTGTAATACAGGAAAGCAGAAGCATAAAAGTATTTGAATGTTAGAGTTCACAAATAGTCAACATTTCCTCAGTATATTAGTGGCTGCCAGGATTGTGTTGTTATTATTCTCTGTACTACCGAGGCCATGAGGGAGAACAAATGCAGTTTGTTTATCCTTGTACTTTGTATAACTTTATAGTTTCACTGTATAGGTTTTGATTTTATGGTGTAAAACAAGCACCTGACTGAAAACATCAACAACATGTCTTTTTATTATTGATATGAATGCCTGTGCAGGTGTTGGTATTTATCCCCAATATCATGAAGTAAAAGAACCATTTAAGAATGAATAGGGACCTCTGGGTGGCTCAGTGGTTGAGCATCTGCCTTCAGATCGGGCGTGGTCCTGGGATCCCTGGATCAAGTCCCACATCGAGCTCCCTTCAGAAAGCCTGCTTCTCCCTCTGCCTGTGTCTCTGCCTCTATCTGTGTCTTTCATGAATAAATAAAATCTTATTAAAAATTTTTTAAAAGATAAAAATGAAGTAATAGAGGGTCGTGTGGGTGGCTCAGTCGCTTGAGTGTCTGACTCGTTTCGGTTCAAGGTCAGGATCTCATGGGTCTTGAGAGCCCTACATACAGCAGGCTCCTTGCTCCATCTGTGTGAAGATTCTCGCCCTCTGCCCCTACCTCCACTCATGCACGCATGGGGGGCACTCAAAAAATCTTTAAAAAAAATAAAATAAAAATGAAGTCATGGAGATTGTATTCCTTATAGCAACTTCTTTAAACAAAGTACTGAAGAAGAATGAGGATGGATGTAGATCCTGGGACTTAAATAGCTCTTTCTGATTCCACTCAATGTAGATTTTAAATATTTAAAAGAAAATCAGAATTTGTTTTGTCATTTCATTGTATAGCTTTTTTATTAGATAGCGTCCCACTTTATCTGACGTAAAGCCACTCCTGTGAAATTGAAGCCCACTGAGGGCAGTAAGCAGTGAAGACAGCTGTTGAATAATTTAAAAACCTGTCCATGTTGCTTTTCTATCATGTCTGGGCAACTGTAGTGATATTTTAATACACTTGTATTATATAAGGGGAGAAAAAGTGGTGATCCATAACTCAAATTTTTCCTAGGAGTCATTTGTAAGACCAGGTGTATTTTTAGTATATCATCTTTGCAACTATCAAAAACATTTTCTACTGGAAAAAGATGTGGAATTTGCACAACTTTCCTTAGATTTTCTGTCCATTGTAAGCATTGTTTATCAACAGAGGCATCAGAAGAGAAACTTTTCTTGGTAACTGAGGGTAAAAGTTAAATTTTTAAAAACTTAAATTTCTGTTTCTTTGGATTAAAGTATGTGTTTAAGAGTGAAACACTTCTGTTAGGACTAGGCATATAACTTTCACCAAGTTGGTATTGCCAAAACTGTAAGAACCTGAAGGCTGATCTTAAAGGTTTAAAATGACTTGACCACCAAACCAAGTTATAAAGAGTAAGTTTAGGAGACAACATGAATACTTGTTTATGTTCTCTTAACAGCAGATACCAGAAGACAGCTTAAGTAGGTATGGATGTATGTTTTCTAGGCTGACAAATGGGTACTTAAGAGAAGCTTTAGTCCCCAATGAAGCATCTCAGTGGAGAAGGCCAAATTCTGCTGGATAGGGAAGAGTAGCATGCTGTGGGAGTGGTTAATTCCCACTCTGCCAGATGCCTGTGTGCTAGCGGTGTCAGTGGTGCATCTGGTGGCAGTGCTTTGGGAATGATGAGGTGATTGGATATTGTAATCTGGATTAAGAAAGATTGGGGGTTATCAAGCCAGTGTTCGAGAATGTCACTATAGTGTGGTCCAGCGTGGTGCTCTCAACAGCGTGGAGCCACCTAATGAAACCTCCCCACGTTATGACTGTGTGTGTGAAGAAAGTCTGTGAACTAACTGGCTCCATTCTGAAGTTTATCAGAGGATATACTATCAGCCATACTTCCTTTGTGCCAGAATCTCCAGGTTTATTTCTTCTCAGTGAAGTCCTTTTATCAGAGAGTGGTTACAGAGGTCTTCACCCTGATTTACTTAGTGTTTTGAAACTTTGAGGAGAGAAATTAACAAAATGAAGTGCTTCTGCCCTTATACTTAACCTGGAATAGAATCTATTCTTTGGATACTTTGGATCTGTTGTTAAGATTCTTATCCTTGAGAGAAATCATGTAGCTAATGCACATCTTGAGAAAGAGTTCTTTGAATCAAATAATCATGAGAAGGGGTAGATGTGCCTTTGGGATATATATAATTAACTTTTTCTATATTCAAATGGAAACCCATTTCCACTTTCCAAATGGAAGGTTTTGCTTTATGTATATGAAGTAATGCTTCTCACTTATTTTAAAAGATATCAATAAAAAGAAGCCTCACATTTTTATGTACAACTCCTTTTTGTATTTCCAACACACAAAAAAAACACATAAATCTTGGGTATTGGACAATTTTTTTCCCTTGAAACACATGCTGTGTTCTTTTTTCATAGTTTCTTTTCAAGACTGGAAAAGTTTATCCTGCCATTTGTCCTATATCCCACTTGGATACTTTTGTTCCTAAGCCCAAGGTAACATTCATTAAGCTACTTTGCAAGGACTCAGTTCAGAATGTTTTGGTAGAGTTGTTAACTGCTAACGGCCAAGCTTTGGCCATCATGATGTTAGGTAGTCAGTCACGTGTGCTTTCTGATCAGCCCTGTCCACTTCAGTGTCCCCCTCCCCTGATATGTGTGCATGGGTTAGATCTCCGTCATGTTTCAAATCCCCAAGTAAACTAGCTCAGGGTTTTTCTTTTTAAAATCTGTCAGTACCATAAAGCCCTTGGGTATGTTTTAACTTACTGGCCTTACACAGGATTTCCTTTACATTGTTACACTGTCCTAGGACTTCGATTAATATTTTACAGAGAGATATGTTAGGGCCCAAATCAAATTTAACTTTTGACTCTTATTTTTAAAGCAAAACATACAAATATTTCACTTAATTTTAGCCACAGCTATTCAGAGTATCCTAACCAAACTTTATTTTTATAATGGATCTTACATTTACAAAACAAAATGAATTTCTACAAAACCTCAAAGCTGTAATTCCTGAGGACTGTTTCCATTGTTTAGACTCTGTTGAGAAGTCAATGTCACACTGAATTTGTTATATATGTTGTTAGTAATGAAGGAACAAATCCGTTCACATTGAAAAATCTGTTCACATTGAAAGGAACAAATCTGTTCACATTGAAAAAAAAAGTCTAACTAGTAATATGTATTGAAACTTAATACAAAGATCCTTTTTTGGGGGCAGCCCGGGTAGCTCAGCGGTTTAGCGCTGCCTTCAGCCCAGGATATGATCCTGGGGTCCCAGGATCGAGACCCACGTTGGGCTCCCTGCATGGAGCCTGCTTCTCCCTCTCTGCCTGTGTCTCTGCCTCTCTTTCTCTCTCTCTCTCTCATGAATAAATAAATTTTTTTAAAAAGATCCTTTTTTCTATTACTTGTAGAGCAAAACAAACTTTTATCTATAACTGTATAATTAATATAGTAATATAATAATTAAGCCATCTCACATACAAGATCCCTAAAAAAATGATGGATCTGAAAAAAAAAAAAAAATGATGGATCTGAGCATCAAGTAAGGTAGTAGGTGGTGTCTTCCCAACCACCACCACCACCCACTCTGCCCCAGTCAAATGCACAGAGGTGTAAAAGTTTGACAGTCCTTTGATCCTTGTCAGTGTGAAAGTTCTCTTTGGAGGCTTATTTCAGGACACTATGTCGATGATTGTAGTTGACTTATAGTTCTGAATCCTAGTCTTCAGACTTTTAAAATACATATGCTATGATTTGGGGTTTGTTATAGTGCTTATCCCCACTGGTATTTTTTTCTTGTCATTTTTTGGGAATATCCTAGCTGGGAGTTACCAAGCAAAATGCTTAGGGAAATATATCAATATTCAATTGATGATGCTCCTCCTATCACATTTACCCTGGCACCATAGATATATGAGTACCCTTTTGAGTTTAATATGATTAATGTAATTTTGTCTAGTAACTAAAAAGTGTGGCCTTAATCAGTGAGTCATTGTATGCTATGACACCCAACAGGACACCTCCATTCTTTACTAGAAAATTATGACTGGTAACCCCAGGAGTTAAAGCCAGTACCTACTATAGAATTTCTTTTGGAAATCTTCCTAAGTGCTGTATATCACAACCTCAGAGTTTAGTCATGTCATCTTAAGACTTTTTTCCTAAATCATAAATAAGGATCAGAAACAATAAGTTTGGTAGAATACTCTTAACAGACATTTCAGAAACTGGTTTTACCTGCATTAAAGTCTTTTTTTAAATGTTAGGAGCAGGGGCGCCTCAGGGGCTCAGTTGGTTAAGTGTCTGCCTTCAGCTCAAGTCATGATTCCAACGTCCTGGATCAAGTCTGTGTGAGGCTTCCTGTTGAGCAGGGGAGTCTGCTTCTCCCTCTGCCTGCCTTGCCCCCCACTCCATTCCACCTTGAGCTCTCTGTCAAATAAATAAGGTAAGGATTAAAATGTTAGGAGCAGGGATCCCTGGGTGGCGCAGCAGTTTGGCGCCTGCCTTTGGCCCAGGGCGCGATCCTGGAGACCCGGGATCGAATCCCACGTCAGGCTCCCGGTGCATGGAGCCTGCTTCTCCCTCTGCCTGTGTCTCTGCCTCTCTCTCTCTCTGTGTGTGTGTGTGTGTGTGTGTGTGTGTGTGACTATCATAAATAAATTTTTAAAAAAATGTTAGGAGCAGAAAATCTTGTAAATGCTGCAGCAGAATTATTTCTACATCTTCCATTTGTTGGTCTTTGTTTCTTTCTTTTTTTCTTTCAAAGATTTTATTTATTTATGAGACAGAGAGAGGCAGAGACATAGGCAGAGGGAGCCCGATGTGGGACTGGATCCTGGGACTCCAGGATCATGCCCTGAGCCAAAGGCAGACACTCAACCACTGAGCCACCCAGGCGTCCAATATTTATTTAATGAAGAGGAAAAAAACTTGGAAGAAAAATAAGCTTCCTATGGAGTAACATTCCTTCGAAAATAGAAGTTGGTAAACATGAGGTTTTCTTGACCGTTCTGTCTGATAGTGTTCTTCCCTCTCCGGCCATCCTGGATTAGTGAGTTTATGAGCATATAGAAACTGTCCTTCCAGAATCTGGCGCCCTCTCATGTGCTTCTGCCTGCTAGTCGCATCTCTCGTTTTTTATGATTGTGTAGCACCATGTCTAGTTTGTAGTAGTAACTACTTTGGTATCCTATCTTTCTTTTAAAGTTAGTTATTTGCTTGCTTGCTTGCTTGCTTGCTTGCTTGCGAGACAGAGCACAAGTGCCAACAGTGGGGAGGAACAGAGGGAGAGGGACAAGCAGACTCTACACTGAGTGCAGAGTCCGACATGGGGCTCGATCCCAGGACCCTGAGATCATGACCTGGCCGAAAACAAGAGTCAGATACCCAACCAACTGAGCTAGGCACCCCTGGTGTCCTATTTTAATGAGGTTCATACCTCAGTAGGTTCATACCTACTTACCTTACTTTTGAAAACTTGAATTTTCATGTAAACTAATGTACACCTTTCCTTGTGGTTTATGTTTATTTTCAAGAAGCATAAACCTGCTGATGGTTTTAAGTACCCTTTCTCTTACTGATAGTGGTTATAGAAACTTTCTTAAGCTTAAAGATTACTGCCCTGATAGTGTTTAAAAGATAAATTGAGGGATGCCTGGGTGGCTAAGTTAAGCATCTGCCTTCAACTCAGGTCATGATCTCAGGGTCCTGGGACAGAGCCCCCCATCAGGCTTCCTACTCAGTGGAGAGCCTGATTCTCCCTCTCCCTCTGCAGCTCCCCCCACTTGTGGTTGGTCACACTCTGTGTCAAATAAATAAATAAAATCTTTAAAACAAAAATCAAAGATAAATTGAGGTCCCCTGATTTCTTTGGAAGAAAAGTCCCATAGCCTACACAGAGAATGGTAGTAGTATTAGAAGCTTACATATTCATAGACTATATGAAAGCTATTTTTAAGCAGCTTATGGCTTTGCCAGTTTTGTACTTAATAGCATGAATCAGAATGCCTTTATTCACAGTTATTTGAATGTTCCTTCTACTTCAGAGATTGACCTATTTTTTGTGTGTTTTTATTATAAAAGGAAATATGGGCTTGATCTGGTTTCTGAGGGATAGTAACTTAATCTTTGGGATTGCTTAGGCTCCACAGTTTGATCTGTAGCACAGATACCAAACCAAAGACCATTATGTGGGTCTGAGCAAGTGATTCACTTTTGCTCGTTAGAGGAAAGTTCAGAAAGGTTAGTGTTTAGTCAGACGAAATAAAATCTAAGACAACTACCCTTATGATGATACTTTTATGTGAAATCTAAAAAGTAAATAAGCCAAGCAATACATAAGCAAGCCGAGCTCACAGATACGAGAACACAGAGAGGGGGTTGCTAGAAGACCGGGTTGGAGGATGAGAGAAATGGATAAACTGTTTTTGTTTTTAGTAAATTGAATGTTTTGAAAGGTTACTGTTCGGTTATCTTGTACTTTGGGATTATCCTGGATTCTCTAATATAAATGATCTTTTTGAGTTACGGGAAACTGATCAAGCACTGCAGGAAATAAAACTGATTGTCTTAAGTGTCTGCTTTTAAATCAGGTAGTCTGTACTAGTGCACTTTGAAGATATGAGCCTGAATTATTTGCTGAATTATCAGGTCTATTGGGTTATATATTGGTTTCCTTATAGTAGGAAACTTTTTAAATTTATTCTTTATTTTTTAAAGATTTTATTTATTTTTTCATGAGGGACACACACACACAGAGAGAGAGAGAGAGAGGCAGGCAGAGACACAGAGGAAGAAGCAGGCTCCATGCAGGGAGCCCGACATGGGACTCGATCCCGAGTCTCCAGGATCACACCCTGGGCTGAAGGTGGTGCTAAACCACTGAGCCACAGGGCTGCCCGGAAACGTTTTTTTAAATTACCTTTTAGTTCCTAAGACTTACGTTCAGTAATTGGATCCTACCTAACATTAAATGAGGTTTTGCTTAGGATTACTTCTCAAAATCTTTGTTACCTATTCATTGCTGCTAATCTGGAATTGTAGAAGGGCACTTCTGAAATCTGACTCTGCATGGGAAAAGGTCAGTGTGGGGATTTGAGGTATGGCGATTTGCCACAAACTCTTCTTAACCCTAGGCTTGTTATAGAGCGTATAAGGAAATTAAAATTTCTCTTATGACATCTGAGGGCAAAAAAATTATTTTGTTTGAAAAGTGATCAAGAAGAAGAGACTCTCCCACCAAATCTTTATTATTTGTGTAAACAATCCCTTAAACTGTCAAGGTTCATGGAATTTTGAATTTTAATAGGGTTTCTTTTTTGGCATTCATATTCCAGATCTTAATTAAAAATTCTCTTCTTTTTAGAAAGTGGGCGGGCTTAAAATGTTTAAATATACTACATAGTAAGGTCTGTGTGGCAGAGGAAAGGACAGGGTCTAATCTTGGCACTTCCACCCTCCTCAGGTGAACTGTGACCTTTATCAAAAGCTGCTGCCTCAGCTTGGATCCCATTTTGAGTGTTAATGGCTTTAGCTGGAGACTCATTTGGAAGGCCTTATTTGTTGCTGGATGGTAGTGTTTCCTTTAATGTATTTCATAAGAGAAACTATTAATTCCAGAATGTCAGTGTGTGTTTTTAAAAAGAAATTTGAAAACTTCACATCAGTGTAAGTTGATCCACTTTAAGGTAATAATTTTAACAAAACTTGGTGTGTGAAAAACCCAGATGGTTATAAAAATACACTTCATCCTTCATTACTTCAGAAAACTTCTACACAGATCAATGGAACACTTTAACTGCTGCGTATAAATAACCACACAACTCTACTGCCTTGAAGGGACGTGTGTTGGAAAGGGTGTCGAAAAGCAAAAAATAGCGTAAAATATTTAACACTGCAGACTTTAACACTCACTGCTTTCATTTACTCAAATAACTCCGCCTGAGCAGCTACCACAGTTCAGTGCTAAGCCCTCCAGGAGTCCAGTTCTTTACAGATAAGACTGTTCCTGTCCCAAAGGGACACCAAGTTTTTACCAAGAAATGGTACCGAAATTCTCTCTTCGACATGCTTTGGTTTGCCATTTTTGCCAGGGAGGAGAAAACCAATTTACAATTTTAGTTCCTCACACCAACCAAGAGGTTTAGGGAAAATGCTAATTCCATTTAAACCTGAAAAAAAATTGATTTAAAGCAACTTAATATGGGATGGAATAATAAACATTGTTTCTGTAACAACCTGCCCCTTCTGATACGCAAACCAAAGTTAAGTTTCCGACCTGTTCGGTGTTACAACAAAAACAAAAGCCCAATTCCTGGTTTGTAACATGGGTGGTGGCCCAGACCATGTTGAGGTAAGTACGTGCCTCCTTTTCCAGTGATCTGGTTGCCCTTCTCATCTTGACATTCCAGTGTCAGGCAGGAAGCTTTTGGCAGATCCTTGTCTTTTTTGTACTCTGGGGTATTTTTTAAAGTTCAAAGTGTGTTTTTAAACTGATAAATATTAAGAACTATTAGTAGGAATTAATTAGGGTTAATAAAGGAAAGATCATTAATGAAGATTAGCCTTAACCTTATTTAATGGTAGAGAGAAGATGGGATCTGATATTTAAGAACATTAAACTGTTTTTGTTAGAATGATTTAAGAGTTTGTTAAAGAAAGAGGTAGATCTGGCTGTGGAAAAAAAAAGCAGGGTCATCTAGTAGGTAGTTAGCACACCCAGGGCATTTACAGGCTTTCGTATTAGTAAGTTTTTGCCTTTCCTAGGTTGTGATTAGTATAATTTAATTGTTGTAGCAAACGTATACCATAATTTTGGGGATGAGGTTGGCGTGTGGTGATAAGGCAGCAAGTACAAGTTTACAGTAGCAACACAACATCCCATAGAAAAGCAAGAATCACAGACGGATCGCAGCAGTGTTTCTTAACCTATCTTTCTCCTCCTCAGAAGCCTTTTAGACATTCTTTTCTTAATCAGCCCATTATTTGATCTGAAATATGCAAGGAAATTTTGTAGGACACTGAAGAAGGGATGTTTTAAAGAGAATAGTAAGAAATCTGAGAATAAACAAGTTCATCAGCTATTGAATTTTCTATACATCACTCTCTCTGGCTCATCTGTTCTTTACTTTGGGTAAAGAGTAAAGGAGTAAGTCATGTAGAAGGGAAGAAGCCTTATTAACCTTACAGCATGGAAACTGCCCGTTCTCAGTCCTCTTACTGGCCTCTGCAGTAGATTCCTGTCTCCTTCAGCTTAGCAGTGAAACTAGACCATGCATTTGGCCTGAATCAAATGTTTTTCTTTGGTATAAATTTGTCCCATTTGTTGAAGATCGAGTAATAACAGTAGGGACACAGCTCCGGCCTCGTTGAGAAAAAAGCTGATTATTTCACCTATCAGTACAGAAGGCAAGTAAATATGGATTAATAATAGTAATTCCTTTCAGGGAAAGTATTTCTCAACTCTGATTTTAATGTTATTTTTGATGAAATTATAAGATTGACTATAAAATTTTTTTCCTCCCACTTTGAAAGTGTCAACTCACTTTGTCCTGTTTTCGGAAGGTTCCTGTGAAAGGAATAGGAAGTGCATGGGAAATTAAGCCAGTAGCCTCTGCCTTTTTCCTTGCAGGCCCCAGTAGGGATGGCACCATCAGCGAGGACACCATCCGAGCCTCTCTCATCTCAGCAGTCAGTGACAAGCTGAGATGGCGGATGAAGGAGGAAATGGATCGTGCCCAGGCAGAGCTCAATGCCTTGAAACGAACAGAGGAAGACCTGAAAAAAGGTCATCAGAAACTGGAAGAAATGGTTACCCGTTTAGATCAAGAAGTGGTAAGTAACTCATTGATCAGTTGCAATTTTTAGATATCTACACCTTGGTTACCCTGGAAGTTGTGGGTCTAGTAAGAGAAAATTCTGCATGTCTTTAAGCATTTGAATTTAGCTTCTCTATAGCTTTGTTAGAAACGGAGCCTGTGTTTGCAGTTTGGTGTTTGGGAGCTGGAGGGGAATTAGACCAGTTCTTGGACCAGCTTCATCCTGCGGGACAAGGTTTGAAACCAAGGACGATTGTTTCAATGCTTGATGTAACCAGGAAATAAGAATCTGAGAGAATTCTAAGCCATGATGAAGATCTTCAGACCACGGGTTCACACTTAAAGGTCAGGGAGCCCTTGTACTCAGTCATCCGTAGTGTATGCAGCCTTTAGCTCGTAAACTTCCTCACATTTTTATCAGACTGTTGTGCCCATGTGACTTAATGATGAAGCACTAGCATAATTTAAATGCCAGTTTCACTCACCACTTTTCATTCCCATGCAGAAGTTATTCCAACAAATGTGTCTGAGGACTCTGGGGACAGTGGTTTGTGTGTGCCCATTAGTCTCACAGAATGGTTCTAGTATGTAAAGTCAACTTCACAGTAGTAGCCAGCGATTTTTAAAAATTCAGGAAATTGACAGCAGTACAATTCTGAGCCCACAAGCACCACCTACAATATCTTGTAACTAAAGTTCAGGTGTTTGGGGTTCTATCGATTAATCTTCTGTATAGACAGAGGAAAGTTCCTTCTCTGTAGCAGCTGCCAATTTGTTTGGAAAAAAAGACCTCTTTTATGATTTTCATATAAGGAACCTCCTGCTAGAAGGTATCTTGTCTGGTGGCTTAGTTTGTAACATCATTTGTCACTAATAAGTAACAAGCTTATCACTGTCACTGGAAGTGCTCAGCTCAGGGTATTTTCAACATTGTTCTGGGACGCCTGGGTGGCTCAACAGTTGAGCATCTGTCTTTTGCTCAGGGCTTGATCCCAGAGTCACTGGATCAAGACCCACAGGGAGCCTGCTTCTCCTTCTGCCTATGTCTCTATCTCTCTCTCTGTCTCTCATGAATAAATAAATAACATCTTAAAAAAAAATTTATTCTGGGCAGCCCGGGTGGCTCAGCGGTTTAGCACTGCCTACAGTCCGGGGCATGGTCCTGGAGACCCGGCTCCCTGCATGGAGCCTGCTTCTCTGCCTCTCTCTCTCTCTCTCTCTCTCGATTAAATAAATAAAACCTTTTAAAAAAAATTTATTCTGTTCTCAGCATGTTACATCACCCCTCGTCCCCTTTGGCCAGTATATTATTTGAAACATTAATCTCAACCATGAGTTGTTTTAAGTATTGCCTTTTTATTTCACAGGTCTGTTTTGGTAAAGTTGAGTTGTAGATTTTTGACCAGCAGATAATTATGTACAGTAAGTATAAAGTCCTCATGCTTGGACTGTTTTGTTTTCAGGCTGAGGTCGATAAAAACATAGAACTTTTGAGAAAGAAGGATGAAGAACTCAGTTCTGCTCTGGAGAAAATGGAAAATCAGTCTGAAAACAATGATATTGATGAAGTTATCATTCCCACAGCCCCACTATACAAACAGATCCTAAATCTGTATGCAGAGGAAAATGCTATTGAAGACACTATCTTTTACCTGGGAGAAGCCTTGAGGCGGGGAGTAATAGATCTGGATGTCTTCCTGAAGGTATGTCTTCTTCAATCTGCTTTCCAGGATCTCAGAACTCAAGTTTTAGAGGCACTGACCTTGAAAGCCACAAACCAAGTGGGTTTTCCTTGTAGGGGAAGTTAAAACTCCTTGTGTTCCCAAAGTGAGGGAGTGAGATCTGTGGCTGCAGCTCCCACCCCCCCAGGCAGCATGAAGCTGCATGTAATTCTTCCTACTACTGTGCCAGAGGGGGGCGGTTAGGAGATACAGTCAGATTGCTGTTGGTTCTTTCAGGTCATACACCATCTAAATTAAGATCACTGACTGACCCACCCATTTGGGATTCTGTTTTGTTTTTTTCTTCTTAATTTTCTTAGAATTGCATGATTTTAGACCCATCTTCCTAGATCAAACAGCCCCGCAAAGTATTGGGCTGCCCTGCTCGTACCAGAGAGTAGTTCCTTCTTGTTTCCGGCTTAATGCTATTATACATACGTGAAGATGTAATGAGCTAGTTTGGGGTACCATTCTCTATTGGGTCATGAAAAGCATGGTTTTAGGAATAGTAGTGGCCACCCTTTGGATATTTGATCCAGCTGCTGCTGGTGCTTCAGTAAACATGCAAGGCTGGTCAGGTCACTTAACTGATCTTGTCTTTCTCACTCTGATTAAGTGGCCAAATCAGTCTTGGACCTGATGCAAGCACACGAATGTCAGGGTATAAGTCAGAGAGCCAAGACTCCCTTTCTGTGTCCCCTCTTTGGGTTCCATAGCTTAGGGAAAGGTGCACCCAGAGAGCCAGAGATATATGCTGTTGCTAGGCAATGGCCAAAAGCTGGTTTATGCTGCTCATTCCCCTGCTTTTTGACAACTGGGGATAGTTGTAGTTATCATAGTTTTATGTAACTTTCATCAGGATCACAGTTCAAGTTTCCCTGGTATCTTGGTATATCTCAGGATATAGTTCAAACTCCCAAGCCAGATCCTGTAATGTGATGCTTTCCCTGTAATGTGATCCTTCATAGGGTCTTAGAAGGGAACTTTCCTTAACACAACCTGCCAGCATCAATCAAGTGAGTTTAAAAAGCCAACCAAAAGAAGTATTGGTTCCAAAGGAAGGTTGATAGGAGTTTAGGATTCTTAGATCCCATCTAGGTTACAAACTGTCTGATACTTCGTGCCTGAGTCAAATCCATTCTAAACTGTTGAAACTTTTTCCCCCCTCCCAGCATGTGCGTCTTCTGTCCCGTAAACAGTTCCAGCTGAGGGCACTAATGCAAAAAGCAAGAAAGACTGCCGGTCTCAGTGACCTCTACTGACTTCTCTGATATCAGCTGGAGATTGAGCTCTTCTTAAAGCATTCTTTTCTTCTCTCTCTTTCTCTTATCAGTAGGTGCCCAGAATAAGTTATTGCAGTTTATCATTCAAGTGTAAAATATTTTGAATCAATAATATATTTTCTGTTTTCTTTTGGTAAAGACTGGCTTTTATTAATGCACTTTCTATCCTCTGTAAACTTTTTGTGCTGAATGTTGGGACTGACTATGCTAAATAAAATTTGTTGCATAATTTTTCTCTTTATTGAACGTTTTTAGGAAAAATTAAAGTCTTACTAATAAGCTCGATTTTTGATTTATCAAACAGCATAATATCCATCAAGTTAAAATTTAGCATTATTTATTCTGTAACATATAAAGTAAACTCTGTTTAATATGGGATATACCAGATAAGACATCTAACTTTTTGAGGAATTTGAGTGACTTTTTCTGTGAAAGGTCCTAGGTGGTACCCTCCTACCAGTCCTTGCCTAGATTTGTTACCTTTCTAGGCTTGACTGAAGCAGAACCAGCCATCTTTCTACATGGGCCCCTTGTTTTCATCAAGAAGAAAGGAAGAGGGTGGCAAGTGGTAAGCTATACACCTGAGAATTTGTTACGTAGGAAGCTAAAAGTGCCTACATGCTTTTATTGTCACTTGAAGTCCGTCTTCCTGGTGAGTGAGTGAGTTTGTAGCCAAGTTTGTAACCACCAGTGAGCTGTGGTTCATGCAGATCTCATCTAGGTAGAATAGAATTTTCTCTGTCAAAATGAGGTAGAAAATTCATGAGGTTACAAAGAAAGGTACAATTTAAGATGTTTCAAAATACTTAGGAAGCCAGGCAGCCTACTCTAATACTTCTTTCCAGAAAAGAATGCCCACCTTGGTCCCAGTCATCACTGAAGGGTTTATACAGTTTAGATCTTTTATAAAAATTACCAGAATAGGGGTGCCTGGCTGGCTAAGTCAGTGGAACATGTGACTCTTGATCCGGGGGTTGTGACTTCACATTCCATAGTGGGCGTATTGATTACTTAAAAAAACAAAATCTTAAAAAAATTATCAAAATAAAAGCAAGGCCAAATCAAGGTTTAATTTAGTATTAGGATTGGAACTACCATTTAGTTATTTTTGTGTATGCATGCATTTTGACCTTGTAGAGAAAGTTACAGGTTTTTTATAGTGTATGAATGAATAGGTATCAACCAGCCAGAACAAAAGAATCAGAAACTCTACAAACACATTTTACACATATCATTCTTTGAACACATCATTCTTTATAAAGAATATATACACACACACACACACACAAAAACAGGCAAGAGCTAGTCACATAGGAATTGTAAAAATGTAAAATGTAAAAATTATAAAAATGAAGTATCATCCAACATCTGGATGCTCAAACAGGAATTTAAGTTGGTTCAAAATTTTGACGTATCTAATCCTATAACTACTATCTCTCCTTCCTTAACTTCAAAATGGAAGCTTTAAGCAACTTTAAAACTTGGCTCCTTCAGAATTTCCCAAAGAGTTTCTGTACTCTTTTTCAAAGGAGCCTCCTCTTTGCGGGGGTCAGCTTTATTACCGTTACAAGATCTTTAAAACCCTTCTCTCCCAGGACATAAGAAACACTAAGGAATACTTCTTTTATTCCACTGAGGCCCTGCAAGTAAAGGTTTAATAATTCTTCCTTTTCTTTCTTCTAACAAAGGTCTACAACATGAAAAACAACAGTTGCTGGGTAAATGAGTATTTAACAGCTTTATGGCAGAAAAACAGACCAAGAGGACAGAGAACAATTTAAAACAGATGGTTAGACATATTTTATTTTTCAAATTCACCAGCCCTCTTTCCACATGGGCCCCAAGCTCTGGCCATTTTTGCTGAGAACCACTCTCCTTTTCCTTTCTCCTTACCCTCCAATCATTTCCTATCAGGGAATCACTTCAAAATTTCAGTTACTTTATTCCCAATGATATGAGTCCATTTGGCTTTAACCTGTCACATTCAGAGTTTTACGTCAGGCCTCAACTTCCCCTTCTCCAGGAGACTTGGAGTACTTTTGTAACTAGCGATTCTTTCTTAGGTCTCTCCATTGGACATAATTGGAACTCTTAGGGAACAACTCAAAATGGAGCAAGATCTACCCTCAATGGTTCCCAATATTATCAGATATTTGTAGAGTTAAACTTTTATGTAATTGAATGAAATAAATACCAGGACAAAGGTCTACAAAGATAAGCCCCTCTACCACCACCACCACCCCTTTCTCTATTTTAGCAGCAACAAAGAATAGGTTTTAGGAAAAGACACAAGATCAACCTCAAAAAGTAATTGTTCCTCACAAATGTTCTTTTATCCCTATTTTATGTTAATGTTAAATGGTTTTTCAAACATAAACATCCTACCTTACTTACAGTAGAAACTGGATGTACTCTCCTAAGGTTCTTCAAAATACTTTCCATTAAATCAGCTACAGATAGGGTTACATGCCAAGAAGTATATCCTTTCTTTTTAATCATCTCTTAGCCACTGTGGAGTTAGAAGAAATCATGAACATAAGAAGTTAACTTTATTTGTTTATTTTTAAATTTTTCTTTATTTATTCATGAGAAGACACACACACAAAGAGAGAGAGAGAGAGAGAGGCAGAGACACAGGCTCCATGCAGGGAGCACGACGTGGGACTCGATCCCAGGTCTCCAGGATCACGCCCTGGGCTGAAGGCGGCGCTAAACTGCTGAGCCACCGGGCTGCTCAGAAGTTAACTTCAGAAGAAATAATTGTCATTGAACATCCATTTTGTGACAACCTATCTTGACAGTGCCACAAAACTGAAATGTTTCCATGAATTTCCCCTAGAAATTTTTTCTTTCCCCTAGAAATTTCTTACAGCAGTTGGTTATTTAAGGTAAACAGTCCTGAGGATAAGTACAGAGTTACAGAAATTAATATGAAATCAATTTTACAACTATATAACAATTTGAAAAAATATATTGTCAACAAGAGAGTACCTACAGTGTTTAGGGGCAGGCTTAGTAGTGAGTGAGATGGACTCAGTCCCTGACTGCTTGAGAATTTATAACCTGGTGAATATGATCACACAAAAATAAAAGAAAATGCAAAACTGACATATTACCTGGCAACTACTTTGTGGACATTTCCCACTGCTCAGGATCTTTATCAGTTCCAAATATAAATTCAGGTCCTTCGGAGAGACCCCAGCAAACTTCATTCCACATTGGAACTGAGAAAAAGACACCAAAAATTCTTTTTATTACATGGTATTATATGACAGGGCATTTTTTTAAGTATTAGCAAAGCTGTTATAATTGCCCTAAGTGGTTTTCAAATAGGAAGGTTCAACAGAACTATCAGATTCAGATGTCTTAAGTGTTGCCCCAAATCCACTAAACTAAAATCTCTCTGGAGATAGGGCCTATCATCTTGGCAGAGATTCTCCAAACACGAAAGTGACAGTTTTATTTTATTTTTTTTGTAAAGATTTTATTTATTCATAGAGACACACACAGAGAGAGAGGCAGAGACACAGGCAGAGAAGAAGCAGGCTCCATGTAGGGAGCCCGATGTGGGACTCGATCCCAGGTCTCCAGGATCACGCCCCAGGCTGCAGGCGGCACTAAACCGCTGCGCCACTGGGGCTGCCCAAAAGTGACAGTTTTAAACTTGGAACTACAGATAAGTTTTGACCTTTATATGAATGGATTTCAAGGGTTCTTAGAAAAAACAAAGGAAAAAAAGGACTACTCTCACCATAGCACGCCTCTTCCCTGTAATCTTCTCCAGCTAATATGAAGAACTTGTGGGGTGCCTGGGTGGCATAATCAGTTGAGTGTCCTATAACACTGTTAACTACACTGGAATTAAAACAAAAACTAAAGATATAAATAAGTTTAAGGCTAAAGGATGGAAATTTATACACCATACAAATGTTAACCATTAAATGTTAATGTAGTTCTATTAGTATCAGACAAATTTTTTAAGTTACTAGAAACAAAGGGATATTTTAAAATAATAAAGAGTAATTCATCAGTAAGTTATAACCATTATAAACATAGGCCCTTAAGATACATCAAGCAAAACTAAGGTAAAAGTAAACAACTCAATAATAAAAATCGAAAGTTTCAACACCCCACTCTTGATTATGGATAGAACTATTCAGGTAATCACCAAAGAGCCAGAAGACCTGAACAGCCAAATACTACCAACCAATTAGAACTAAGTGACACAGAACCCCCAACAACAGCAGAATATATATGCTCAAGGGCACATGCAATCTTTTCCATGCCAGGCCACAAAATAAATCTTAACAAATCTCAGAGAGTTGAAATACAAAGTATATTCTCATGCCAGAATAGAAATCTGAAAAAAAAAAACCATAAATATGAAAAATACACAAATATTTGACAAACAACACACTCCCCTAAGTAATGAGTGAGTGGTTCAAAACAAAATCTTAAGAGATTCTTCCTCCCATTGCCAAGTTATACAGAGGCAGAGGCTCAGGTGCCATGTAAGTTTTGCCTCCACTCATAACCTACTGCCAAGGCCTAGGAAGGCACTGCTGCTGTTAGTGGATGTTAATACGGCTTCATAAGATGCTGAAGGCTGCCCTCATCTACAATGGCCTAGCATGTAGAAATAATCAAGATGCCAAAGCCTTAGAGAAGTACCAAGCCCATCACCTTTGTGTGTTCCATCCAAATATGAGTGTGTGTGTGTGTGTATACACACAAACTTTGGTGACTCTCTTTTGTGCTGAACACCAAATTAACCTAATTAGTCTGTAAAAGTGATAGAGGGAAAACCCTATAAAGTTGCTGTTCTGTGGTAGTTAAGGACTATGCCATAGAATCTCGGGCCAAGCATGTCCTCAAGGAGTACTTCAAATGCAAGAAAAATTTAAAAACTTAGCTCTTATTCCTCAAAAGAGGGGGAAAATATTGAGAAATATAAAAATACTTGAGACAAGTAAAACAAAAACACAGTATACCAAAATTTATGGGATGCAGCTTCTCAGAGCCTAAAAGGAAACCAATACCTGTAAATGCCCATTACCAAACAAGATTCCAAATCAATAACCTAACCTTCCATCTTAAAAAATAAGAAAAAGAAGAGCACACTAAACCCAAAGGAAAGAGAGGAAAAGATAATGAAGATTAGGATGGAAATAAAAATGAAGCAAAATACAAAGTCAATAGAGAAAAAAAAAACTGACATCGAAAGGGAGTTCTTTGAAAAAATTAACAAAATTAAAAAGCTTAGGCTGGCCAAGCTAGACCAAGAAAAAGGAGAGAGGAATCAAATTACCAAAATCAGGAATGAAAGAGGGGATTATTACTATTGACCTCAGAGAAATAAGATTATATGGAAATACTATGAACAACTAGAAGCCAACAAATTAGATAATTTACATTAAATGGGTAAATTCCTAGAAAGACACAAACTATGAAACTAACAGAAATAGAAAATCTGAATAGATCTACAACAGAGATTAAATCAGTAACTGGGAAATCTTCCAAAAGCAAAGCCTGAGCCCAAGTGCCTTCACTAGGGAATTCTAAACATTCAAACAATACCAGTCCTTCACAGACTCTTCCAGAAAATGGAAGAAGGGATACTTCACTACTCATTCTATGAAGACAGTATTACCAAAAGGTAAACAAAGACCCCCCTGGAAAACGTTTTTCCTCAAGAATATAAATGGGAACGTCCTCAACAAAATGTTAGCAAACCAAGTCAAACAGCATTAAAATGGATTATAAATAATGACTAAGGGAGATTTATCCCAGAATTGCCTTAACATCCAAAAGCCAATTGGCATGATACATTAATAAAGTACAAAGAAAAAAAAAGTCTCGAGACAAAAAGCATTTGACAGGGCATCTGGATGGCTCTCAGTCTGTCTTTGGCAGGGTCCTGAGATTGAGCCCTGAGTCAGGCTCCCTGCTCAGTGGGGAGCTTGCTTCTCCCTCTTCCCCTGCCCACCCCCTGCTCACTCTGTCAAATAAATAAAATCTTTTTTTTAATGGCACTTGACAAAATCTCCCTCTCTGAAACCTTTTAAAAAAGCATTTGACAAAATCCACTATTCATGGTAGAAATCCTCAACAAACCAGGAATAGAAGGGAATATCCCTAATAAAGAGTATCTATGAAAAACATTCAACTTACATTATCCTTAAATTGGAAACTAAGATAAGGATGCCCACTCTCACCACTTTTATGAAATACTGTATCGGAGGTCCTAGCCAAGGCAATTATGCAAGAAAGAAAAGCTATTCAGATTAGAAAGGTAAAATAAGACTATTATTCACAGACAATGATTTTGTATATAGAAAATTCTAAGAATCGGGATCCCTGGGTGGCGCAGCGGTTTGGCCTAGGGCACGATCCTGGAGACCCGGGATCGAGTCCCACGTCGGGCTCCTGGTGCATGGAGCCTGCTTCTCCCTCTGCCTATGTCTCTGCCTCTCTCTCTCTCTCTCTGTGTGACTATCATAAATTAAAAAAAAAAAAAAATTCTAAGATTCTACTACCTAAAATCTAATCTAAAAATCAAAAAAAGGGATCCCTGGGTGGCGCAGCGGTTTGGCGCCTGCCTTTGGCCCAGGGCACGATCCTGGAGACCCGGGATCGAATCCCACGTCGGGCTCCCTGCATGGAGCCTGCTTCTCCCTCTGCCTGTGTCTCTGCCTCTCTGTCTCTCTCTCTCTGTGTGACTATCATGAATAAATAAATAAAATCTTAAAAAAATAAAAATAAAAATAAAAAATCAAAATCAAAAAAAGTGGAAGATTTGTAGGCCGAAAACTATAAAATATTGCTGAAAAGTAATTAGAGAAGTCCTAAATAAATAAATGGGAAGACAGCCTATGGACATCAATCAGAAGATTTACTATTATCAAGGTAGAAATACTACCAAAACTAGTCTACAAATTCAATGTACTCAAAAAAAAAAAAAAAAACAAAACAAAAAAACAAATTCAATGTACTCTTTATCAAAATCTCTGCAGGCTTTTTTGCAGAAATTGACAAGCTGGTTCTAAAATTCATGTGGAAATGCAAAGGCCTCAGAAGAGCCAAAACAATCTTGAACAAAGTTGGAGGAGTAACACTTTCTGATTTCAAAACTTACCACAAAGCCAAAGTCGCTCCATAGTATTTGACACATCTAAATACTATGGAGTGACCCTTCATAATATGTTATTTTAACTAAAGAAGAGGATGGCTGGCTCAGTTGGAGAAGCATGCAACTCTTGATCTTGAGGTTGTAAGTTTGAGCCCCACATTAGATGTGGGGAATACTTAAATAAAATTTATTTTTAAAAAAAGAGGATGGAGAAAAGTGTACATAGAAACAAAAATGTTGGGATCCCTGGGTGGCGCAGCGGTTTAGCGCCTGCCTTTGGCCCAGGGCGCGATCCTGGAGACCCAGGATCAAATCCCACGTCAGGCTCCCGGTGCATGGAGCCTGCTTCTCCCTCTGCCTGTGTCTCTGCCTCTCTCTCTCTCACTGTGTGCCTATCATAAATAAATAAAAATTAAAAAAAAAAAAAACAAAAATGTTTTATAAACAATAAAAATTTTAATAGCTACTTATTTAAAATGTAGGGTAAAGGGAAAAGAAGACAGATACTTCTCGTAGCCATGTAAATATTTAATAAAATTATCAAACAAAATTTATTTTAAAGATTTTTATTTATTTATTCATAAGAGACACAGAGAGAGAGGCAGAGACACAGAAAGAGAAGCCGGCTCCACGCAGGGAGCCTGATGTGGGATTCGATCCTGGGACTCCAGGATCACACCCCAGGCCGAAGGGAGGCATTCAACTGCTGGGCCACCCAGGCATCCCATTTTTTTTTTTTAAAGATCAAACAAAATTTAAATAACAGTTCCTCAATATCAAAAATTAGATGCATAAATGTAATCACATACTCAGTTTTGTCCTACCTGCAGACAAAATCTATTCCAAATGACTTAAAAATACAGTAATTTGACTGAATATCCCAGCCCAGATTTTTGAGCTCCAGACTCAATCAGCAACTTGTTTGGTATTTCTTCCTGAACGTCTTCAGATATCTCAAATTTAACATGTCTCAATTGGAAGTCTTGATTTTTCTCCCTGCAACCCAACACCCTCTCCTTTCCTGACTCCCACCCCCTTAAAAGCATCCAACCCAAGTAAATGCAAGCCACCAACCAATCAGTTGCTCAAGGAAAAAAAATCCAGAAGTTATTTTTTATTCCTCCCTGTCCCTCACTACATACATTCAACAGTCTTGCACATTTTATCTCCAAAATGTATCTTGAATTTGTCCACTTTATTCATGCACTAGTGAGGAGCTGTACAATTCTGGGAAGTCAGGTGGTAAACTAGAGTGCTACTTTCACTTCTGCACCCTTAATAATCTAGAAAACTGCTCAGATATGAGAGCCTTTAGAATGTAAACTTCAAAAGTTGTATGATTAAGCAAATTATGTTTTCATATGTGCTAATGTTTAAGGAAATCATTATATAGTACATATACACTGATTACAACTGTGCAAAACACATGTTACTTTAAAAGATCAGAACACATTCTGGTTATTATATCAATTCAGAATTGAAATGTTTTCTTCAGGGCACCTGGTAGCTCAGTCTGTTAAGCAGCCAACTCTTGATTTCGGCTCAGGTCATGATCTCAAGCTCCTGGGATCGTGCCATGGGCCAGGCACCATGTTCTGTGGTAAGTCAGCTTGAGGAGTCTCTCCCTCTCCCTCTCCCCCTCCCCCTTGCTCATGCTCTCTCCTTCTTTCTAAAAGTAAATAAGTATATTATATATATATATCTTTAAAAAATCTTTTTTTTCCTACCAAGTTACTAAACCCACTCCCATCCCACAAAAATTATTCACTGAACAATCAAAACAAGCTGACCTGGATTGGAAACAATAATCAGTTTGCAGCATGGACTGTACTAGATAATACTGAGAATCATTCATTTAAACATGGACACATTTTGCTGGACTAAATCAAGGTGTGTTTCTCCTTTTATCTGGTGTGCACCTGCTGTGATAATCACTATGCTGGAGTTTGCAGTGACAAAGTAATCTGGGGGAAAATTTGAATAGAAAACATATTATGGAAGAAAGCATCTGACATTTAAGTACACATTTCCTGTTGGGCTCAATCACCACAGTTTACTGAAGAGTAAGCTTCCTTAGATCTACTATGCCCATAGCACTTCACTAAGTTTTACTAAACTTCAGTAAGTTTTCCTTGCACATTTTTAAAAAAATATTTTATTTATTTGACAAAGAGAGAGCAAGTGACAGCACAAGCAGAGAGAGCAGCAGGCAGGGGGAGAGGGAGAAGCAGGCTCCCTGCTGAGCAAGAAACCCAAAGCAGGGCTTCATCCCAAGACCTTGGGCGCCCAAGGCAGACACTTAACCAACTAATCCACCCAGGAGCCCCATTCTTTGTACATTTTTGAGAAACCTCCTAACATATCTTCTGTACTTCATAGAGTAAGAGGTCAAAATGTATATTAGTCTAGCAAGTGAGAATATTTACGTAAAGAGAGAAGTGGTGTGAAAAGGTCCTGAAGGGAGATCTTGGTTCATTCATTTGTTTCAAGTAATTATCTCATGGGTACCAAGTAAATAGAGTACAGTTGTGAAGAACTTTGGCTTTTGATGGGGCACCTGGGTGGCTCAGTGGTTAAGAGTCTGCCTTCAGTGCAGGTCATGATCTCAGGGTCCTGCGACTGAGCCCTACCTTCTGGCTCCCTGCTCAGCAGGGAGTCTACTTCTCCCTCTCCATTTGCCCCTCCCCTCCCACTTGTGCTCTCTCTCTCTCTCAACTAAATAAATAAAATCTTTAAAAAACAAAACAAAAAAAGGAACTTAGGCTTTTGAGTCAAATAGAACTGGGTTCAAATCCTTACTCCATTTTATTTAACTTCAGTTCACAGATGCATCATCTGTAAAACCTCACAGAGTTGTGCTAAGGATTAAACAATATACATAAAGTGCTTAGCTCTAGCACAAGTGTCTGGCATAAAACAGACAACTGATTAATAACTGTTATGATAACTACTATTACTGCTGCTCACAGGACTCAGTCTGGTGCTGTAGGAAACCCTGAAAACAAATGGAAGTAAAATCTAATGAAATCAAAACAAGAAGAAAGAAAGAAAAAGAGAGAGAAATAAAGAAATCTTAACAAGATGTTTTAAATGTACAGAGTAGGGACCAACCAGCTTTATAAGAACTGAGGAAGTTTTCATAAAGAGAAATAAAGATGATTTTCTTATTTACTCATGCAGCATTAGAATGTTTATAGTACTGGGGATCCCTGGGTGGCTCAGCAGTTTGGTGCCTGCCTTTGGCCCAGGGCACGATCCTGGGGTCCCGGGATCGAGTCCCATGTTGGGCTCCCTGCATGGAGCCTGCTTCTCCCTCTGTCTGTGTCTCGCCTCTCTCTATCATGAATAAATAAATAAATAAATCCTTTAAAAAAAAAAAGAATATTTATAGTACTTAACTATGACATTGGGGCAGCCCCGGTGGCCCAGTGGTTTAATCCCGCCTTCAGCCCGGGGCATGATCCTGGAGACCTGGGATCTAGTCCCACGTCGGGCTCCCCGCGGGGAGCCTGCTTCTCCCTCTGCCTGTGTCTCTGCCTCTGTGCCTCTCATGAATAAATAAATAAAATCTTAAAAAAAAAAAAAAAACTATGACATTAACCTTTGCTAGAAACAATGTTTGGCATTTTCATGAAAAGACTGCCATTTTGAAGATCCACTGTCTCACCAATTTGCCTTCAATATCCACAAAGGCAAGTTCATCACTCAAGCCCTAAAAGAAATTAGTCAAAAGCAGGGGGCAGGGAGTAAACCTCTTGATTAAGCGGAGAATGAAAGAAAATTCTTATACCAGCAATCTACTGTACCTTTTGAGTTATTAGACTCAAAGAAGACATGTTCAACATTTCATGATATAAGAGTCCAAGCCACGGGTGCCTGGGTTGCTTAGTTAAGCATCTGCCTTCTGCTCAGGTCATGATCCCAGGGTCCTGGGATCCAGCCCCATATCGGGCTCCCTGCTCAGGGAGGAGAGTCTGCTTTTACCACTTCTGCCCTCCCCTCTCTGCACTAACTTTTGCTGTCTCTCTCAAGTAAAATTTTTTAAAAAATTAGAAAGTCCAAACCAAAAGAGATTCAAGTTACAAAGAAAGTTTCAGTTCACAATTAGGAATTATAAAAACAGAATTTTTTTTTTTAAGATTTTATTTACTTATTCATGAGACACACAGAATGAGAGGAAGAGACACAGAGAGAGGGAGAAGCAGGATCCCTTTGGGGAATCCGACGCAGAACTCAATCCCAGGACCCTGGGATCATGACCCAAGCCAAAGGCAGATGCTCAACCACTGAGCCATCCAGGTGCCCCCAAAACAGAAACCTTTTAGTAAATAGATGGGTCTCTGCAGGTAGTGAATACCTCTTTAAGCTGAGGCTGCACAGTGACAAAGCAGAGATTCCGTAAAAGGAATTTCTCATCAGACTATGAGCTCCTTGAGAAGAGGAAGTATTTGTTCTCCACTCTGGTGCTTAGCACCTACCTAGCACATAGGAGCTCAATAACAGTTTTTTAAATAAATGGATTCAAATATAAGGTCTTTCCAAACTCTAAAATTTTATAGTTCTATAATCAGGTGATATTACCTGCAAAACAGTACTATATATTTCTAGCATGCTACTTTATATGTAAGAAAGGAGGGAAAATAATATATTTGTATTTGCAAAAGAAACACTTGGAAGGTACACAAGAAACTAATTAAATAGGTACCTATAGCAGATGTTGGGGGGAAGGCTGGATGAAAACTGGATGAAATATATACTTCACCATGTATATCTGTTTATATTACTTTTATTTTGTAACCTTGTATCTTTTGAAAAGAAATGTTTTAAATAACTACAAATTTTAAATAACTACAAATATTTTTTAAATATTTATTTGAGAAAGAGCAAGAGAGATCAGAAGAAGAGGAAGAAGCAGACTCACCACTGAGCAAAGAGCCTGATGTAGGGCTTCATCCCAAGACCTGAAGGCACTTAACTGACTGAGCCACCCAGACATCCCTACAAATTTTAAATAACAAAAATATTCACTGAAAAAAATGACTATACTTAGAAATAATCATCTACAATGTAAACATATGTTCAACTTATATTATTGGATACCTTACATTATTCTAATTAATAGAAATCCAAAACCAAGCACTTTAAATTTTAAACTACATCATAACTGATTAGCTTAGAAGTCTAAATTCCAACACAAGGGAAATATTGATTGTTGCTGAATGAGATGCCAATGCTTTCTGAGTACTCTGAATTATTCAGTGATTGTACTAAGTAGCAGAATTCTATAGTATCAATAAAACCATCTTTGAAACGCTAATTTTAAAAATGCACTGAACTCTACTAGCAATAAGCATACCCAGCACCCAGATCCTGGTTTATATAATCCTATTCTCCAATAACAGGAACTAGAGATTCCTGGAAAAAGGCTGATTTGGGCCTGGAGCAGAAAATATACCAGTTGAAAAAGCTGAAACACCTTATAGTGCCAGAGAGTAAGGAAGTACTCAAAACAAAAGCCCTATGTCAATGGGACATGTTAAAGGTACACAGTAGCCAATGGAATAAGCTTCCAGTGGCCAAAGCTGGAATAATGTGTGAAATAAATTCAATGAAGACATACGGGATTATGACCCAAAATATAAAATAAAATCCATGAATCCATACTAATATTTACAAATGAATTAACAGGGTGGAAGAAACAAATCTCCCATGCAGAATTCCAAAGAATTTATGAAGACACTCCACCCTCAGAGGGAACATAACTCCCTTTTTTTTATAAAATTTTTTTAAGATTTTATTTATTTATTCATGAGAGACGGGGGGAGGGAGGGCAGAGACACAGGCAGAGGGAAAAGCAGGCTCCATGCAGGGCGCCCAACATGGGACTCAATCCCAGGTCTCCAGGATCACGCCCTGGGCTGAAGGCAGCGCTAAACCACTGAGCCACCCGGGCTGCCCAACTCCCTACTCTTTAAGTGTGAACTGCACATATAGAACTTCCTTCTAAAGAGTATAGTATGGAAAGGGGAAAAGAAAAGTAGAGAAACCTAACACAACCTCAGCCAGGTGACTGAAGGCAACATCAACTATGGTAAGTCACGTCTACAGTACGTACTCTGGTGAGGTGATGAAAATGGCACTTTACCTCTGTGTCTTCCTCCCAAAAATCTATAACCTCAGTCCAACCATGAGAAAAATACCAAATTCCAATAGAGGGGCATTCTACAAAATACCTGACCAGTAATCCTCAAAATTACGTCATCAAAAAAAGTCTAAGAATCTGTCCCAGTTGCCTTTTTCCCTCTGGGCCACCAACATGCCATCTAGACTGAGGAAGACCCAGAAACTTCGGGGTCCTGTGAGCCATGGCCACAGCCACATCAGCAAGCACTGGAAGCACCCAGGAGGCCGGGGTAATGCTGGTGGCATGCATCATCACAGGATCAACTTTGACAAATATCACACAGGTTACTTTGGAAAAGTCGGTATGAGACATTACCACTTAAAGAGGAACCAGAGCTTCTGCCCAACTGTCAACCTTCATAAACTGTGGACCTTAGTCAGTGAGCAGACATGGGTAAATGCCACCAAAAACAAGACTGGAGCTACTATTATCGATGTGGTGCGATCGGGCTACTACACAGTTTTGGGAAAGGGAAAGCTCCTAAAACAGTCTCTCATCATGAAGGCCAAATTCTTCAGTAGAAGAGCTGAGGAGAAGATAAAGGGTATGGGGGGTGTCTGCGTTCTAGTAACTTGAAGCCACATAGGGGGAGGTTCATTAAATGCTAACAAATGCTTTTAAAAAAAAAAAAGAAAAAGAAACTGTCATAGTCTAGGAGGAGCCTAAGGGTACATGATGACTAAGTGTAATGTGGTATCCTTTGATGGGATCCTAGAACAGAAAAAAAAAACATTAGGTAAAAAACTAAGGAAATCTGGGTAATGTATGGACTTCAGTTAATGATGATGTACAGATGTTGACTCATAAATTATGACAAATGTACCACATTATGTTAATAACTGGATGTGGGGACACCTGGGTGGCTCAGGTTGGGCACCTGCCTTCGCCCTGGGGCATGATCCTGGAGTCCCAGGATTGAGTCCCACATCGGGCTCCCGGCATGGAGCCTGCCTCTGTCTATCATAAATAAATAAATAAATCTTTAACAAATAATAACTGGATATGAGGGGGCACCTGGGTGACTCAGTTGGTTTAGCATATGCCTTCAGCTTGGGTCATGATCCCGGGGTTCTGGGATCCAGCCCCTAGTCGGGCTCCCTGCTCAGCGAGGAGTTACCTCCTCCATCTCCTTCTGCCCCTCCTCCTGCTCTCTCTCTCCAATAAAATCTTTTCTTAAAAAATTTAAAAAATAACTGGATATGAGGTAAAGATAAAACTCTGTACTATCTTTTCCATTTTTCTGTAAATCTAAAACTGTTCTTAAAAAAGAAGGTCTAGGGATGCCTGGGTGCCTCAGTGGTTGAGCATCTGCCTTCAGCTTGGGTCATGATCCTGGGAGTCCTGTGTCAGGCTCCCTGCTCAGTTAGGGGCCTACTTCTCCCTCTGTCTCTGCCCCTCCCCCTGCTCATGTTTGCTCTTTCTCTCTCTCTCTCTCAAATACATAAATTTAAAAATAAATAAACTATGTTGTTCTGGGGATCCCTGGGTGGCTCAGCGGTTTAGTGCCTGCCTTCAGCCCAGGGCGTGATCCTGGAGACTCGGGATCGAGTCCCCCTGCATGGAGCCTGTGTCTCTGTCTCTCTCATGAATAAATAAATAAATCTTTTTTTTAAGGTATTTTAAACTCAATGTCTCTGGACACTTTCCATATTTATAAAAATCAAGGTGGGTAGAATATCCGCTCTCTGCATTTGCTGCCCAGTACTTTCTTCCTCTTTACACGCATTTGGCTTTTTTCTTTCATTCAACTACTAAGTGTCTATTATACTAGGCATGGTTCTAGACTTGGGATACAGCAATAAATGGAATAAAGATTCTTGCCCTCATAGATATCACATTATAAAGTTTACATACTGATATAGAATTCCGTAACTTTCAAAAACACTGCTGTTTACTAGGTTTGTACCATAAATTTCTGCCAGTAAAGTACTAAACAATTCTTACTGACAATTCCTTCCTTATCAGCAAGGAGTGATTTAAGGCATGGCCACCTCCTTGGGGCCCCTGGTGGCTCAGTTGGTTGAACATCCAACTTTTGGTTTGGGCTCAGGTCATGATCTCAAGGTCCTGGGATGGAGGCCCAGGTGAGGCTCCACCCTCAACGGAGAGTCGGCTTGGGATTTTTTCTCTCCTTCTGCCTCTACTCCTCCAGGAAGGGAGGGAGGGAGGAAGGAAATAAAAAAAAAGAAAAAAGAAAAGAAAAGGCAAGCCAAGGCAGAAGGAAGGAGAGAGGGAGGGTGGAGGGAGGGAGGAAGGGAGAAAGGAAGAAGGGAAGGAAGATAGATATCACTACTTCCTTGAATGAAAGAAGTTGCCAAGGCTATAGCCAAGAAAGAGAGATTAAAGTGAGCCTTAACCTGGGGCTTTGTAGAGCCATTGTGCACCACATCTTCTAAGACATACAAATGCTATAGTTGTCAGCATCATAGAACTCAAGCTCTAGGAGCTCATAGCTATTTCCTTTTTCTTACAGATAGGACTTAATCCCTCCCAAAAAGAACCCTCAAAGCAGAGATAGTAAATACACCTTTTACTTCAAGGTTTTCTGTACATATTATCTGTATACTTGTCTATTCATGCAACCTGCCTTTTTTCTTCCTTTGTAAAACAGATTTAATCATTAATTTGGGGGTCTTATTAGATAACATAAAGCATATTGTTTTCAGTATTGTTGATACTGACAACAAATGTATTAGTTTTAATGTATATGCATTCTTCATTAGTAATGATGACACTGCTGATAAAGGCATTATACAGTTGATAGAACAAAATGAGTCATTGGGAATTCATATGACTGGACAGAGGCTGACATTCTTAGTGTCTTAAGGATACTTATGTCATCTAGCACCAATCCTTTACATCTAATAATCATACCAAGATTAAAGTACAGGAAGGTAGCTTAAGGACATTTAACATATATTCAATTAATAAAAGCAAAGTATAGCTCCAAGAATTTATTATTATTTACTAAAACATTATGGGTTCGAGAACATTATGTGATGTTCTTAGAAAGGGGTCCGAATCTTTTTAGTTCCATGTCTAGCCATTTAACAGGAAGCTAACTTTATCTACTACATCGATACTAAGAACTGAATATTAAAATTAATCTAACAAGGGGGTAAGGAAGAAGGGAAATAAAGATAGAGGCTAGGAAATAGGAGACAGATTTTTTTTTTTAAGTATTTTATTTATTTATTCATGAGAGACACACAGAGAGACAGAGGCAGAGACACAAGCAGAGGGAGAAACAGGCTCCAGCAGGGAGCCCGACGTGGGACTCGACCCCGGGTCTCCAGGATCACGCCTGGGGCTGAAGGCAGACACTAAACTGCTGAGCCACCCGGGCTGCCAGGAGAGAGATTTTTAAAAGAAAAAGACTATTGTATTTGGTACTCATAGGACACCCACCACAACGGGGTAGTGCACTTTTTTTCTGTCACCTATTTCCTAGTCAAGCAGGGGTACTTCACATTGTGATCACATGAGCGAAAGTGAAATGCCGACATTCTAACACATAGGATACGGTAACAAAAACTAGAAAAAGCAGCCCCCTCTGGGTGAGACGATTAGAAAAGTGACCTTTTCCTCTGGACTAGGCCGGCAGGGACTGGATAGGGCCCCCACTCACCCCCTTAACTGGATACAACCTGCACCACCGTATCAGCACCTTTACATCCCCAGGAGGGAAACTTGGTTGACCCTAGGGCACAGCGCACGTAACTTACTCTTAGTAAGATGTTGATGGGCAGCCCCGGTGGCTCGGCGGTTTAGCGCCGCCTTCGGCTCAGGGCCTGATCCCGTGGTCCTGGGGTCCCAGGATCGAGTCCCACGTCGGGCTCCCTGCAGGAGTCTCTGCCTCTCTCTGTGTCTCATGAATACATAAATTCTTAAAAAAAAAAAAAAAGTGTTGATTGCACAGGCCATACCAATACTGGAGATCTTTACTGCGACCCTCAGCCTCCTGTGAGGTGAAGTTCTTAGCTCACGCTGGACAGCCGCCACCTCGGAAACCTACCGCAACGCCGCTCCCAGAGAGAGGCCGACGGAGACCGCCGGGTCCCACTGCGCAGAGGTGCCGCAGACCCGACAGGGAGCGGAGGAGGGGCGGGGGTGAGGAGAAGGGCGCTACAGCTAGGGCCTGAGGAGGAGTGACGGCAAGGCGGCCCCGCCCCCCTCCGCGCCCCGGCCTCACTCTCCCCGCAGCAGCCCGGCTCTCACGCGGCGCCTCAGGCTCGGAGCCCACCGACGCCAGGCGCGCAGGACTTCCGGCCGCACGCACGCACGCACGCACGCACGCGGGGCGAGGGGGGGGCAGCCGCTGACGGGGGAGCGGACGCTCTGCGCGGGGCACAGCCGGCCGACGTCCGCAGAAGGTCGCTCCCGCGGAGCCAACGCTCGGCTGGTCTGCGGGACTCCCGCACCCGCTCACGGCTGCCCCTCGAGACACACGCGGAGAGAACGGAGGGAAAGGGCAGAAAAGTCCGAGGCCGCACGGAGGGAAACTGTTGGCGGGAGGCTGCGCAGGCCACGCCCGCTCGAGTGGGCCTCGCGCCTGCGCCTGCTGCCCGTCACCTGCGCCTGCGCTTCGCCCAGCTCGAGCGGGCCTCGAGGCGGCCTCGCGCACGCGGTGCGGCTGCCCTCATGTGCGCCTGCGCCGCCCGTCACGTGCACCCGCGCCACGCCCAGCTCGAGCGGGCCTCGAGGCGGCCTCGCGCACGCGGTGCGGCTGCTCTGATGTGCGCCTGCGCCTGCTGCCTGTCACCTGCACCTGCAGCCCGTCACGTGCGCCCAGCTCCAGGCGGCCTCGCACCCGCGGAGCGGCTGCCCTCATGTGCGCCTGCACCTGCTTTCGTCACCTGCGCCCGCCGAGGGCTGCGGGGAGGCTGCTGGGCTCTAAGAGCAGGAGGCGCTAAGATACTGGAGAGCCTCAGCTCTCACGCGGAGCGCTGCTTGCCCCGAGCTCGCCCCCTGGAGAGCCCAGGTAAATTTATTTCTAATCAGACCTCGTCTGGATGTATCCAGGAGGGCTGTTTGACTCTCCATGGGGAGCTTTTTGAACTTTTTGGAAAGAGCTGCAGGAGAAAGACACTCAGTGCTACTTTGAACCCTCTGCAAATGTGAGCTAAAGTGGAAAGAGTAAAAATTTTAAAACTCTCTATGCAAAGGGGATTTCTAAATAATATATGAAACTGTTAAGAATTTCATCAGGGCAGGGCTAATTTAATCGACTAGTGGCTGTTTACACTAGTGGATGGGAAAGCTCGACTCATTATTTATGAAGTAGTTAAATGCAGAATCCAAAATTCCCCTCTTGTCCTTTTTAATCTGGGAACACCACGGTTTCTTCTCTTGTCCCGTCACATTCTACCCTGGTTGTTTCCTAACTCATTTGTGAATCATGATACATAATACACCGCTGACAAATTATAAGAAACAGAGCTGTGTTCCTCAAACTTTTTTCATTCTCCCTCCTTCAAGGGCCTTTTTTTAGACTTTCTCATCCAATTGTTCGGCTCCACCCATCCCCATCATGAAACTAAATATTAAAGAGGGGAACCGGGATCCCTGGGTGGCGCAGCGGTTTAGCGCCTGCCTTTGGCCCAGGGCGCGATCCTGGAGACCCGGGATCGAGTCCGGCGTCGGGCTCCCGGTGCATGGAGCCTGCTTCTCCCTCTGCCTGTGTGTGTCTCTGCATCTCTCTCTCAGTCTGTATGACTATCATAAATTTTTTTTTAATCTTAAAAAAAAATAAATAAAGAGGGGAGCCTGGCTGGCCCAGTCCATGGAGCCAGTGCCCCTTGATCTCGAGATTGTGAGTTTTGGCCCCATGTTGGGTACAGAGATTACTTAAAAATAAAATTTTTTAAAAAGAGTAAGATTTTATCTGGTAGGGTTGGACTTTATGGAGTGAAACTCTTGTAATATCTAATATTTTCCCACATCCCGCACCATTACCAATTTCACACTCTTGGGGGAAATACTGACCCTTTTGAGAATATGCAGTGTAGGGCAGTTTTACTTCCTAGAATATTCCCTGTAGAAACTATATTTTGCAGCCTTTAGATATCTGCAAGGATTTCCTAAAATGAAGTTTTAATTTGGTGTACAAACAGCTTTAAAAAAATAGGTGAAATCCCTATCCCTGCTACCCTAACTAAACTGTCTCATCATCCTATTCTGTGCATTCAAGGGAAGAGCTGAAAACAAGAAAAAAGAACAGAATAATGGGAAACTAATCATATTCAGCTGTAGAGGACTAGAATGAAAATTATTCAGAGTGCAAGAATAAGTGTGAACTGTGACTCTCCAACCCAATGAGTACACCTTCACTAGAGCCATGTAAGTCCCTAGAACCTGCATATCTGTCTTCTAATTTTTCCTACTGGTCCTGTCCTAGTCTATTATAAATTATTTTGATCCTGATTTCTTAGTTTTTAATTGTGTATTTCCTATAGCTGCCTTAAATTGTGAAATCAAGGAAATATTTTATATATGTTTGTGTTATAAGTATGTATAAATTAGAAGCACATATCTGAAAAAAAAAAAAAAAGAAGCACATATCTGGGGGCATCTGGGTGGCTCCGTCAGTTAAGTGTCTGGCTTCAGCTCAGGTCATGATCCTGGGGTCCTCGGACAGAGTCCTACATCGGGATCCCTGCTCAGCAGGGAACCTGTTTCTCCCTCTCCCACTTCCCCTGCTTGTGCTCTGTCAAATAAATAAATAAAATTTTCAAAAAACAAGCACATATATCCACTCATATACATGCATGTCAATAATCAATTAGTTGAGGTACCCTAAATACTGTGAGATACTTGAGGGCATAAATCATATCATATTGACCTCATAATGATTACACAGCAAGCATAGCAAAAGTTTGCTCAACAAATGACCTAGAGAATGGTCTAAGCTTCCTGTGTGGTATTTCAACAGACACCAAATCAACTATTTGGGTTTATATGAACTGGAATAATATAGGTTTGGAGACATTTCATTTACTTTTTTTATACCATAAAAGTTTTGTTTCCTTCCGATATACATGGTCTTAAAGATAAGAACTTAGTAAAGATCATACATAGACACATGAAACTAATGAAGCAATATAAAGTAAATATGCCTGTGCCCTAATGGAAGAATGAAATTTCAACACTAGAAAAAGTGCTGGTTGTTTTGTGAGAAAAATTATAAGTTATATTATAATGGGTTATTATCCATATTCTACTAAACTTGAAGGCAACTCTTACACATGACGTATCTCAAGAAGTATAGCTTGCATCTCTATAGGTTGGGTATCATTAAAACAGAGCTATAAGAGATTCATAAAGAGGAGAAATATCTTTACCATTTCCTTTTCCCGAGCCTTGAGGGACTGAAGTTATGTCATGGATCTCCAATGTTTTATTTTTTTACAGATCAGAATAAAATACTTTCAAAATGTAAAATATACAATCTGATATCTTCTGTTCTATAAAACAGTGGAACATTAAGAGGCTTTAAAACACCAGCTCTTTTTGGACATTCCAGAGTGTGTCTGCACTCTTCTTAAAAAGGGCCTCCTCGTCAGAATTCAAGTTAACTTTCACAATATCTGAGACACCATTTTGCCCCAAAACACAGGGGATACTGAGAAAGATTTCTTCTTTTATTCCATATAAGCCCTAAAAGGCAAAATTAGATTATTGTTCAGTAACATGATATGGAAAAGCACTTGTGCAAGACAGCTTCAGAATAAGAGGATACCAGAGAGACCATGGAGCTCAATTAGAATCAGAAGGTGGTAGAGTAGCTATCAACAATATTGATCCTAATGTCCTATGACTATACAGAGTTTGTGTTCAAGGATGTGAAGAACATACCAGAGGCCTTCAAAGGGACCAAGAAAGGCAACGTCTACTTTACCCCTTACCAGTTCCATTTTTCTGTCCAAAGGAAAGATGCCATCCAATCCTTCATGATGCCATTTATCTGATAAAGGACTGCAAAATCAAGCAGCCTGTATTTGGTGTAAATTACAGCAAAGAATAGTGAAGGCTGAGAAGCAGGAAGTGGCTGGAAAGACTTCTTTATATGAGACGACCTTTACACCAAGAGGCACCATTGAGTTGCACAATAGATGATACAGGTAACATCTCAATCCTCCAAAGGTGAAGCCTCCAATGGACCCTGCAGGTACTCTCATATGCCCAGGAGGGCTTTTGTCTTTCCCCTGCCAAGTACCAATGGAATGCATGCATGCCCATCTGTATGGGTACTTCCATCCACCGCTCCATCTGACTTCTACCCAGGACCTCCCATGATGAACCGAACATGGAATAGTTGGAACCATGGCCACCACCCTATTCTGGGCTCCCGAAACCTCCAGCCACCAGCCCCGACATTCCCTCCACTCCTGCAGCTGAAGTGTTTTGGGAATTTGTTTCCCCTCTACTTTCTCTGTCTTTTTTCTAGAGGGGCTTCTTGAACTAGAATTTGAGAATGTAGATCCATCCCATCATGCCATTTGGGGGCTGCTGGGTGGCTGGAAATAAGGGTCCTGGCCCCTGGAGCCTGGCCCTATGTGCTAACCATGACCTGCTACCCAGCCCCCTCTTCTCTTTAAGCTTCATTCCTGGCTGACAATATGACCCTGGGATACACTAAAATTGACTCTCATTTGCCCCTGTACTGGCCATGAAATGAGAAAATGGCTCTTTAAAAAGAATTCCCTATTTATATAAAAAAAATCTAGCCAATATATAAATATGAAATAAACTGTAGCCTTATTTATTTGCTGAAAATGTGAAGCAATAAAACTAAATGGGGTAAAAAAAATAAGAGTATATGAGTGATTATCCTCTTAATATCAAATGTTTAAGTTTTCCTATAAAATACAACTTGTGGGATCCCTGGGTGGCGCAGCGGTTTGGCGCCTGCCTTTGGCCCAGGGCGTGATCCTGGAGACCCGGGATCGAATCCCACGTCGGGCTCCCGGTGCATGGAGCCTGCTTCTCCCTCTGCCTGTGTCTCTGCCTCTCTCTCTCTCTCTGTGACTATCATAAATAAATAAAAATTAAAAAAAATAAAAATAAAAATAAAATAAAATACAACTTGTCCATTGATTTGGTCAGTAAAAACTATGAAATTCCCATATTAGTCTCTTCTCAGAGCATTTGAAACCCCCTTGACTCTTCCTCAGGCGTGCCCTAGGGGTAATTGCTTATTCTCCCATGTGCCTGCCTGCATATCCTCCAAAGAGGAGGGGTGTATGGTATCCATTGTGTACTCACTGTCTCTTTCAAGTCATTAGTCCCCTACTCTCTTAACATTCCCTCTATTTTTTGAGGCTCATTTACTAATGACCATTTACTAACCTCTTGGTTATTCATAAAAACTGACACCTAGCTCACAATCTTTCCTCTCTGTCCCAATATCTGTGATTACTCTTGGTGACTTTGTATGTAGATCATATTTAAGGGCAAAGATGATGAATTTTGTCTGTAACCCTTTAGCGGAAAGTCAAACCCATTAACATGTGTACAAGCCAAAGGCTATACCACACGCATCCCTCCCTTCTACTTTCTCTCCCCACCCACTCTTTCACACCCCAGAAAGTAAATCCCACACCCATATAAATTTAGCTGTCTTCCCTCTCCATGCCTGTGCTCAGATCCCTGGAGAAAACTACACAATAAAGTTAATCTTTAACTTACATTATTATTAATTAATCAATGCATATCAACCTCAAACGAGCACCCACATAACAGTTATTCTTTTTGCGGGGGGCCAAGGGCTCAAATTCTATTTCTCATTAGCTACAAAAGTGATTTCAAACCTTCTCAAACATCTGATTCCTCTATAGGTCCCCTGATTCTCAGGTGATTTTGTCTCCTTTCACTAAAAAAACATCCAATGCCAAACTTACCAATGTGCATGATTCACTGCCTATCCTCTAATATCTCCTGTTACAAGAAATAGCTGTCTCTCCTCCTTCCTAGAGCTAATACCTTCATCTATGCTCTGGATCCCACACTCTCTGCTTAGTACTTCTATCTGTAATATCTACTTTTACTATCAGCATCTTATCTTTAAAAAAAAAAAAAAAAAAAAAAACTTACCTGGCCTTGATTTTCCTCTCCAATTACTACTCTCTTTCCATACCTTCACAGCCAAATACCTCAAAAGAGCTATTTATACTAGTCTTAATTTCCTCAGAGATTCTCAAGGACCTTCCAAAGGGACATTTGGCAATATCTGGAGACATTTTTGACTGTCAAAACTGAGAGGAAAGGGTATGCTACTGGCATCTAACAGGTGGAGGCCAGGGATGCTGCTAACATTCCACAATTCCCGGGATAGTCCTCCAACAACAATGAAGAATTATCTGGCCCAAAGTCAGTAGGGCCGAGATTAAGAAAATCCTAGTGTACTCCAAGCAGGCTTTCACTCCTATTACTTCATTAAACAGCTCCTGCTAAGGTTATGACTTCTATTACTTTATCCTCCTGGCATTTTTAATCCTCATTTTATATGACTTCTCATCGTCAATCAACAACAGAAAACCAATTCTTTAGTCTTTAAAGCATCCTCCTCTCTCTTGGTTACCATGAATCCATGGTTCTCTTCTCTTGGTTTTTAACTCTCTGGCTGACACTTCTTAGTCACCTTTGTGTACTCATACTATAAACTCAACTTTTAACACTAGAATTCCTCAAGACTCAATCTCAGTCTGTCTTCTCACTTTATTACACTCTCCTTAGGCAAGCTCATTGAAATGCCCAGCTTCAGTTACCATGTGTAAGGGATATCTGTTGCCTGTGCTTGCCCAGCATCTCTGTCTTTGTTGGTGGTGATGTTGTTAACAGACCTCTCTTTCCCTCTCAGGAACTATCTCCAAACTGACTCCTACTTAGAACTCTTATGAGTTCCGGAAGCTTGTACCCAACTGCCCATTTTCTTTTGGATATTGCAAAAGCACCTGAAATTCAACTTGTTCATAACTGCAAACATGATCTTTAAACCTGGTTCTCCTTGAGAATTCCCTTCCTCAGTGGATATCACTATCTATATAATGGTGCAAAACAGAAATCTACAAATGTCTTTCTTTTCCTTATTTCCTACTTCATCTATTACCAAGTCCTATGAACATTACCTACTAAATACAGTGTCTCTCAAATTTATCCCCTTCTCTTCACCTCTACTATTTTCCTTTCTATTCTAAGCTACTGCTCATCTTCTTTTTTTTTTTTTTTAAGATTTCATTTATTCACTAAACACACAGGACAGAGGCAGAAACCTAGGTAGAGGGAGAAGCAGGCTCCCTGGGGAGAGCCTGATGCAGTACTCCATCCCAGGATCGTGGCCTGAGCCAAAGGCAGATGCTCAACCACTGAGCCACCTAGGCATTCCTACTGCTCATCTTCTTGACAGGATTCTGCAAGTCTACTCTTGTCCCTTTCAAATCTGTTGCCTCCATCATAGCCATAGACATCTGTTTACCATGAATGCTTGCCAGTCCCTCAAAATCTTTTGGTGGCTTTCCATAGACCTAAATCCTTTTATTAGGCTTTCAGTGGCTGAACCCTGCTTACTTCTCTAGCCTTACCATGCACTTCCCCCTTCACTCTCTGCATTTCAATAACCTTTTTTTCAGATCCACAAGTGCCCTCTACTTATACCTACATCACTTCCTCCGCACATGTGTTCCCTCTGCTTAGACTATTAGTCCAGCCTTCCAAAGTAACTCCTACTCATTATTCAGAATAGGTCACATTTTACTTCCTTAGGAAGTTTTCCCTTACTATCACCCATGTTCCTACCCAGAGTAGTTAAATTCTCTTCTTGTATACTCTTAAGTACTTGGTAGTTTTTAATCATAGCACTTATCGTAATTTGTTATTATATATTTACTTTTACAATTATTTTATTAAATCCATTTATTTTGGGCAGCCCGGGTGGCTCAGCGGTTTAGCAGGCCTGGGGCCTGATCCTGGAGACCCGGGATCGAGTCCCACATCAGGCTCCCTGCGTGGAGCCTGCTTCTCCCTCTGCCTGTTTTTCTGCCTTTCTCTCTCTCTCTCTCTCTGTGTGTCATGAATAAACAAATAAAATCTTTTTAAAAATTAAAATAAAATAAATAAATCCATTTCTTTCATTGAACTCCATGAAGTCAGGGCCTTCTTTGTTCACCTCTATATCCTCAACATCTTGTATAATGCCTAGCACATAGTAGGGACTCAAGAAATATTAAAGAAAAGATGATAAATGAAGAGTCAGTTTAAGCCTACCTTAACCATAGTAGAAACTGGATGCACTCTCCTAAGATTTTTCAAAACTGATCCTACCAGATCTGTCACAGACAGTCCAATAGCCCAAGAGGTATACCCTTTCAGCTTGATAATCTCATAGGCACTGCAGTTTAGAAAGTAAGAAAATCAAGTTCATGGCAAATCAACTCAGAAAACATATTATTTTTCAAGCTTCCATTTTGAAGTAATCTACATGTCATTGCCACTCTGAGACTTATTCTAGAAATTATTTATGAATAAGCAATAGAAGTTTCTATACCATTTTCATAAATTTCATTATTCACTTTAAATAATAATCCATCCTTCTCTGATCATAAAGGCAGAATACTAGGGCACATGTGTCACTAAATATGAAACTTTAGAGTCGCATCACTCCACAAAGTTATTAACAGTGATTATTTTTAAGTGACATTACAGGTGATATTATCTTCTTTACACTTTTCTTAATTTTCTTATATTCTATTTGCCACCAATTTGGATTGACATTCAAACTCAAAGAACAAAGAGGTTTTAACTGAGCAGAGTTTATTTAGTTTTGGGAAAAAGGATCCAGGACAGGAAATGGAATGTTTGGAATCATTATTTGTATCATATCAGATGGTCTTGCAACCATGTAAGCACAGTTTCAAGGCCCCAGGACTGCACACAATACACTTGGTAGCAAACGAGAAGACTGATGTGTGTATGGACCACTTCAGAATAGGAAAGTTGGGACTAGACTATACTCATTGTGGTAGCCTGTGATTTGACTGTCAGTTGAAAACCAGGGGCACAGTTTTATTATTTAAAGCAAGCAAATTGCTGTCAAATTTAGGATTAACAAAAAAAAAAACAAAAAAAAAAAACAAAAAAAAAATTTAGGATTAACTTTCAGACTCTCAATTCAATATGGCCAAGACTCTGGGGTAAGTGAAAGGAAAGGGAGGGAGACTCTGCCTAGTGATTGATTGAATAATGATGTTTGAGCTGAAGAAAGCCCTGCAGTAGATAACTGGGGGAAAAATCTTACCAGTGGAATCTGGATGCTGTCATACATCCTCTCAGGAATTAACAAAACAAATTGACAAAGAGAAAAGAGTTGAGAAAAAACTGGCTAAAAATATAATCCTTTAGTTGTTATTAACCATCCTAATGAAAATAAAACTGCTGGCATAAAGAAAAGGGCAAAGGGAGCAAATAGAACAAGCAGTTTTAAGACTACTATCCTAAGACAAAAAACTGACTGCTCTATTAAAAACCTGGAAGGACATCCTATTAAATCATGATGTCACTCCCCTGCCATTGTTGGTTAGCCACTGGAAAATCAGAGACTATGACAAAAAAGAGTTGAGTTGTTTTTAGATAAAGACTAGCAGTATCCTGAGGATTCTTTATAACTATAGATCCTCTGCTAAATGACCAAGAGGCAAAAAATTTAATTTGGACACTGCATGTTGGGAGGATTAATTGGAATGAGTACTGATATGTAATGTGTTGCAGTATTTGGTATTTAAATCACACAGGACTTCAGTGGAAAATGTGGTCTTAATCATTATTCTCTTATAGAAAAAGTCTTTTAAATTAGAAAGGAACTAGCATTCCCTCTGGTACAATTATTAGGAATTGGGTAGACAGAGACTAACACTATAACATCCCTGCAAGAAATAGATAGGTGACTCCATGACATTTAGAAACCAGTATTGGCTAAAATAGATTCCTTAGCTGGGTTGTGGTTCTGCCTCCAGATCAGGTTGATTCCTGCATTTACTGAGAAATGGCCTTTAATGGACCCTATATCTGGAAATCTATGGCATATGGGTAAAGGATACTTGTGTTGAGAAGGACAGGAAATGATACTATAATATTAACATAGGTGTTTTATGCTAGGCATTAACTTAATCTCTTATCCAAAGCTATTTGGCGCATAACAAAGGGTTTGTAGGTTCCCTTAAGAAAATTTAAGAAAATGAGGGACGCCTGGGTGGCTCAGCTGGTTAAGCATCCAACTCTTGATTTCAGCTCAGGTCATGATCTCAGGGTCATGTCTGTGCTGAATGTGGAGCCTGGTTTAAAATTATCTCTTTCCCTCTCCCTTTGCCCCTCCCTCCTCCATTTGCATGCATGCTTACTCTCTCTCTTAAAAAAGAAAGAAAATGACACATACTAATAACAATTACCAAAGTGAAAAGACAGTTGGGGAAATTGACCTAAAGCTTCCAATTGATGTGATCCCAGCAGAAATAGTTTAGCCAGAAGAGGAAATAAATTTGCTTTAGAAATATCAAACACACAAATCGAACTCCGATAAAAAAAAAAATACAGGGATCCCTGGGTGGCGCAGCGGTTTGGCGCCTGCCTTTGGCCCAGGGCACAATCCTGGAGACCCGGGATTGAATCCCACATCGGGCTCCCGGTGCATGGAGCCTGCTTCTCCCTCTGCCTGTGTCTCTGCCTCTCTCTCTCACTGTGTGCCTATCATAAATAAATAAAAATTTTTTAAAAAATACAAAAAAATAAAAAGAAAAAAAGAAAATAAACATAGTCCTGGCCTAAATAAATAAATAAATGCTCTTTCAAGAAAACACACACACACATACACACAGAATGTATTCCCCATTCTAATGGGTTTCCTATATAGTTTTGTTCCTATACATGTTTTCAAAATATGTATTTCTCACATGCCTATATTTTTAACATTCCTACACAGCATTATAAAGTCTATTGTTTTCTTTTTTTGTCCCTCAGAATAAAGCTTTTAAGATCTGACAAAGGAGAGAAAGTCCAATCATTTTGCTTTCTTCTAATGGTGACATAATATTCCATGGTGCTTGGGCACCTGGGTGGCCGAGTCATTTGAGTGGCCAGACTCTCGATTTCAACTCAGGTCATGATCTCAGGGACGTGAGATCCACTCTGGTGCCAGCTCCATGCTCAGCAGAGAGTCTGTTTGGAATTATTTCTCCCTCCCCCTGTGTCCTCCCCCTGATCATGCTTTCTCTCTAAATACATAAATAATATCTTTTAAAAATATCAGACACACAATTAAATGAGTCTGTCAATACATTTAATAAGGCACAAGTGACAGTAAATAAAAGGGGAAAATAGAATAATCCAATTTGCTAAGGATTACCAAAACACCTGTGAGTGATTTTGGTTACCTATTGTACAGATCCTGGTGATCATAGGAATAGCTTGTCTTTTTCTATGTATAAAATATTGAAGACATGTTTGTCAAAGGAACTCTGAGCAATATATGGTACAAAAATAATCATCCAAGGTCATGGAGAAGTATCATGGATAAGAAGGCTAACATTAAGTCTAGATCCTTTCCAAGAAAAGGCAGGACTATTTAGAAAGATGACTTTGGGTATGCTTTTGCACAAAACAGTTTTCTAGGTTAAAAAATCAGTTAAGCACTGGAGGATTCTGAGAAGATGATGAAGTAGGAAGCACCAGGATTCTATCCCCCCACCTAGACAATAATTGTTTTACCCAAATCTGTCTGACATAACTATTCTGGAGCTGTGGAGTCTATTGAAGGCTTGAAACCATTGGAGGGGAAGGCTCCAATGGTAATTTGTAGGTACCTTCAGTCAATTTCAGCTCTTAGCACTGTAGCAACTATCTATCCCCCACCTTCAGCAGGTAGCTGTTCATATGTCCCCCAGGTAGCTTGTGCATAGCCTACAAAAAAGCCTTCTCTAAATATCAGGAATCGATGACAGAGGTATAGAAAAAGGAGGGCAGCCATTTTTTTGCACCTCCCCCCAGTCATTGCAGTTCCTTCCCATCTGGCTATAGTGACCTCCAGGGAATTTCCATTCCCTTTATTTTTCTCTTTTTCTCTTACTGTTTAGTGCAAAAGCCATCTTTCTAAATAGTCCTGGAAACCTCAACAAATTACTAGCAGCCAAATTCATAGGCACTTTCAAAGAATTATACACTATGACCAAGTGAGGTTTATTCCTGGAATGGAAGCAAAGGATGGGTCAACATATGGAAATTCATTGATCTAGTCTGACACATTAACATACTTAGGAAAAAATAATTATCCCATTTGATGCAAAAAAAAAATCATTTGACAAGATTCAACACCCTTTCATAATAAAAACACTTAAGAAACTAGGAATTACCGAAACTACTTCAACATAATAAAAGCCATACATGAAAAACCTACAGTGATCATAGTCAGTGGTGAAATACCGAAAGTCTTTCCTTTAAGATCAGGAACAAGGAAAGAATGCCCACTTTGCCACTTCTATTCAACACAGTATTAGAAATTCTATCCAGAGTAATTATACAAGACAGAGAAATAAAAGGCATCCAAATTGGAAAGAAGAAAAACTATCCCTGCTCACAGATGACATGATCTTATATGCAGATAACTCTAAATTACACACACACATACACACACACACACACAAAAATTGTTAGAACTATAAGTGAATTCAAAGTAACAATATAAAGTAAACATACAAAATTGCATTTCTATACAATAACAATGAACAATATGAACAGAAAATTAAGAAAATAATTCCACTTACAAAAGCATCAAAAATAATAAAATAATTAGGAATTGACCAAGGAAGTGAAAGACTTGTGCAATAAAAACTACAAAATATTGCTGAAAGAAATTAAAGATGATACAAATAATCCCAAAGTGATCTATAAATTCAATGCAATCCCCATCAAAATCCTGCAGATATTTTTTTGCAGAACCAGAATATAACAAACAAACAAACAAAAAACACTCTTAAATATGGAAAAGAAACTGGTAGTTGCCAGAGGGGAGGTGGATGGAGGGATGTGCAAAACAGATACAAGAGATTAATAGATACAAACTTCCAGTTATGAAATAAATAAGTGATGGCGATGAAAAGTACAGCATAGAGAATACAGCTAATAATATTGTGATAACGTTGTATAACAGATGGTGACTACACTTATTGTGGTGAGCACTAATTAATGTACAGAACTGTCAATCAATATCATATATTGTATACCTGAGACTAGTATAACATTGTATGCTAATAGAAAAAAAGATGAAGAAACTGAGATTTTACTATTTTAAATAAGTTCTCAATATCATACCACTAATAAATGAGGAAGCCAGGATTCAAGTCTCAGCAACCTGATTTCAAAGTTGATGATTATACACTATGCCATATTACCCTCAAATACATATGCGTTCTTATGAAATGATAAACAGATTTTCCTTTTAAAAAATGACCCCCAGAGAAAACTATGCATAATATAAGTCTGAATTTGGGGATTTTCAGAAGGTTTGAGTTATTTATCTCATAAAAAGCAAGATCAACTATATACCTTTTGCCTCTGAAACTAATTCTTAAGACTGATTATTAAGGCACTGAGATATTGAATAAGTACTGTTACCTTTCAACAACTTGTTTGTGGATATTTTTCCACTGGTCTTTGTCTGCATCAGTTCCTAATTTAGGGTCTAGAGTCTTCAGAGCAACACCAGCAACATTCACTCCACTCCATAAAGGCACTAAAAGAAATATATCTCAGAATAAACTCTTCTTCCCAGTACTACGTTAGTCCTTTGAGTTCAATAGGTTTATATTATAAACTTAGGTTACTACCTTATACATTTATAAAAATAAGTTTAATATGGACAAAAGAAAGAAATGTAAAAACCCAAAATAACAAAATTTTAGAAAAATATGTAATAGAAGTTATTTACACTTGTGTCGTATAGGAAGCATTAAAGCAAGATGCAACTTCAGAATCCATAAAAGGATTAGTAAGATAAAATATCATAAGCACCTAGAGGGAAAAGAGCAACAAATTAATACTACTCAGCAGTAACAAAGAACTGACAGGGAATAACTATCAACCTAGAATCTTATATCAATTAAAGTGTCAAAAATGAGATGAAACTAAAACATTTTCACATAAATAAAACAGACAGGATATACTCCAGAAAGAGAGAATTGAATTCAGGGGAAGGAGTTAGAGATAAAATAAAGATAAGCAGTACAATTGGTAAACATGTACACAAATCCAGACAGGTATTATACTTAAATAGTAATAACTAATTTGGGGATATGAAAACAGAATGGAATACAGTTGCCCCTTATACAACAGAAGTTTGAACTGTGTGGTTTCACTCATACATGAATTTTTCCCGATAAATATCTTGGAAAGTGTTTTGAGATGTGCAACAATCAGAAAAAACTTGCAGATGAAACAGGTAACCTAGAAATACCCCCCCCCAAATTTTTTTAAGTTGGGTATTATTATAAAGAAAACAGCCTATAATACATATAACATACTTTTTAATTTATTTTTTTAAGATGTTATTTATTTACTCATGAGAGAGGCAAAAACATAGGCAGAGGGAGAAGCAGGTTCCATGCAGGCAGCCCCAGGCGGGACTCAATCCCAGGATTCCAGGATCACGCCCTGAGCCGAAGGCAGATGCTCAATCGCTGAGCCACCCAGGCGTCCCAACATACTTTGTTTTAATTAACTGTTTATACTACCACGAAGGCTTCCAATCAACAGTAGGCTATTAGTAATTAAATTTGGGGGGAGTCAGAAGTTTTATGCAGATTTTAAAGTGTGTGGGGATTGGAACCCCTAACCTCAATGTTGTTCAAGGGTCAACTGTAATTAAATATGTGAGAGAACAAGGCTAATCAAACTTAATACATTCTAAGGTCTGTGTATTATTCCAAAGAAGAATAAACCCACTAATATTTTGAGGTCAAGTATGAATGTTAAAAATTTATAGATGACCACCTACAAAGTGAGTGTATAATCCAAAGTAGTAGAGGAAATTAAAGAAAGTTTATTTGATCCAATAGAAAGCAGAAAAGAAAAAAAAAAGAGAAAACCTCACTAAATAGAATAATAAATATATTTAAATCAAGACTAATCAGGGATGCCTGGGTGGCTCAGGGTGTGATCCTGGAGTCCTGGGATTGAGGCCCACATCAGGCTCCCTGCATGGAGCCTCCTTCTGTCTCTGCCTGTGTCTCTGCCTCTTTCTCTGTGTCTCTTGTGAATAAATAAATAAAATTTTATTTTTTTTAATTTTTTAAATTTATTTATGATAGTCACAGAGAGAGAGAGAGAGAGAGAGAGGCAGAGACACAGGCAGAGGGAGAAGCAGGCTCCATGCACCGGGAGCCCAACGTGGGATTTGATCCGGGTCTCCAGGATTGTGCCCTGGGCCAAAGGCAGGCGCTAAACCGCTGCGCCACCCAGGGATCCCTCTCTCTCTGTTTCTAATAAATAAATAAAATCTTTAAAAAAAAAAAAAAAAAGTAAAACACTATGATATGAGAAGTTTATCTTGGGAAAAGGAAACACTGTAATTGAGAGAGGTGTCTTCTGGTACATTTACCAGAGTGGTAGTAATTACACGGATGTGTTCACTATTTGATGATCTATTGAGCTATAAACATATATTCTGTAAAATTTTTCTGTGTTATAAATACCTATGTTATAAATACCTAAGTATATTCTGTATCATTTCTCTGCATATGTCATATATACTTAAAACATTTAAGAAATATTTTAAAGTATACAATAAGTTTTATCATGATTAAAAATTATTTTACTATGACCCTTGAAGCATAAAGTAAATAGAAGGGTGCATTAAATGTTTTTAATCAGTGAATAATTGAATAAATTAACACATGGTCCCTATTCCCTATAAAATGAGTTATTAACATTATGGAAAGATTTGTACATATGACACAATTAGAAAAACACTGCAAGAAGTAGAAAGTTCGGGATCCCTGGGTGGCGCAGCGGTTTAGCGCCTGCCTTTGGCCCAGGGCGCGATCCTGGAGACCCGGGATCGAGTCCCACATCGGGCTCCCGGTGCATGGAGCCTGCTTCTCCCTCGGCCTCTGTCTCTGCCTCTCTCTCTGTGTGACTATCATAAATAAATTTAAAAAAATTTAAAAAAAAAAAAAAAAAAAAAAGAAGTAGAAAGTTCTAAATGTGCAGTAGGTATTAAATGTTCAAGTTCAGGACAGAAAAAAATTGGTGTGGCCTAAGTAATACTTTAAACCACATATTATATAATTTTACTTACATGAAAAATCTGAAATAAACATATCTATGTAATTAGAAAGTACAGTGGTTGCCTGGGACTGAAGTGTGTGTGAGCAGGAATGAGTTTCTTTTGGGGGTGATGAAAATGTTCTGTATTATATTGTAGTAATGGTTTCACAACTCTTTGAATATACTAAAATCCAGTGAATTATACACTTCAAATGGATGGATTTTATAGTATGTGAATTATATCTTAATAATGCTGTTGTTTAAAAAATCGCACTAAGTTAAAGTTATCCAGATAAGAGAAACACTCATTGACTTTTAAAACAGCTATTTGCTATGTGTATTATTTTATGACAGGTAGCTTAATCCATGAACAGAAGACTATAGGAATAAGAAAAGATAGGAAAATACCAACAAAATGAAAGTTGTGCAGCTATATTAATATCAGAAAAATAGACAAGGGAAAATAAGCATGATTAGAAATAAGATGTACATAATGATTACATAATGATAGTAGGTTTATATTTACCACTAGAATCACCATGTTCTCCAATAATCCAACCATGGCAGCTTGTGGGATGGACACCCAACTTCTCTCCAATTAGGTAACGGAAACGGGCAGAGTCTAGATTACAACCACTTCCAAATACACGAGTTGCAGGTAAACCACTTAGCTTCCAGACCACATATGTCAAAATATCCACTAGGAGGAACAATTCATTAAAAAAAAAAAAAAAAAAAAGTAATGGTAACTTCTACAATTCCCTTTGCTGAATAAATAGTCTTTTTTGAACTTTTATTTTTATTATTTTTTTCTTAAGTAGTCTCCATGCCCAGCATGGATGGGGCTTAAACTCATGACCCAAAGTCAAGGCCTGAGCTGAGATCGAGAATTGGATGCTTAACCAACTGAGCCACCTAGGTGCTCCTAGATGAATGGTCTTAAAATCAAATACAGATTCCTTGGAGTTCAAAGTAAAGCAAGTCAAACAAATAAGGACTCTCACATAAACGTTAGAAAGGTTGAATTATTTATGATAATTTTAAAACAAAAAAATACCCTTCTTTTGAGATAATGTATGTACCTATCTATGTATTAAATAAGCAGTCAATTAATTAATTCTACCTCTTTAAGTACACCTAGATTTTGCCTCTCCCTCACCACAGCTTCATCTAACCTATCAGCATCTCCTGCCCAGAATGAGGCCACATGCATGACCAGGACTATATGAAGATGCAAATGACAAAATTCAACATTCATTCATGATTTAAAAAAAAAAAAAAACTTTCTGGGGCATCTGGGTGGCTCAGTTGAGCATCAGACTCTTGATTTAGGCTCAGGTTATGAAATGGAAGCCCCATCAAATCTCAGGATTATGATGGAGCCTCAAGTGTAGCTCAGTGCCCAGTGCAGAGTCTGCTTGAGATTCTCTCTCTCTCTCCCTTTACCCCTCCCCCTCTGCTCACACAGGCTCTTTCTCTCTAAATAAATAAATAAAATCTTTAAACACACACACCAACTTTCTGCAAAAATGGAAAGAAGGGAATTTCATTAAAAACCCACATTAAACATCATACTCAATGATGAAAGAAGACTAAATGCTTCCCCCCCCCCAAAAAAAAAAAAAGAATTAGGCAAGTATGAGCCCTCTCAATATTTGTGCAAGGGTGACATGTGCCACTAACACCAGAGGATATAGATATAAATAGTATTTATTGGAGAATATCTTAGAAGCAGAGAAAGAACCACATTTTGTACACTGAACTCTCATTATTCCACAGCATAGGTTAGGCAGGGACCTTCTGTATACAATATAGCCAAGTGCAGAGGAGCCTCCTTTGGCTAGCAAGCTGGGTGTTCTCTACAAACTCCTCCAAGAGCAAGAACAAGTTCTACCACCACATGGTTACATATCTATAAGTTAGCTTTGGAAGAAGAAAAAAAACACTTAGTTTCCTTAAGTAACAAGATATTTATCAAGGAATATCCAGGTTTAGCAACAATAGTAAGGAGTATGTATTGCTAGGACCAAAGTCTACATACTAAGCGCCCCAGAAAGAACCTTGCCTGCCAGGAATGCTGATAGCAGCTTAAGACCTTGCTGTTGCTCCACAAGCTGGCACCATTCAGCTGATACAGCTCTTTGTTAAGCTACCAGAAGGAGGAAGGAAACAAGCCTCTAGAATCATGCAGATTTGTCTCTCATTACTAGTTACATTTACTGTTGTATTAGAGGTCCTAACCAGTGAAATAAGGCAAGAAAATAAAAAGGTCTTCAAATTGGAAAGAATTAAAATTAATAAAACTGTATTTACAGATGATAATATACACAGAATATCCTAAAATTTTGAATAAAATTACTAGAATTAGTAAGTGAACTTAGCAACATTTTCAAGATACAAAGTAATATGAAAAAAGCAATAGTATTTCTATATACTAGCAATAACCAATGGGAAAATGAAAGGTAAATACAACTCTTAATAATAGCATCAAAAATATGAAATGCATAGAGATAATATAATAAAATTTGTATAAGCGCTGTTTCCTGAAAACTATAAAACCTTGCTAAAAGAGAATAAAGAAGACATACCTACATGAAGAGATATTCCATATTCATGGACTGGAAGACTCAATAGTGTTCAGATACACTCTCCAAATTATAGATCTATATATTAGATGTAGATCTACATAGATCTAACACAATCCCACTTAATATCTCAGCATGTGTTTTTTATAGAAATGAATGAGCTAATTGTAAGATTTACATGAAAATGAGAGACGCCTGAGTGGCTTAGCAGTTGAGCGGCTGCCTTTGGCTCAAGGTGTGATCCCAGTCCCAGGATCAAGTCCTGCATTGATCTGCATTGATCTCCCTGTGGGGAGCCTGCTTCTTCCTCTATGTCTCTGCCTCTCTCTGTGTCTCTCATGAATAAATAATAAAATAAAAAAAACAAAGATTTATGTGAAATGAAAACAAAACATAATATCCAAAGTAATTTTAGAAAAGAACAGAGAAAAAAGGAACAAAGAGAATTTACATTAACTAACTTGAAGATTTACTGTAATCAAGATAGTGTGATAATAACAAAAGAATATATATGGGGATCAATGAAAAAAATAAAGAATCTAGAAACAGACTCACATATATGATAATTTTCAAAAAAGTTCTCAATGAAATTCAAATGGGAAAAAAATATTTTCAACAAATGTTGGTAGAAAAAGTGGATTATCATTGAAAAAAATGACACCTTATATCAAACACAAAAATTAGTATGAGTTACAGTCCTAAATATAAAAGATAAAATGATAAAACTTATAGAAAATAGTAAAGGAGAAATCTTCAAACATAAGGTGTGCTAAAGGGGCATTTGGGGGGCTCAATCGGTTGAGCAACTGACTCTTGATATCTGGCTTAGGTCATGATCTCAGGGGTCCTGAGATCAAGCCCCTCCTTTGGCTCTGTGCTGAGTGCTGAGTCTGCTTAAGATCCTTTCCCTCTATGCATCCTACCCTCACTCATGCTCATTCTCTCTCTCTGAGATAAAAAAATAAATCTTTTAAAAATAATAATTAAAAAAATCAAAACAATTAAACAGTTGCTTCCACCCACCTGGCTACCTGGTGGGGATGCTGTGGCTGGACTGCAGGCTGAGGCAGCTTGAGTTTGGACATGGGGCCCTAGCCTCCACCCAGCTTCCCTTAGATGCTGAGATGCCCAAGAAAGCTGGTGCTCTGAACAGGGTAAGAGCCAGAGCAAGGAACCAGAGACACCATTTCCTCCCTTAGGTCCTGTGGCAGTTGATCCTAAAGATTGTGTCACTATAACCATCCATGCCAAACCTGGGTCCAAACAAAAGGCTGTAACCAGCAAATGGTAAACCCTTTTACAAAATATCCTCACTCCTTAAGGATACAGTCTGCCCTGATTTCATTTCAAATGTGACAGCAGAAGCTGTGAGTGTGGCCATTGAAGAAGCATCCCTCACCCACGCAGTTGGAAGGGAAGGCTAATGCTGAACTCTGTCAGTACCTTTCCAAGGTCTTGGAACTCAGAAAGAGTGATGTGGTTTTTTTTTTTTTAAGTTTTCTTTTTTTTTTAATTTTTATTTATGATAGTCACACAGAGAGAGAGAGAGAGAGGCAGAGACACAGGCAGAGTGAGAAGCAGGCTCCATGCACCGGGAGCCCGACGTGGGATTCGATCCTGGGTCTCCAGGATCGCGCCCTGGGCCAAAGGCAGGTGCTAAACCGCTGCGCCACCCAGGGTTTTAGATAAGAGTAGTAAATCTCGTGAAAAAAGTGTTGAAACTATTAGCTTCCACAGCAGCAGAAGTGATTTTAGAGAAATTAAAGCAGCAAGTTGATTAAAAGGTTATGAGAAATAAATACCTTGGTTTTAAATATACAATGCAAATTATAGTGATTTGGTCAGGTAAATAACAAGTTCACTACCTTTGCTAATCAGAATCAAAGGAGTTGTGTGCTTTTGTCTAAGTACCTGAGAAATGTACTGGTAGACAAAACATTTAAAAATACAAAATCCCCAAGAAGGACCAAAAATAAAAAGTACTAATGGTGACAGAAAAAAAAGAGCATAAAACATAAATAAGAAATTCATAAACTGGATTTCACCAAATGACATACTTTACTCTTTGAAAAATATCATTAAGAACACAAAAAGGCAAGCTGAGAAAAACTTACACAATATTTATATCTGACAAAGGGACTTGTATTCAGTATATATAAGAACTCTTATAATTCAACAATTAAAGGTTGAGTTATAGGTCAAAAGAATTAAAGGTCATAAGATCTAGTTTTTAAATATTAACAAAAGATATTAATAGACCATTCATAAAAGAAAATATAGTGATAACCAAGGAACACATGAAAAATGTCAACATCTTTGATCATGAATGGAGTACAGTTCATTAAAACCATAATGATATTAGAATGACTAAAACTGAAAAGAGTGACAATACCAAATGTTGGCAAGGATGTGGAGCAAGTAGAACTCTATTTGAGTGTCGATGGGAATGTAAAATGGAACAATCACTTTGAAAAACTGTTTGGCAGCTTCTAACAAAGTTAAACATATATGTACCATATAAGCCATCCATTTTACTCCCAGGTATTTACCCAGAGAAATAATGACATATACCCATGAAAATACTTGTTCACAAATGCATTCAGCAGTTCTAATTATTTATTTATACCCAAAAGCTAGAAATAACCTAAATATCTATCAGTAGATAAATGGATATGAATGGATAAACAAAAGAGGATTTTAAATTATTTAAAAGAATTACTCTTCAGCAGTAAAAAAAAGAACAAATCACTGATACACAGAGTAACAGGGGTGAATCCCAAAATATTCATGCTAGGTGAAAGAAACCAGGCAAAAAAGATTACATCCAGTACGATTCCGTGATATGAGATTCCAGAAAATGGGGCCATAGTAGAATAAGGGACAGACTGCAAAGGGACACGAGAAAAATTTCAGAGGTAATGGAAGTGTACTTATCTTGATTATGGTGGTGGTTTCATGAGTGATTACATCTATCAATACTCACTGTGGAATGATGTCAGAAACACAGCCAATAATGTTTACCTTCTCACCACCCACCCCTCAAAACCAACAATCTGGCATCCACCTATGGATGGATGTGCCTCTGTTGGAGCTGTGGGAATCCAGCAATATATACCAATGAACCCAGAAGTAGACTCACTCACCCATGTGTCAGGCATGTAGTAGGCACAGAGGCCTCAGTCCCTGCTGTGGACCCTGCAATGGCCCATAAGACAATTTCAGTCCCATTTTGCTGTAGTCCAGATCATCCTGGAAAACAGTGTCTTAGACAATACGCCCATGAACAAGACAGCCTTTCTGGAAGTTCAGGTTCCCAGCAGAGAGGTCCCAGCACACCAGTGGGGCAAAATAATATGAGTTTGGATGCATTGGAGAAGGTAAGAAGAACAATTTGACTTTACTGGTGTACCACTCTTCCCCCAAGGTAGAAGAGCTCAGTGCCAAAAGAGATCCTCTTATCTCATTATTTCTCCCACAAAGGAAAGTCAGAGTGTGTGAGTAAGCATCTACCTTTACTAGCTATGTAAACTGCTGCCAAAGAAGCCCATTTCTCTCTCACCCCATGCAGAGTATTGAGTACTGAGCTTCAGGACTAGGGAATGAGAAGAAGCTAAGACAGTAGCAGACAGGACACTCAAGGGGGCATTATGGGACATAGATTCTACTAAATGTGTAGTGGACTCCATCAGGAAGTCTGCCCATGAGTGACGGGGGATGCCTTGCCAGTGGATCCCCCTAACTAACCCACAGGCAACCCCAGCATGTCACACACTCACCCACACACACCCCTCCCACTGTGGTCAGCTCCCTGTATGTACTCTCAATGGTAAGAGTGAGCATCGGCAAACAGCTAGTGAGCATAGGTCTAAATCTGTGAGTCAGAATGAGACTGCAAACTTCATTTTAAGTCACATTCTTGGGAAAGCAAGAGAGGCTGTCAGCACCTGGCCTACTGTATTGAGGGTCAAAATAAGGCATAGAAGCTTAAGAGCTCCACCAGGGTGTAAGATGTGTGGAGCAGGCATATACATAGTTCTGCAAAAGCTTCAGAATCCTTAGCAGGGCCAACAGAAGACATTTCTGTCCTGAACTAAGTTGGTAATGATTAGAGGAGGTTACAGCTACTTCAAATGTAAAGACAGTACCACAAGACTTCAAGGAACATAAAAATATCAAGGAAACATGACACAACCAAAAGATCCCAATAATTTCCCACTAACCAGTCCCAAAGACATGGAGATCTGTAATTTAGCAAACAAAGAATTCAAAATATCTGGTTTAAGGAACTAAATGAACTACAAGAAAACATAGAAAGATAGTCCAGTGAAATCAGGAAAACAAAATGAGAAATATAACAAAGATTTAGAAATCATAAAAAAAGAACCAAATTCCAGAGTTGGAGAATCCAAATGGAATGAAAACTGAAACAGATAGAATCAACAACAGAATGAATCAAGAAGAAATAATCTCTTGAACTTAACAGATATATTCAGAATATTCCACCTTAAAACATCACAATACACATTCTTTTCAAGTGCACATGGAACAATCACCAGAATAGGTCATACATCAGGTCACAAAACAAACCTCAACAAATACAAAAAGATCGAGGTCATACCATGCACCTTTCTCAACAACAACGTTGTGAAACTAGAAGTCAGCCACAAGAAAAAATTTGGGAGGACCACAAATACATGGAGGTTAAACAACATGCTACTAAAAAATGAATAGGTCAACCAAAAAATCAAAGAAGAAATTTCAAAAAATGGATGATACAAATGAAAATGAAAATACAATGGTCCAAAACCTTTGAGATGTAGTAAAAGCAGTCCTAGTAAGTAACTATACAGCAATAGACACCTACCTCAAGAAGCAAGAAAAATCTCAAATAAACAACCCAATCTTATACCTAAAGGAGCCAGAGAAAGAACAACAAACAAAGCATAAAGCCAGCAGAAGGAAGGAAATAAGATTAGAGTAGAAATAAATGGTATAGAAATTAAAAACAAAAACAAAAACAAAAACAAAAAACAATAGAACAGATCAACGAAACCAGGAGCTAGTTCTTTAAAAAAAAATTCTTTTAAAAAAATTCTTTTTAAGATTTTATTTATTTATTCATGAGAGATACAGAGAGAGAGAGAGAGGCAGAGACACAGGCAGAGAGAGAGGCAGAGAGAGAGAGGCAGGCTCCATGCAGGGAGCCTGATGTGGGTCCCGATCCCAGGTCTCCAGGATCACACCCTGGGCGGAAGGCAGGTGCCAAGCCGCTGAGCCGTCCAGGCATCCCAAAGATTTTATTTATTTATTCATGAGAGACACAGAGAGAGAGAGAGAGGCAGAGACACAGGCAGAGAGAGAAGCAGGCTCCATGCAAGGAGCCTGATGTGGGACTTGATCCTGGGACTCCAGGATCACACCCCGGGCTGAAGGCAGGTGCTAAACCATTGAGCCACCCAGGGATCCCTAGTTCTTTAAAAAAATTAATAAAAGTGATAAACCTCTAGCCAGACATCAAAAAGAAAATAGAAAGGACCCAAATAAATAAAATCACAAATGAAAAAGGAGAAATAACAACCAACACCACAGAAATACAATTTTAAGAGAATGTTATGAAAAAATATACACCGGGATCCCTGGGTGGCGCAGCGGTTTGGCGCCTGCCTTTGGCCCAGGGCACGATCCTGGAGACCCGGGATCGAATCCCACATCGGGCTCCCGGTGCATGGAGCCTGCTTCTCCCTCTGCCTGTGTCTCTGCCTCTCTCTCTCTCTGTGACTATCATGAATAAATAAATAAAATCTTTAAAAAAAAAAAAAAAAAAAAAAAGAAAAAATATACACCAACATATTGGACAACCTAGAAGAAATAAGTTCCTAGAAACAAAAAAAATTACCAAAACCACAAGAATAGAAAGCTTGAACAAACTGGTAGCAGCAAAGAAATTAAATCAGTAACCAAAAAACTCCCAGCAAACAAAAGTCCACGACCAGATGGCTACACAGGCAAATTCTACCACTTAAAGAAGAGTTAATACCTATTCTTCTTCAACTATTACAAAAAACATAAAAGGAAGGAAAATTTCCAAATTCATTCTATGAAGTCAACATTACCCTGATACCAAAACCAAATAAAGACACCACTAAAAAAAAAAAAAAAGAGAGAGAGAGAGAGAGAACTACAGGCCAATATCTCTGATGAACATAGATGCAAAAATTCTTAGTAAAATATTAGCAAATCAAATCCAACAATACATTAAAAAAATAATTCACCACAATCAAGTGGGATTTATTCTTGGGTTGCAAGGGTAGTTCAATATTCTCAAATCATTCAATGTACATCACATTAATAAAGGAAAGTGTAAGAGGGCACCTGGGTAGCTCAGTAGTTGAGCATCTGCCTTTGGCTCAGGTCATGACCACAGGGTCCTGGGACTGAGTTCTGCATCAGGCTCCCCGAAGGGAGCCTGCTTCTCCCTTTGTCTCGTCTCTGCCTCTCTCTGTGTCTCTCATGAATAAATAAATAAATAAAAATAAAAGGGTAGGAACCATGATCATTTCAATAGATGTAGAAAAAGCATTTCACAAAGCATGACATCCATTCATGATAAAAACCCTCAACAAAGTAAGTTTAGAGAGAACATACCTCAACATAAGAGCCATATATGAAAACCCCACAGCTACTATCATCCTCAAGGGGGGACATCTGAGAGCTTTTCTCTATGGCCAGGAACAAGACAGGGATGTCCACTCTCACCACTTTTATTCAACATAGTACTGGAAGTTCTAGCCACAGCCATCAGGCAACAAAAAGAAATAAAATGCATCCAAATCAGCAAGAAAAAAAGAGAATCTTTCAGTGTTTGCATGTAACATGATACTATATACAGAAAACCCAAAAGAACCCACAAAAAACCTGCTAGACCTGATAAACAAATTCAGTAAAGTCACAGGTATAAATCAACATGCAAAAATCTGTTACATTTCTGCACACTAATAATGAAGCAGCAAAAGAGAAATTAAGGAATCAATCCCATTTACAATTGCAACAAAAGCAATAAGATAACTAGGAATAAACCTAAGCAAAGAGATGAAATACCCATACTCTGAAAACTACAAAACACTGATGAAAGAAACTGATGATGACACAAAGAAATGGAAAAACATTCCATGCTCATGAATTGGAAGAACAAATATTGTTAAAATGTCATGCTATCCAAAGCAATCTAAACCTTTAATACAAAACCTATTAAATACCAATAGCATTTTTCACAGAGCTAAAACAATCCTAAAATTTGTACAGAACCATAAAAGATCCCAAGTACCCAAAACAACCTTGAAAAACAAAAGCAAACCTAGAAATATTGCAATTCTGGACTTCAAGTTATATTAAAAAGCTGTAGTGATCAAAACAGTATGGTTCTGGCACACAAAGAGACACATAGATTAATGAAATCAAACAGAAAACCCAAAAATAAACCCAAAACTATATGGTCAATTAATTTTTGACAAAGCAGGAAAGAATATCCAATGGGAAAAAGTTTTTTTCAACAAACGATGTTGTGAAAACTGGACAACCACATGCAAAAAAAGAAAGAAACTTGTCCACTTTCTTATACCATACATAAAAATAAATTCAAAATGGATGAAAGACCTAAATGTGAGATAAGAAACCATTAAAATCCAAGAAGAGAGCACAGGTAGTAACCTCTTTTATATCAGCCATAGCAATTTCTTTCTAGATATGTCTCCTAAGGCAAAAGAAACCAAATCAAAAATAAACTATTGGGACTACATCAAAATAAACAGCTTCTGCACAACGAAGGAAAAAAAACTAAAAGGCAACCTATGGAATAGGAAATATTTGCAAATGATGTATCTGATAAAGGGTTAGTATCCAAAATATATAAAGAACTTATAAATGGGGATCCCTGGTCTGCTCAGTGGTTTGGCACCTGCCTTCGGCCCAGGGCATGATCCTGCAGTCCTGGGATCAAGTCCCATATCAGGTTCCCTGTATGGAACCTGCTTCTCCCTCTGTCTGTGTCTCTGCCTCTCTCTCTCTGTCTCTCTGTCTCTCTCTCTCTCTCTCTCTCTGTCTCTCATGAATAAATAAATAAAATCTTTAAAAAAATAAAAAATAAAAGAAATAAAAAATATTAAAAAAAGAACTTATAAAACTCAACACCCCCCCCAAATGAATAACCCAATTAAAAAACAGACAGAAGACACGAATAGACATGTTTCCAAAGATGACATACAGATGACCGACAGAAACATGAAAACATACTCAACATCATTCATCATCAGGGACATGCAAATCAAAACCACAATGAAATACCACCTCACACCTCTCAGAAAGGCTAAAATAAAAAATACAAGGAGAAACAGCAAGTGTTAGCGAGGATGTGGAGGAAAAAGAATATGTGTGCACTATTGGTAGGAATGTAAACTGGTACAGCCACTGTGGAAAACCGTATGAAAGTTCCTCAAATATTAAAAACAGAAATGCCATATTATCCAATAATTCTACTATTGGGTATTTACCCAAATAAAATGAAAACACTGGGATCCCTGGGTGGCGCAGCGGTTTAGCGCCTGCCTTTGGCCCAGGGCGCCATCCTGGAGACCCGGAATCGAGTCCCATGTCGGGCTCCCGGTGCATGGAGCCTGCTTCTCCCTCTGCCTGTGTCTCTGCCTCTCTCTCTCTCTCTCTGTGACTATCATAAATTTAAAAATAATAATAATAATAATAATAATAATAAATAATAATAAATAAAATAAAATAAAATGAAAACATTTATTTTTTAAAAATATTTTATTTATTTGACAGAGAGAGCACAAGCAGTGGGGAGCAGAAGGAAAGGGAGAAGCAGGCTCTCTGCTGAGCATGGATCCTGATGTGGACTCGATCCCAAGATCTTGGGATCATGACCTGAGCCGAAGGGAGCCACCTAACAAACTGAGCCACCCAGGTGTCCCCAGAACACTATTAAAAAGATACATGTACTCCTATATTTATTTATAGCATTATTTATAATAGCCAAGATATGGAAGCAATGTAATTACGTGTCCATCAACAGACAAATAGATAAGGAAAATGTAGTCTACAATGGAATATTATGCATCTATAAAAAATGAGATCATGCCATTTGAGAAAACATGGATGGGCCTAGAGAATATTATGCTAACTGAAATAAATCAAACTGAGAAAGAGAAATGATATGATTCCATTCATAAATGAAATACAAAAAAAAAAGAATAAACAAACCAAAAGCAGATTCAGACTGTGTATAATCAGACTCTGTATAAATACAGAGAACAAACTGATGGTTGCCAAAGGGGAGTGGAGTGGGGAGTTGGGCAAAATGGGTGAAGGGCGGGGAGGACATACAGGCTTCTGGTTAAGGAATGAATAAGTTATGGGAATAAAAGACAGCACAAGGAGAAAAAAAAGATGTGAGATACACACACACTTTAATATTCAGCTACAAGAAAAGGAAATTCTGACATTTGTGACAACATAACTGGATCTTGAGGGCATTATGTTAAGTGAAATAAGCCTGACAGAGAAAGACAAATACAGTATGTTGTCACTTACATGTGGAATCTAAAAAAGCCAAACTCATAAAAACAAAGAGGCAGTTGCCAAGGGCTGGGGAAGAGGGTAAATGGAGAGATGTTTATAGTTATAGTTATAAAATGAATAAGTTCTAAGTATCTTATGTACAGCATGGTGATTATAGTTGACAATACTGTATTATATACTTAAAAGCTGCAAAGAGAGTAAATCTTAAATGTTTTTACCATAAAAAGGAAATAGTAATTATGTGAGAGATTGGAAGTGTTAACTAACTCTATGGTAATCATTTTGCAATATACAAGTGTATCAAATCATGATATTGTAGCCTTAAACTTACATTGTATGTCAATTGTATCTCAACAAAGCTGGAAAAAAAATCATTGTATTATACATTCACCTTAATGAAGTTGTTTTAAAAAAAATGGTATGGAAAGATCATCTTTATTCAGTTAAATGGAGGATAAAAGACTTACCTGGGTTTGAAACAATAAGCATCTTACAGTCAGGACTATGTTGGACTATGGCAGGAATGATTGATTTCATGATGTTCACATTACGTTGCACCAGGGCAAGGCGACTTTCTCCCTCCTGTTGCCGTGCACCTGCTGTGACAATAACTAATTTGGAGTTTGCAGATACACTATAATCTAAAAGGAAACAGAAGGCAATACTTGGATCAAGAATGCCTAATTACTGTGTCTTACTTCTTTAAAACTCTACTGTATGACCTCGGTATGAAAGTATTCATCGGGGATCCCTGGGTGGCGCAGCGGTTTAGCGCCTGCCTTTGGCCCAGGGCGCGATCCTGGAGACCCGGGATCGAATCCCACGTCGGGCTCCCGGTGCATGGAGCCTGCTTCTCCCTCTGCCTGTGTCTCTGCCTCTCTCTCTCTCTCTGTGTGTGTGTGACTATCATAAATAAATAAAAAAAAATTAAAAAAAAAAGAAAGTATTCATCTATCAGGGTGCCTGCGTGGCTCGGTTAAGTGTCTGCCTTTGGCTCAGGTCATGATCCCAGGAGGATCATGATCATCAAGCCCCACATTGGCTCCCTGCTCAGCAGGGAGTCTGCTTCACCCTCTCCCTTTTCCCCTCCTCCAGACTCTCTCTCTCTCTCTCAAATAAATAAATAAAATCTTAAAAAAAATAAAGTACTCATATATCAAAAATAAAGTACACATCTTCCTTCATGTCTGGTATTTGCAGATGAACAGACTTTCCATGTGGTAATGTTACATTGCATAAACTGAAGGAGGCCTTGTTATTATGACTCACCAGTTTTCACATTTTTTCAAATAATAACATATCCTACCATCCCTTTCAGCCCACATTCTCATTTTTTTTTTCTTTAAGATTTTATTTCCTTATTCCTGAGAGACATAGAGAGAGGCAGAGACAGGAGAAGCAGGCTCCATGCAAGGAGACTGAAATGGGACTTGATCCCAGGTATCTGGTAAAGCAAGTTCTCTTCACCTTGTTTTGTTTTGTTTTGTTTTGTATTCAAGAATATCTTGTTGACTGGGCAGCCCAGGCCATCATCATGGTGAAGCTGAGCAAAGAGGCAAAGCAAACAGAGGCTGTGGCAGCTCTTCAAGAATGGCACATTTGTCATCCACTGGGACTTTAGTCTTCCCATGATTTACCAGGGATTTTAGAGAGGTGCGGATTCTGGAATGCCTGAACCAACTGTTTGAACCTACTTTGGGGATAAAGGACTATTTGGTCATCTAGATTTGGAAGCAATCAATAGACAGGAACAAGAAAGGCATGCACACTAGCTGGGATAAGAGATGGGACGTCATTCACACATTCGCCAGTTGGCTTGCACAGGCTTCTTACAACACAGATGCATCTGTGGCAGAGCAGAACCTCTACTGAATTATTTACAATAGACTGCATCAAGTGTTTTTAATAATCTTATGAAAAATGTCTATTCTTGGACCTCTGAATTTCTAAATGAATTTTAGAATGAATTTAGTGTGTACAACAACAACAAACTTTTTGGGCTTTTGACTATGGTTGCATATCATCTATATTCATGAGAAAAAATGGACATCTTACAATACTGAGACTTCTATATGCAAGGTCTATTTATGTATTTAATATCATTCAATGAGGTTATATTCTTTTTCTGAATAAAAGCTCTTATAGCTATCTCATTAGATTTATTCCCACATACTTCCTATTTTTGATAATGTAAATAGCAGTTTTAAATGTTTTTGCTTATTTTTGACATATATAAATAAATGAATTTTTTAATAATAATTTTATGTCCAGCATCCTCACTAAACTTAGTTCTCTATGTTGTGTCTCTTATGATTTTTTCCTTTACCTTCTTTTTGATTCACTAATTCTACTTCTTCCCCCTTACTAACTTCTCTATTCATTTTAAGCTTTCTTTTTTTTTTTTAAAGATTTTATTTATTTATTTATTCATGAGAGACACACACAGAGAGAGGCAGAGACATAGGCAGAGGGAGAAGCAGGCTCCATGCAGGGAACCCAATGTGAGATTCAATCCCAGGAGTCTGGGATCATGCCCTGGGCCAAAGGCATGTGCTCAACTACTGAGCCACCCAGATGTCCCTATACTCTCTATTCTTGTAACAGAAGTTACAATATGCATATTAATTTAATCAAAGTTCAAAGGTAATCATCACCTCTCCATCTTCCATAATGACTAAGAAACTTAGAGCACTAATTCATTCACCACTACCATATTTCACCCCCAGATTTATATGCTCTATTTTTTACTTTTTTAATCCCACAGGATATTATATACTCTTATACAACTTATATTTATTACAATTTTTCCTTATTCTTATCATTTTCTGTGTCCTTCATATTTTCTTGCATCTCAGATCTTATATCTGAGATTTCTTTTGCCTTATGTATATATTTTTGCATTTTATTTTTTATTTTTAATTAAAAATTTTATTTAAGCTCAATTTAACATATACTGTATTATTAGCTTCAGAGGTAGAATCCAGTGCTCATTACATCATGTGCCCTCCTTAATGCCCATCACCCAATTACCCCATTCCCCCCACTTTAACCCCACTCCAGGAATCCTCAGTTTGTTTCCCATAGTTAAGAGTCTCTTATGGTTTGCCTCCCTCTCTATCTTGATCTTATTTTTTCCCTCCCTTCCCCATGTTCATCTGTTTTGTTTCATAAATTCCACATATGAATGAAATTATATGGTATTTGTCTTTCTCTGACTTATTTCACTTCATGATACCCTCTAGTTCCAACCACATCATTGCAAATGACAAGACTTCATTCTTTTTTATAGCTGAGTAATATTCCATCATTGATATATATTATATATAATAATATATAATATATATGCTATATATCATATATAAAATATATTTATTTATTTGAGAGAGAGAGGGAAAGAAAATGGAGGGAGGGGCATAGGGAGAGAATCTTCAATCAGACTCCCCACTGAATATATATATATATATATATATATATATATATATATGTCACATCTTCTTTATCCATTTATCTGTCAATGGACAACTGGGCTCTTTCCATATTTTGGCTTTGCATTTTTATTAGTGAGGGTCTGATGGTAGCTTAGTCTTTGTCTGAAAATGTCTTTATTATAACCTTATTCTTGAAAGATATTTTTGCTGAGTAGAGATTCTGGACTGATATTTACTCTCTCTGAGCACATTAAAGATATAATTTCATTGTATTCTGGTTTCACTGTGCTGTTGATAAGTCAGTTACTCTCTCCCTTTTCTGTAGGTAATTTGTCTAGTGACATCTTTTTCTTCTCTTTGCCTTCAGTGTTCTCTAATTTTGCAAGAATGTGTCTAAGCAGGGATTTTGTATTTATCCTTAAGATTATCTGGCTTGAATGTGGGGGTTGTTTTTAATAGTTCTCAAAAATTCTCAGTCATAAATCTTCAAATATTTCCTCTTCCCCATTCACTTTTCTAATTAGATTGCATGACACTTTATCATTCTATCCTCTATAATTCTTAACCTGTCATATTTTCTACTTCTTGCTGTCTTCTTTGTAATGGCCTTAGATTCATCATTTCTCTCTTCAAATGTGTCTGCTGTTATTAAATCCATTGAGTTTTTTCTCTTTTTTAAAAATATTTTATTTATTTACTCATAAGAGACATAGAGAGAGAGGCAAAGACATAGGCAGAGAGAGAAGCGGGCTTCTTGCAGGGAGCCAGATGTGGGACTCGATCCCGGAACCCTGGGGTCATGACCTGAGCCAAAGGCAGACGCTCAACCACTGAACCACCCAGGTGCTCCAAGTTTTTTGTTTCCTATTTGGAAGTTGTATTTGGCTATTTTACTTTTCTTTTTTTAAAAGATTTTTTTAAATCTCTTTAAAGATTTTATTTATTTATTTATTTATTTATTTATTTATTTATGTATTTATTTATTTATTTATTTGAAAGGGATAGAATAGGGGAGGGGCAGGGGGAGAGAACCTCAAGCAGACTCCACATTGAGCACAAGCCCAACATTGGACTCAATCCCATGACCCTGACATCATGACCTGAGCTGAAATCAAGGGTTGGAAGCTTAACTGACTAAGCTACCCAGGTACTCCCATATTTGACTATTTAAAATATGTGTCTTTTTTTTTTTTTTAGGATTCTATTTATTTATTCATGAGGGAGAGAGGCAGAGTCACAGGCAGAGGGAGAAGCAGGCTCCCTATAGGGAGCCCGACATGGAACTCGATTCTGGGTCTCTAGAATCAGGCCCTGGGCTGAAGGCGGTATTAAACGGCTGAGCCACCCAGGCTGGCCAAAATATGTGGTTTTTTAATAGTTTCCTGCCTCCGCTGATATTTTCAAGTTTATCCTTTATTTCTTTTTAAGATTTTTTTTATTAGAGAGTGAGTATGAGAGAGAGAAAACGCACACACAAGCTAGGGAAGACTCAGAGGAAGAAGCAGACTCCCCACTGAGCAGGGAGCACAACTTGAAGCTCAGTCCCAGGACCCTGGGATCCTGACCTGAGATGAAGGCAGACACTTAACTGGCTACGCCACCTAGGCACCCCTGTCTTTTATTTCTTTAAGTGGAATAATCATAGTTAATTTGTAATTTGTTTCATAATTTTTTTTATTTATTCATGAGAGACACAGAGAGGGAGAGAAGCAGAGACACAGGTAGAGGGAGAAGCAGGCTCCATGCAGGGAGCCCAAAGTGGGTCTCGATCCCAGGACTCCAGGATCACGCCCTGGGCTGAAGGCAGACGCTCAACCGCTGAGCCACCCAGGTGCCCTCATAATTTCAATATCTAAAAACTATTGTGGCCTTTTCTGTTATCTCTGTAGATTCTTGATCATGCATTTTTTTGGTAGATTTAATTATTCCTACTGTGAAATGTTCATTTATTTGGAATTTTTATTTTTTTATTTTATTTTTATTTATTTTTATTTTTTAAAGATTTTTTTATCTATTTATGATAGACAGAGAGAGAGAGAGAGAGAGAGAGAGGCAGAGACACAGGAGGAGGGAGAAGCAGGCTCCATGCCGGGAACCTGATGTGGGACTTGATCCCGGGTCTCCAGGATCGTGCCCTGGGCCAAAGGCAGGCAGGCGCTAAATCGCTGAGCCACCCAGGGATCCCCTATTTGGAATTTTTATTTGTGGAACTTCTTTGTGGCTTGAAATAAAGTGAGTTTCTTCCAGAAACTATCTTAAGTACGTAAAATATATATATTTATTTATTTGAGAGAGAGAGAAAGAAAATGGAGGGAGGGGCAAAGGGAGAGAACCTTCAATCAGACTCCCCACTGAACACATGCCTGACATGAGGCTTGATCCCCTGACCCATGAGATCCTGACCTGAGCCAGAGCCGAGAGTTGAGACACTTAACCAACTAAGCCACTCAGGTGCCCCAAGACTATCCTAAGACTGCTTGAAATTTTTTTGAAATTCAAATAAGGGACAGTTATGACTATAAATTATTAACCACCATTTCCCTCTTTTACTTCAGCAGCTGAGACACTTGATTTTACTGTCAGTTCCCAGAGGTAGAGAGAAAGGAATTATTTCTAGGAATTGGCAAATGAGGGCCAGCAAGCCAAATCTGACCCATCACTTGTTTTAGTAAGTAAAATCTCATTGGAACATAGCCACACCCACTCATATATTGTTGACCACTGCTTTAGAATTACAACAGCAGAGTTGAGTAGTTTTGTTTTTTTTTGTTTTTGTTTTTGTTTTTGAGTTGAGTAGTTTTGACAGAGACTGTATACTCACAAAGCCTAAAATACTTACTATCTGACCCATTGCAAAAGAGTTTACTAACTCCTGGTGCAGTCCATTGGGGTTCTAGCTTTATGGAGTTACCTCCTATAGAACTTCCCCCAAATTAAGCTTGTCTCCAAGTCTCCTAAATCCTGTGAGGTAGTAGAAACCAAAATTGAAGTTCACTAATGCTAGCTAGTGAAAACTAGTTGCAATGCTCTGTTTAACTCTCTAGTTTCCTGACTTCCCTCAGTGCCTGTTCTGACAATGTCTTTATTAAGAGTTTATCGGGACGCCTGGGTGGCTCAGTAGTTGAGCATCTGCCTTTGGCTCAGGGCGTGATCCTGGAGTCTGGGATCGAGTCCACATCAAGGGGACTTCCCCATCAAGGCTTCTTGTGGGGAGCCTGCTTCTCCCTCTGCCTATGTCTCTGCCCCTCTCTGTGTGTCTCATGAATAATTAAAATCTTTAAAAAATAAAAAAAAGAGTGTACCAATCTTGGGGTGCCTGAGTGGCTCAGTTAAGCACCTGACTCTTGATTTCAGCTCGAGTCATGAACAGGGTCGTGGGATTGACACTCACGTCAGGTTCTACGCTCAGCAGGGATTCTCTATAACCCCCCCCCATGCCCCTCTCCCCCCTGCTTTCTCTCAAATAAATAAATCTTTTTTAAAAAAAGAGCCTATCAATTTTTAAGATCTGATAACTTCTTTCACATTTTATGCAGTTTTGTTATTTACAGCAAAAAGATTGATCCAGGTATTTATCCTGCCACATTATTAGAAAGTAAAGGCTAAATGATTTTTTTAAGTATTTTAATACAGTTGGAGCTCTTTTAACCTGACTCCACTGAGCTGATTCAGTATATTAAATGATGTGAAACATACTGATATCTAAGGCACACTGAATACTCTCAACTAGTAGACTTTCATATGGGAGGTCTGTGTACTTCTTCTCATTGGTTGTTGCAGATCAAGAATTAGTCATGTTTATATCCAAATATATTTATGCTAATTATATCTATTAATTATATATGGATGTAAGTCACTAAAACACAAGTGTAAAAGAAATGCATGGTAGGGATCCCTGGGTGGCGCAGCGGTTTGGCGCCTGCCTTTGGCCCAGGGCGCGATCCTGGAGACCCGGGATCGAATCCCACATCGGGCTCCCGGTGCATGGAGCCTGCTTCTCCCTCTGCCTGTGTCTGCCTCTCTCTCTCTCACTGTGTGCCTATCATAAAATAAAAATAATTTAAAAAAAAAATAATAAAAAAATAAAAAAATAAAAAAAAAAAAAAAGAAATGCATGGTAAAGATAACCTGTATATTCAGGATTGAGACATGAATAAATATAACACAGAACACATAAACTAAACTAGTAATGTTTTATTTTTTTTCCTGGATTCTGGATACATTGATGTTTGTTATGTTTACACTCTTTTTACATGTCATGTATTTCATAATTAATTTTTTCAATGATTGTTTCTTTTTTTTTAAGATTTTGATTTATTTGAGAGAGAGAGAGCACATCCATGGGGAGGGACAGAAGGAGAAGGAGAACCAGACTCTCCACTGAGTGGGGAGCCCAACATGGGGCTAAAGCCCAAGACCCTAAGATCATAACCTGAGCCAAAGTCAGAAGCTTAACCAACTGAGCCACCCAGATGCCCCAATGATTGTTTCCAAGAAAATTAAGTTGAATGCCTTGGAAAGACATTATCAAAAGCAAGTTGTTTAAAAATTGTCCTTTTAGGTAAGAGAAATAAAAAAGAAGTAAAATCATAAAAATTCAGTAGCGTTTTGTGATTAAATTATTTCATGAGTGTCTTTATTTTTTTTTTTTAATATTTTACTTATTTATTAGAGACACAGAGAGAGAGGCAGAGGGAGAAGCAGGCTCCGTGCAGGGAGCCCAACATGGGACTCAATCCTGGGACTCCAGGATCATGCCCTGGGCCCAAGGCAGGCGCCAAACCGCTGAGCCACCAAGATATTCCCCATGAGAGTCTTTAATTACAGTACTTTAATGAAATTGATCACTATTGGTGTGATTTTTAAAAGATACTGCAAAACTCAATTAGCTGAACCATATTCAAATCAGAAAATCAGCGAATGAACTTCTAAGAACATTTCCATGTTTTAGGTCAACATAAATGTCTCCAATGTTTGTCTCTGACTGACTTATCTTACTTAGCATAATACTCTCTAGTTCCATCAACATAATTGCCAAGTGGCAAGTTTTCATTTTTTTGTATGGCTAATAGTCCATAGTGAGTGTGTGTGTGTCTATGTATATATGTATATCACATCTTTTTTTTTTTTAAGGTTTTATTTATTCCTGAGAGACACAGAGAGAGAGAGGCAGAGACACAGGCAGAGGGAGAAGCAGGTTCCACTCCATGCAGGGAGCCTGATGTGGGACTCAATCCCGGGTCTCCAGGATCACACCCTGGGCTGAAGGCAGTGCTAAACCACTGAGCCACCGGGGCTGCCCTATCACATCTTCTTTATTCATTTGTCAATGGACATTTGGGCTCTTTCCATAATTTGGCTATTGTAGATAAAGCTGGTATAAACACCAGGGTACATGGATCCTTTTGAATCCGTATTTTTGCCTCATTTGGTGAAATACCTAGTAGTGCAATTGCTGGATTGTAAGGTAGTTCTATTTTTTAACTTTTTGAGGAATTTCCATACTGTTTTCCATGGTGGCTGCACCAGTTTGCATTCCCACCAACAATGCATTAGGGTTCCCCTTTCTCCCTATCCTCGCTGACGCTTGTTTTTCTGTTATTGTCTTTAGCCATTCTGACAGGTGTGTGATATCTCATTATTGATTTGTATTTCCCTGATCAGTGATGTTGAGCATGTTTTCATATGTCTGTTGGCTATCTGTATATCTTCTTTTTTTTATCTGTATATCTTCTTTGGAAAAATGTTTATTCATGTCTTCTGCCCATTTTTAATTGGATTATTCATTTTTGGGGTGTTGATTTTGATAGGTTCTTTGTATATTTTGGATACTAACCCTTTATCAAATGCATCATTTGCAAATTATCTTCTCCCATTCCATAGGTTGCCTTTTAGTTTTGTTGACTGTTTCATTTGCTGTACAAAAGCCTTTTATTTTGATGAAGTTCAAACAGTTTATTTTGCTTTTGTTTCTCTTGCTTCAGGGGACATAGCTAGTAAGAAGTTGCTACAGCCGGTATCAAAGAGGTTATGTTACTGCCTGTGTTCTCCCCTAGGAATTTAATGGTCTCCTGTCTCATATTTAGGTTTTTCATCCATTTTTAGCTTATTTTTATGTATCGTGTAAGAAAATGGAAAAGTTCCTTTTTTTTTTTTTCAAGTAGTTGTCCAGTTTTCCCAACCCCTTTCTTTGGACGGACTTTTTCCCATTGGATATTCTTTCCAGCTTTGTTGAAGATAGTAATTGACCAGGAAATTGTGAGTTCAGGGATCACTGAGTGGCTCAGTGGTTTAGCTCCTGCCTTTGGCCCAGGGCGTGATCCTGGAGTCCAGGGATCGAATCCCACATCAGGCTCCCTGCATGGAGCCTGCTTCTCCCTCTGCCTGTGTCTCTGCCTCTCCTTCTCTGTGTGTGTGTGTGTGTGTGTGTGTATGTGTGTTTCTCATGAATAAATAATCTTTTTTAAAAAATAATAAATAAATAAATAAATAAATAAATAAATAAATAAATAAATAAATAGTGAGTTCATTTTCTGGGTTTTTTATTCTGTTCCATTTATCTATGTATCTATTTTTGTGCCAGTATCATACTGTTTTGATCACTACAGCTTTGTAATATAACTTGAAGTCCAGAATTGTGATGCCTCCAGCTCTGCTTTCCTTTCCTTTTCTTTTTTTTTTAATTTTAAAAAGTTTTTTTTTGTAAACTCTACTAAACTCTCTCAGGGGCTTGAACTCATGACCCTACGATCAAGAATTGCATGCTCTATCTACTGAGTCATCCAGGTGCCCCTGATTTTCTTTTTCAAGGTTCCTTTGACTATTTGGGTTTGCTTTTTTGTGTGTGTGGTTCCATACAAATTTTGGGATTGTTTGTTCTAGCTCTATGAAAAATGGTGTTGGTATTTTGGTAGGGAATGCATTAAGTGTGTAGATTGCTTTGGGCAGATTAGGAGTAGAGAAAGAAAAATCATATGATTTCACTAGTGTGAAACAAAACAAATGAGCATGGGGAAAAAGAGAGGGAGGCAAACCAATTAACAGATTCTTAACTATAGAGAATAAACTGATGGTTACCAGAGGGGAGGTGGGTGGGGGAATGGGTTAAATAGATGATAAGGATTATGGAGTCCGCTTGTGATGAACCCTGGATCTTACATGCAAGTGCTGAATCACTAAATTATACACCTGAAACTAATTTTACACTGTATGTTAACTGGACTTATTTAATTAAAATTCAATTAATTAACAGAGTGTGTATTATTAGTTTCGGAGTCTATGTAGAGTTCAGTGATTCATCAGTTGCATGTAACATCCAAGGCTCATAGTATCACGAGCCCTCCTTATTGCCCATCATCCAATTACCCCATTACCCCAACACCTCCCTTCCAGCAACTCTGTTTCCTATAGTTAAAAGTCTCTTATGGCTTGTTTCCCTGTCTGATTTTGTCTTATTTTATTTTTCCCTCTCTTCCCCTATGATCCCATTTTGTTTCTTAAATTCTGCATGAATGAAATCATACAATAACTGCCTTCCTCTAATTGATTTATTTGGCTTAGCATAATACCTTCTAGTAGCTGCACCAGTTTATATTCTCATCAACAATGCATGAGGGTTCCTTTTATTGCCACATCCTCACCAACATGTGTTTCTTGTATTTTTGATTTTAGCTATTCTGATAGGAGATGGTATATCATTGAGTTTTGATTTGCATTTCCCTGATGATCAGTGATTTGAGCATTTTTTATGTCTGTTGGCCATCTGTGTGTCTTCTTTGGAGAAGTGTCTGCTCATATCTTCTGCTCATTAATTGGATTATTTGTTTTGGGGATATTGAGTCATATCAAATCTTTATATATTTTGAATACTAACCCTTTATCAAATACATCATTTGCAAATATCTTCTCCCATTCTGTAGGCTGCCTTTTAATTTTGTTGATTGTTTCCTTGGATGTGCAGAAATTTTTATCTCTAAATAGTTCATTTTGCTTTTATTTTCCTTCCTCAGGAGACATATCTAGAAAAATATTGCTATGACTATGTCAAAGAGATTATTGCCTGTGGTTTCTTCTTGGATTTTTATGGTTTCTGGTCTCACATTTGGGTTTTTAATCCATTTTTAGTTTATTTTTGTGTATGGTGTTAGAAAATGGCCCAGTTTCATTCTTTTGCATGTGGCTGTTCAGTCTTCCCAAAACCATTTGTTAAAGAGATTGTCTTTATCCCATTCCCATATTCTTTCCTCTGTTGCCAAAGATCAATTGACCATAAAGTTGTGGGTTTATTTCTGGGTTTTCTGTTCTATTCCATTGATCTGTAAATCTACTTTTATGCCAGTACCATACTGTTTTAATTACTACCACTTTGCAATAGACCTTGAAATCTGGAATTGTTATATCTCCAGTGATGGATCCTTCTAACAGGCATTTTTATTTTTTTATTTTTTATTATTATTTTTTTAACAGGCATTTTTAAATTAAGTAACCACCCTCATATTCTAATCATGTTAGATGAGAGGGCTTTGTAGAAAGTATATATATTGAATCACATCACCAAATAGTGCACTATGCACTTTAGTGTATGACAAAATAATTATTTTTCCTAATTCTCTGAGGCTTTCTAGTTGGTCAGCAGATGATGCTAATGCTAATGGCACCAAGATCCTCAATTACCTGTTCTATGGCCTCACACTATACTTTGAAAACTGGTCCTCTATAAAACACAAAATGAAAACTAGGCTAAAGACTATAGATACATGAGGGTACCTGGGTGGCTGTTCATTAAGCATCTGCCTTTGGCTCAGGTCATGATCCTAGGGTCCTGGGATCAAGCCTTGCATCTGGTTCCCTGCTCAGCAGAGAGACTGTTTCTCCCTCTTGCTCTACCCCTACCCCCTCACTTGTGCTCCCTCTTGCTAGTTCTCTCTTAAATAAAATCTTTTAAAAAGTAAAATTAAAAAATTTTTAAAATAAAAAGCATTTATACAATATGACACTAATGTAAAAATGAATAGAAAAAGGAAAAAATCATTAACAGAAGAGATTTTAAATTTTCTTTACATTTTTAAATCTTTTTCTTATAGTTTATACTTATTTTACAAATTTTCTCAAATTTGAGTGGAATATTCTTTTTTTAAATATTTTATTTATTTATTCATGAGAGACACCGAGAGAGAGAGGCAGAGACACAGGCAGAGGGAAAAGCAGGCTCCATTCAGGGAACCCGACATGGGACTCAATCTGGGGGTTCCAGGATCACACTCTGAGCCAAAGGCAGATATTTAACTGCTGAGGCACCCAGGCATCCCTGGAGTATTCTTTTTTTTTTTTTTTTTCCTGGAGTATTCTTAAAAAAGAAAAAACTACCCCTCGGCCACCTGGGTGGCTCAGTCTGTGAAGCATCTGCCTCCAGCCCAGGTCATAATCCTGGGTTCCTGGGATCCGGCCCCACACTGGATCCCTGCTCAGCGGGGAGCCTGCTTCTCCCTCTTCCTCTGCTACTCCCTGCTTAGTGCTTTCTCTCTCTCTCTCTCAAATAAATAAATAGGGATCCCTGGGTAGTGCAGCGGTTTAGCACCTGCCTTTGGCCCAGGGCACAATCCTGGAGAACCGGGATCGAATCCCATGTCGGGCTCCCGGTGCATGGAGCCTGCTTCTCCCTCTGCCTATGTCTCTGCCCCCCTCTCTCTCTCTCTGTGTGTGTGTGACTATCATAAATAAATAAAAATTAAATAAATAAAATATTTTTTAAATTATTTTTAAAAATTAAAAATTAGCCCTTATACTGTATGTCCCAATAAGAGTTGTTTTAGATTTATGGATAACAGTTTGCTAAAATTCATTACTTTTTTATTTTTATTTATTTATTTATTTATTAAAGATTTTATTTATTCATAAGAGACAGAGAGAGAGAGAGAGAGAGGCAGAGACACAGGCAGAGGGAGAAGCAGGCTCCATACAGGGAGCCCGACATGGGACTTGATCCCGGGTCTCCAGGATCAGGCCCTGGGCTGAAGGCGGCGCTAAACCCGAGCCACCCAGGCTGCCCTCATTACTCTTTTTAAAAGCTCTGAATTCTATACAATTAAAATTAACCTTTTCCAGAGGTAATCTTTGAAGTATTAAAGAAAAGACTGCCATGCTGAAGATCCATCGTTTCTCCCTTCAGTTTGTCCACTGCAACATCAACGAGCGCAAGTTCATCCGCCAAATCCTAAAATACATGAAAGCTTTTGAATAACATGTTCTGAAGAATGTTCCTGCTTCAATTTTAGAAAAGTGAGAAAAATCTGTATGTAGCTACTTTATAATCAAAGTAGAGTTATATTTTGGTAGAAAAAATGATATAAAAGTGATAGTTTAAAAAAAGTGATAGTTTGTGAATGTGCACAGAGTGACCAGAAGTCAAGGTAAGCAACAGAAGGTAGCAAAAATTACTAATTGCTTTGCCTTCATATCATTGTTAAATTTTTTAGAAGTGGCTTTTTTTTTTCCCACTTCAGATAATAGTTTAAAAATGATGAAAAGCTATTAAGTTCATCAAAGGATTCTATTACATTTAACCTTTATGCCTAATTTCTGAATTGGCTGAAATTGTTTTTGGTATGCAATCTTATGGCCGAAACGGAAAGGCGGCCCCCTGTGGAAAGCCATTACATATGGTTCAGCACAGTACATTTAACTTTGGATCTCCGACCTAGGGGTAGATGGGCATATAACCAGACCATAGCTCCCAGTCAGCCATGCGATCATAACAGTAAACAACAGATACCCTTACAACCATTCTGTTTTTTACTTTAAGTTCCATATTCAATAAATTTCATGAGATAGTCAACACTTTGTTATAAAATAAGCTTTGTGTTTCATTGTTTTGCCCAACTATAAGCTAACATAATTGTTCTGAGCATGTTAAAGGTAGGCTAAGTTATGATAGGTGGTATAGGTGTATTAAATACATTTTCAACAGGATATTTTCAGCTTATGATGAGTTTACTGGGATGAAACGTCATCATAAATTCAGGAAGATTGGTGTAATATCTTTTTTGCTTACTAATTTGAATTAAGTTTTTACCAAATGAAGTAGAATACAGAACTATGTAGAAGATATGTTTTCCCTAAATTACAGTGGCCAGATTCTAAAGATAAGAAGGTAAAGGGACCAAAATCCCTATTTACTACTGTTTTTTCTCATATCAGATACCATCTGAACTTTCTGGAAAACTGTAGATCCTAAAATGTACTAAATTATGTGTTATATATCAGGAATATAAGGAAGACAAAGAGTTTCACCCAGAGGGATTACATATCACTTCTAAGCTAACTGATAAGGAAACCAGATAATCTTTATAGATCCATTTTTATATTAGTCTATGTATCTGTCTGGGCATGAACAGCAAAACAGAAACTACTCTAAGCATTTCAAAAGAAGGTATTTAACATAGGGATGGATAGACAGCTGGAGGAGGGATGAAAGGACAAAATGGGAACACTGAGGTAACCCTGAGATAGAAATCACAGTTTGAAGCTACTACCCCTAAGACTGAGGGATCAAAGAGAGAGACTAAAGGAGGTGCTTCATGGAGTCAAGCTCATACCTCTGGATAAGCAAAACCTGGCTGCTACAGATACTACTGAAGGGGCAAAATGAGGCTGGGAGGTAGCTCCAAAAGAAACTGGAAGCTAGAACCAACTTCTACCATTGAGGCAAAGGGATCTATAGCTGGGACAAAAGTGACCAAAACAACAAGCAAACAGGAAGGAATAGGTCATTCCTCCACCCCTGCCTTCCAACTTCCCTCTAGTGCCCCGTATTTTGTGCCCCGTATTGGCAGAGCCTAATAAAATGCCAAATGGTCAAGGAGAAAAAGATTATGCAAAGATACAGTACCAGCACAATAGAGTACAGAAAGTTGGATTTGGAGCTGAGTGACAAAATTTAATAACCAACACAGCCTGCATTTAAATAATATTTCCAACGTGAATTATATGTCTTCTTAAGTTACCAAATAATTCTCTTTTCAAGGGAATCTTCCCAGCTCCATTTGTCTTGTCAAAGACAGAACTCAAATAATCCCTAAAAGTTTTTTATTTTTTAAGAAGTCACTATATCTAGGTGAGTCATTTCTCAAATAAAATTCCAAATAGAGAGTCTGGGTTTGTTTAGCCTGTCAGAATCTTTTAAAAATAGTTATGAGCGGGGTGCATAGGTGGCACAGTTGGTTAAGCATCTGATTCTTGGTTTTGGCTCAGGTCATGATTTCAAGTTCAAGGAATCATGCCCTGCATTGGGCTCCATGCTCTTCACGGTGTCTGCTTAAGACTCTCTCTCCCTTTCCTTCTGCCCCCTTCACTCTACACTCTCGAAGAAGAAAGAAGAAAGAAGAAAAGAAAGAAGGAAGAAGGAAGAAGGAAGAAGAAGGAGGAGGAGGAGGAGGAGGAGCAGGGGGAGGAGAAAGAAGAATAGTTATTAGCATTCTCTTCCCCAGGGAGTTCTAGAAAAACAATGATAAGGTAAAAGAAAAGAGAATTAAAATCAATCTAAGGAAAACTGCTAGGGCCACATTATTTTGTATAGCACAAGGAAGTAGGATGTACTGCTATGCTTTAAAGTCCCCCTTTTGGGACACCTCAGTTGGTTGAGCATCTGCCTTCAGCTCAGGCCATGGTCCTTGGTCCTGAGATCAAGCCCTGCATCAGGCTCCTTGCTTGGGAGGAGGCCTACTTCTCCCTCTCCCTCTGTCTACTGCTTCCCCTGCTTGTGCACTCTCCCTCTCTAATAAATAAATAATTTAAAAAAATAAAAGTCTACCTTCCAATGACATATGGAGTTCTAGTACTCAATACAGACTATATGTTCCTTGAAGACAATAAATTATATAAATATGCATATTTTAATATCTTTCATCACTTTCCATTTATCCCACAATGTACATCAATGTGACCTGGGTATTTACCAGTATACTATGGATTCTGGTAGGAAATAAATGGGCTCCAACAACTGTCTTTCACAACTGGAGTTCTGAAATTTCATGATAATATGCCTTGCAGGAGGCTTTTTTTTTTTTTTTTCTGATGCATTGTGCTGAGCACTCAAAATAGTTTTTTTTTTAAGATTTTATTTTTAAGGGGATCCCTGGGTGGCGCAGTGGTTTAGCGCCTGCCTTTGGCCCAGGGCGCGATCCTGGAGACCCGGGATCGAATCCCACGTCGGGCTCCCGGTGCATGGAGCCTGCTTCTCCCTCTGCCTGTGTCTCTGCCTCTCTCTCTCTCTCTGTGACTATCATAAATAAATAAAAATTAAAAAAAAAAGATTTTATTTTTAAGTAATCTCCACACCCAATGTGGGGCTCAAACTCACAACCCTGAGATCAAGAGTCACATGCTCCACCAATTGAGCCACCTAGGTGCCCCATTCAATAAATTCTTGTTTTGTTTTTTTTCAGTGAATTCTTTATATTTGCCACCTCATATCCTTCAGTTTTAGAATTTTTCTTTTATCTCTCAAATAATTTCTTTCCCTTTCTTTTTTCTTACTGAATCATCAGTGAGTTACAGGACTTCCTGATTGGTTCTCTAATTTCATCTTTTTTCCTTATTCCATCTTTGACAATCTGCTTTCTAGCAGCCAAGTGGAAGTCAAAGGGTTCCTGCTTCATTGTCCAACATGGAGACCTTCAACTAATCCTACTGCTTTCAATAAGATGCTTGTCCTTACTATCCTTCATGTCTTGAGTGCAGAACCTGCCTGGTTCAAACTCTCCAATGAATATACTCCTTCCCTTGGCCTGCTGAGATGTGAGAGGTGGCTACTTGGTTGATTAAGGTAAAGAAGAGAATCTGGTAGTTTTCCTTCTGATCATATAAACTTTTAACCAATTCTCCTGTGTTTGTCCCATTCCTCACATACACCTTGTGAAGCAGTTGGTACTTCCAATTCCTGAGCCTTTCTTAGGGTTCTGGAATTTAACTGGCTTTGCTTCCTCTCATTTTCTTCTGCTGGTTTTAAAAAATTATCTAAGTAATATAGTAAATCTTTTAAGAACACAACAGGATCTGTGTCCAGACTTGCCAAAATTTGAATTCTAGCTCCTTTACCTATGTTAGCTACTTGACAAAGGGGAACTTAGTTAATATCTATGCTTCAGTATTTTCATTTATACATGGAGATGACAGCAGTACTTACCTTCCAAGGCTGTTATAAAGATTAAATAATATTTTTAAAACATTTAGAGAAGCAAAAGACTTGTATGTTGAAAACTACAATACATTGCTGAAAACAAAGAAGACACAAATAAGTGGAAAGAAATCACATGTTCATGGATTGAATACCTAATATTGCTAAGATGTCAACATACCCACAATAATCCACAGATTTATTTTATTTTTTAAAGATTTATTTATTTATTCATGAGACAGAGACTGGGAGAGGCAGAGACACAGCCAGAGGGCGAAGCAGGATCCTCGCAGGGAGCCCGATGAGGGACTTGATCCTGAATCCCAGGATCACGATCTGAGCCGAAGGCAGGTGCCAACCACTGAGTCACCCAGGTTTCCCCAATCTACAGATTTAATGTAAACCCCTATGAAATCTCAATGGCATTGTTTCTAATAGAGCAAAATCCATTCTAAAATTAATATAAGGGACACCTGAGTGGCTCAGCGGTTGGGTGCCTGCCTTTGGCTCAGGTTGTGATCCCAGGATCTGCGATCGAGTCCTGCATCATGTACCCTGTGAAAAGCCTGCTTCTCCCTCTGCCTGTGTCTCTGCCTCTTTCTCTGTGTCTCTCATGAATAAATAAATAAATCTTTTAAAAAATAAAAATAATATAGGATATTAAGGGACTCCAAATGGCCAAAACAATCTTGAAAAAGAATTTGAAGATCTCATGCTCCCTGAATTCAAAACTTAATACAGGGATCCCTGGGTGGCGCAGCGGTTTAGCGCCTGCCTTTGGCCCAGGGCGCGATCCTGGAGACCCAGGATCGAATCCCACGTCGGGCTCCCGGTGCATGGAGCCTGCTTCTCCCTCTGCCTATGTCTCTGCCTCTCTCTCTCTCTCTCTCTCTCTCTCTCTCTGTGACTATCATAAATAAATAAAAATTTAAAAAAACAACAAAAAACAAAACTTAATACAAAGCTACATCAAAATAGCATGGTATTGACATAAAGATATATAGACCGGGGTGCCTGGGTGGCTCAGTTGGCCTGCCTTCAGCTTGGGTCATGATCTTGGGGTCCTAGTACTGAGCCCCTCATCAGGCTCCCTGCTTAGCAGGGAATCTGCTTGTCCCTCTCACTCATGCTCTCTCAATTATTATTATTATTATTATTTAAGATTTTACCTATTTGAGAGAAACAGAGATAGAGACAGCAAAAGCAAGGAGGAGAGGGAGAAACAGACTCCCCATGGAGCAGGAAGCCCAATGTAGGACTTAATCCCAGGACCCTGGGATCATGACCTGAGCCGAAGGCAGATGCTTAACTGAGTCACCCAGGCACCCCTAAAATGAATGACTGACTGACTGACTGAATGAATGAATATTGAAATAGAAATTAAAAAAGAATCTCTCTGTCCCTTTCCCTCAGCCCTCCCCACTCCCACATGTGAACTGTCTCTCCTAAATAAATAAATACATAAATACATAAATAAGTAAGGGCAGGGGCACCTCAGTGGCTCAGTGATTGAGCGTCTGCCTTTGGCTCTGGTTGTGGTCTCAGGGTCCTGGGATTGAGTCCCACACAGGCTCCCCGGAGGGAGCCTGCTTCTCCGTCTGCCTGTGTCTCTGCCTCTCTCTCTCTGTCCCTCGTAAATAATTAAATAAACTCTTACAATAAATAAATACGGGCAAAGGATTTGAATAGACACCTCTCCAAAGAAGATACACAAATTGCCAACAGGCACATGAAAAGATGCTGTGGAAACAGAAAGGAAAATTAAAGGACTTCCATTGTTGTTTATCAAATTTGGTACTTCTTGTTTTACAATGAGAATGGAATACTTGAACAGAAACTTTTTTTTAAGATTTTATTTTTAAGCAATCTCTACACCCACGTGGGACTTGAACTCACAACCTTGAGATCAGGAGTTCCACACTCTTCCTACTGAGCCAGCCAGACACACCTAAAAATTTTTTTTTAAGTATAAGCTTCTGGGAAGTAGGATTTTCACCCATCACTCTTCCAGGAAGGCAAGGTATGGGATCATTTAAACCGAGTTTTTTTTTTTTTTAAACCGAGTTTTAACAAATTAATGCAGTCAATGTGTCTCCTATGAATAAATTTAAATACTCTAACAATGCCCAATAATACATGGTAAACTTTAAATAAGTGTTTCTTAAATTACATCAAAATCAGGTAAGTGAACACATAATTGGCTGTGAGAAGATTAGCCCTACAGCCCTGAACTCATCAACATCTACAACACCTAAAAGCTCTTACTTGATTTTCAGCCACAGGATAGGCTTCTCACTCACCTTCAGTAAGATACAGATAGCACAGGCCATGCCCACAGCACCAGTTCCAACAATGGTGATCTTCCTCTGGGAGATTTTATCTTCCTCAATTAGATTCTCGATAAGCTTCTCCTTGACAGTTGACATTTTGAGAACCTGAGAGGGATAATGAAATTTCAGCAGCATCAAGCTCCCTCAACTGATCACTCTCATAGTATCCATATTACTAATCACATTGCACATCTAAGGGCCTACCTATTAGGTTTGCAGAACACTGGAGCAGAGGGTGAGAGGAAGTGGAAAAAAAGAATTTTCCTGGTCAAGCGGTGTGGAAAAATAAAGAAGCAACAGACTACCTAGGGGTTGGGGCATCAATAAGCTTTTTTATTTCTCCCTGCCCTCCAGCCACCATTTTCACCCCAGAACCTGACACTCACAAACGCTTTGCTTGGCACAACTTAGCCCACAGGCAGCCGGAACACTCAACGCACTGCTTTTAAGGAAGATTAAAAGAAAAAAAAAAAGTTACACCAAAAGGAAACCATCGACGGCAGTTGAGGTGCAAAACCCTGTGACGGTTACTCTCGGCACTGCCGACGACGTAAGAACGCTCCCACGCACACGACTCTTTCGTCAGCACGGAAGCCCCGCCCCCGCTGGCCCAGGCGCAGGTGCATTGGCAGCAGTTAGGGACCTCTCTGCATGAAGGGGTTTTCTGAGGGTGTGCGGTTGCATCCTGCGTGCCCCTGTGAAGAATTCTAGGCAAGCTTTCAAAGTGTGCAAGACAGGGCTATTGGGAGTATAGCTTCGTTTTCCTCAGCCAGCCTAGGCCTGGGACTGGATTTAGTGCCGAATTTTTGGAAACCCTCATGAGTATAGGCTGGTGAGGGTCAGGCTGGAGGCTGCACTGGGAAAAAGCAATCCTGGGAGCAACTATTAGGGTGGCGCCATCTGAAGACAGTGTCTGAGGAGATTGCTTCCAGATGATTTGCCTCTTTCTGAGACGGCATGCTAATGCGACCCGAGTGCCAAAGATGAATTTTTTTTTTAAGATTTTATTTATTAACTCATGAGAGACACAGAGAGAGGCAGAGACACAGACAGAGGAAGAAGCAGGCTCCCATGCAGGGAGCCCCATGTGGAACTTGATCCCGGGATCACGCCCTGAGCCAGAGGCAGACGCTTAACTGCTGAGCCACCCAGGCGTCCCTATTTGCAGGAATTTAAAACATTATTGGGCTCTGTAGCTTCAACATGGAGTGCTAATAAAGATTTAATTAAAGTAGTAATGAAAAGGGAAGGCCACATCTTGTTTTCTAAGGATAGTTCTAATTTATACCAAGAATTTATAACCCACAGAAGAGGATACAACCTCCTCAGCCATCTTTTGTTGAGTATTTGCATTTGAATCCTTTTCCATTTTCTGTTTCAAAGCCTATGGTTTGTTCTTAATGTAGTTCAAACCATGCCATCACCCTGCTTAAAACCCAACTATGGCATTCCATTACACTTAAAATAACCAATTTTTAAAAATTAATTTTTAAATTCGTTTCAGAGATTTATTTTAGTGATTTGTCAGTAAAATAAATGATTTTTTTACTACAACCTAAAAGACATTCAAGATTTGGCCTCCTGGGATCCCTGGGTGGTGCAGTGGTTTGGCGCCTGCCTTTGGCCCAGGGCATGATCCTGGAGACCCGGGATCGAGTCCCACATCGGGCTCCCGGTGCATGGAGCCTGCTTCTCCCTCTGCCTGTGTCTCTGCCTCTCTCTCTCTGTGACTATCATAAATAAATAAATAAAAATTAAAAAAATTAAAAAAAAAAAAAAAGATTTGGCCTCCTACTAGCCCTCCAGCTTCATCTCAAGACACTCTTCCCTCACTCCCCTCCAGCTTTTCCCCAGCTTTCATTTGGCTCAGGACTTTTTGCTGTTCCCTATTTGTAGAAAGTCCTCCAACCATTCTCAAAGTTGATTTCTCATTTTCAGTCTTAAGCATAAATGGTGCTTCCTCTAGCTTTTCTTGACCAATGTGTCAGTTACCACCACCTCCACACATCTCTCCTGTCTCTCTTATGGCATTTTTCACAAACTATCAGCCCCAAGAAACAGGTTACCTATAGCAGACAGGAGCAGAAGCCACAGTTGGTCCTGTCTACTACTTACTTGTGTGCTTCCTTCCACAGCAACTCCAGTATTTGCACCTCATTTACCACTCAGTTGAGAGGTTGGCACTGCTGGCCAGGATGACCAACAGGCCTCTGGTGGCAAAAGGAGGTATCATCTTGGTAATGGCCAAACTCCTGATCTAGGTGAAGAAAAAGCTCTTCGTTCATATCTACCCAAGGCACAGGGCAGGCCCTTCAGGTCCACTGCCTGAGTGGGCTCTCTGGGTGACTACAATCCAAGCTAACTTAACTATTTTGCTTGATTGCAGCCATCTAAATACAGGAGGGCCAAGATTTGTACATTCCAACATTGGCCAAAGTGTAGGAATGCAGTTGAGAATTCTGAAAGAGCATGGCTTTGAAGTACTGATACTTTTACTTTGGCAACATGGGCTTTAGTGGAAAAAGGATTGACTTATCTACATGCATATATATGGACACATTTATCTATATAAATGTAAGGAGAACTATGTTCTGAACATCCCATTTGCTTCTCCCACTAACTGGCAACTTATGTAAAATGGGACCAAGTCATTTTTTTTTTTTTTTGGACTAAGTCATTCTTAATCTACATCCCAAGGTTATTAAAACTGAAATGAGATCATATTACATTTAAAAGAATCAGGGCTTCTTGCAGAGTTGGCCTATTCCTTGCCTGGGGCAGAAAGATACAATCATCCCAGAACACTTTTTGTGCCAGAAAATGAGGAAGCTTTACAACATTCAATTTAAAAATTCATGAAAGATTAGGCTAATAAATATTTAAGCATTATTTTTCAGTCATGTTGGCATTGACTAATTTTTAAAAGCCTTAAATTGCCTCAAAATTTACAAGAGGCTATGGGCGTTAAGTACAGATTTCTTTTTTGGCAAAATTTTTAAAGTTCTAAGATTAGTGTTGAAGGTTGTACAACTATGTGAATCCACAGAATTACTTTAAAAGGTGAATTTTGTGTGTAAATTGTATCCTAAAGCTTTTTTTTTTTTTTTTAAGCCTATAGAAAAGCAAATCCTATTATATTACTTAATTGTCAAGACCATTACATAGTTTGCGGGGATGCCTGGGTGGCTTAGTTGGAGCTTCCAGCACTTGGTTTTGGCTCAGGTCATGCATGATTCATGGGTTCTGAGATCTAGCTGAGTCTGGCTCCACACTCAGCAAGGAGTCTGCTTGAAGATTCTCCCTTTGCCCCTTCATCCCCCCACTCTCAAATCTTAAAAAAGACTACATCATTCAGTCTTGTCCTTTAACATTTGAGATCCACATGGGGGTAAAAAAAAGCATAATTCTTTCTCTTCACTAGCTCTCAGGAAGCAAACTGGTGAAATATCCTGGAGAAGTGGATAATAAAGTTGCTCTAGTTAACTTCTCGAAGTATTCAGGCCTAGGTAAGGGTCATAGTTGTAGATAGACTTTGAGGAAATTTTTAAAGAAAAAACATTACACTACTGGCCTCCAGAGACAAAGGTTCTTAAAAATCTGTTTCCCTATATTGACCAAGTACCACTGCTAAGGTTGTTGGCAAATGAGATTTTTACCTTCATGTATAGAATGTCACCTACAGAATTGTAAGGTACCAATTATGATTAGCACTATTATCAAGTTACAATACCCTGTGGCTTAGTATATTTAAATGATTGCTTATGATGAAAATGGTACCAAGACAACCCAGTCAATTTAGTCACACCCTTAATATATTGTCACATTAAAGTCTGATCATTTGGGACGCCTAAGTGGCTCAGCGGTTGGGTGTCTGCCTTTGACTCAGGGCATGATCCCTGGATCTGGGATCGTGTCCCACATCAGGCTCCCTGCATGGAGCCTGCTTCTCCCTCTGCCTGTGTCTCTCATGAATAAATAAATAAAATATTAAAAAAAAAAAAAAGTCCGATCATTTGGGAAGCCTGGGTGACTCAGTGGTTAAGCATCTGCCTTTGGCTGAGGGCGAGATCCTGGAGTCCCACATCAGGGTCCCTGTGTCTCTGCCTCTCTTTGTCTTTTCATGAATACAATCTTTTTAAAAAATAAAGTGTGATCATTAGTAAACAATACACCTTGAAAAAATCATTGCAATGTTGCTTAAGAATGTAAGTAGCAGCTTGCTTTATCTTTAGAATCACTGTTCAGAAAAAAAAGACTCACTGTTCAAAATTTATTTGGTATTTTAGTTGGTATGACAGTTGGTTGCATTGTCTTTTTACATTATATGGCAATGTACACTATATTCTGACATATATAGTACACAAAATAAGATCCTTTAGAAGAGTTATGCACAATACATGCAATATTGAATTTATACATTGGATCCCAGGATGTGACTGAAGAAGAAAAGATGGCCTAGGCATGTTGGATGTTGGGATGAAGGAATCAGAAGTTACAAAACACAGTAAATACACATCTGGTTTAAGGAGTAGCTGCAGCATATATGACATTGGCAGTGGTGCCTCCGATATTACGTTAACCAATTTAGGACTACACAAGACAGGTCTCATCCAGCATCAGGACATAGCTGCAGGGTTTTGTGAACCATTCCTATGTGTAACTTTAGGAAACTGATGTTTTTTTCTTAGGCCATTTTAATATTACGACTTGAGTAACAGGTCAGATAATAAGGACAACATACACAACCTCCAATTAAAATCTTGTTGTAGTCTAGACAGTGACATGGTACATTAGAAAATTTTAAAACTGCAGCTCCTTTTGGATCCCCCAAAGTGTATCTGCACTCTTCTTTAAACGGGCCTCTTCCTCAGGAGTCAGAGTCACCTTCACAACATCAGAGATTCCATTCTGTCCCAAGATGCAAGGAACACTAAGGAAGACATCATCTTTTATTCCATAGAGACCCTGAAGACAAAATGAAAAATATTTTATGTTTTGTTTATGCATTCTGGTTTCTCCTAAGACTTGAATTCTCTACAATTATGAAACTTATTTATTTAGTACAACTTGAGAAGTAGAAATTCCTTTCCACATTTTCAGTTAGGATGTTATGAACAGTACAAGTCATCAAAATACCAAAAGAATTTCTGTTCTAATAGAAAATCTAAATTATTGCCATTATCCATATTACTGTCAAGTTTTTATTGATAACATCCTGGCAACTCTATCTTGAGTGGGACTTCTTTTTTTCCTCCAAAGGAAAAAATTTTTCTTTTATGGTCTTCCACCTACCTCAACTTATTATCAGTAAGTTCTCAAGTATCTATGCAGTGAACATCGTACAAGAAGACAAGGTATGGTGAACACAGTATTAGTAGACATTAATCCCAAAGCTCAACCATTTCTCTCCAAAAAAGAAAACTGTGAGTGAATTATGTCACTTAAATCAACGATTGACAACGACTCTAACTGCTTTCACAGAAGAATCTTTTTTAAAAGCCAGGAAATAATGGCAAATACAGTGTATCATTACATAGACCTACCTTAATCATGGTGGAAATTGGATGCACCCGCCTAAGATTCTTCATTATACTTTCTGCCAAATCTGCCACAGAGAGTCCAATGGCCCAGGAAGTGTAGCCTTTTAGTTTGATCACCTCATAGGCACTGTAGGGTAGGGAAGGACAGGGAAAGGTAGGAAAATGTAAGGTAAGAGAAAGATACAGCTTTCACTGAACACATGCTTTATTGCAAATAATGCCAGTAAGTTCTATTATATACCTGAGTAACACTTGCCATGTATACCAGGATATTATGTATAGGGATGTTCGCAACAGTAATGTTAGTAATAGCAAAAACCCTGGCAATAAGCCCGATGATATAATAAGCTCTCCAACAGGGAATGGATAAGTTGTGGTACATACACAGAACGTATTCAATACACTGGAATGTTACAAAACTGTCAAAACAAGTAACTATACCTACATGCAAAAAAATTTGATTCTTTAAAATGTAATGCTCAATTTTAAAAAGTTACTACAAAATTACGTATAGTATTTGACTCAAGATTATTTCAAACAAAGGATGAGTTGTAGAACAGCAAGAGGAGTGAGGGAAAGAGCTCAGAACTCATGCACATCCAAGTACCAGCAGAAGACTAGTGTTTCTAACTCAACACTATGCTATACTTAGTTAACAGCCATTGTCAATGTTTCTTGGGTTGGATGGTGGGTTCACAAGTTTTTATAAGAGGGCCTTGCCTAAATCAATCGTGATTCAATATTCAATTCTATGGACCTGAGGTCCACACATGACCACATTCATGGTTTATAGTAAGTAAATCAAAACCGAAAGATTCCCTATTTAAACAATTTCTAACAGTTAATATCTACATTTTTAGCACAATTATGAACCTAGACATTGTTTGAAACTTTATAATCATTTGAACGAACAAGTTATTTGTTTCTACTCATAAAGCCTGTAACAGGAAATCAGATTTAAAAATTCTTGGGGTGCCTGGGTGGCTCAATTGGTTAAGAGTTCAACTCTTGGTTTTGGTTCAGGTCATGATCTTGATTACTTAAATAAATAAAACGTTAGATAAATAAACAGAATCTTATCCCTAATTGAACGAACCATATATGCTATTGAGGACTGAATCTCAAATAAGATAGACTTACAAGCACAAAAAGATGTATACTATACAGAACTATAGCAAAAAAAGACTTGCACTTATAATTTTCAATATCTTTATCTCTGTTTTAGTATATGTGCTGCCAAAGTGAGCACTTTATCTCTGTTTTATAGTATGTTCTTTATAAAAATTTTTAAAAGTTTATTTTTTATTATTTTTAAGTAATCTCTAAATTCAGCCAGCTAGTCAGGTGTCTCTCGAAAAATGTTTTCTAAGTACTCAAATGTTATTAAACTTTCAAACTTTAAAGTAAAAATAATGTTTTAATCTTCTGTATTGCCAAATTATGAGATCTATTACCTGTCAACCACCTGTTTGTGAACCTGTTTCCACTGTTCCTTATCTGCATCAGTGCCTAGGTCAGGGTGCAGATTCTTCAGAGAGACACCAGCAACATTTACTCCACTCCATACAGGCACTAAAAGAAACAGTATAGAATACATTTATTTCTGCACACCATCCAGCAGACAGTAATAGCATTCTAACCAGTCTTAAGGATTAATTATTAACCTGCTTCAAGTCAACACACTCCTTGCTTGCTGACTTAAGACTCCTTATCCATAACAGAAGTAATTCACCTTCTTTGAGATCTGCCGACTACTGGTCTTGGAGAATAAAGAACCACAACTTTAGGCAGCCTCGATGGCTCAGCGGTTTAGCGCCGCCTTCAGCCCAGGGCATGATCCTGGAGACCTGGGATCAAGTCCCACATCAGGCTCCCTGCATAGAGCCTGCTTCTCCCTCTGCCTGTGCCTCTGCCTCTCTCGCTCTCATGAATAAATAAAATCTTAAAAAAAACAAACAAACAAAAAAAACAAAACAAGAAATATCACAGACCACTGCATTCCCTTAACTGATTAAACCCATTCAAAACTCTCTGGGCCAAGCAGAAACCTGAGTTGGCTTTTGGATAAAAGCCTGCTTTCTCAGGGCACCTGGGGGGCTCAGTGGTTGAGCATCTGCCTTTGGCTCCAGTTGTGATCCCGGGGTCCTGGGATCGAGTCCTGCATCAGGCTCCCCACAGGGAACCTCCTTCTCCCTCTGCCTGTGTCTCTGCCTCTCTCTCTGTGACTCCTGTGAATAAACAAAATCTAAGAGTCTGTCTTCTTCCCAGGTTGCCAGCCTCCTGCATAAAGCTCATATTCCTTCCCAGTCAAAACTTGCCTCTTGAGTACTGGCCTTTTAAGCAATGAGGAGTCAAACTTGGGTTTGGAAACAAGACTAGTAATTTTGACATTTTTCTAATTATCATTTCTTATCTAGGGAGGATTACCTGCCTTGGGTAGATGGTCAAGACTACCAATGCCCTTACTCTTATGCTTTCATTGATTATAAAGCTGAGAATTTTCAGCAGATTCTAACTTGTTTTCCTAACCTATTAGGATGTTTAATCCATACATATTTGAGAAATATAGATAATATGAGATCATAAGGGGGAATTTACTTGGCATAAGTAACTGAGAACTCTGCACAAATCATAACATCCTTCAACTGTGATAGAATTTTTCCATTCACTTCATTTGGATGGGCTGACCTTTTTAGAGTCACGCAGTTTAAGTCAAGTATAGACAGCTGTGATATGAAAGGACTGAGGTCATCCTAGGAACTATCCTCTTATTTTAATATGTCATTGTAAGAAATAAAAGAAATTTCATTCCCCATCCCTCATGCCATAAAGTACCATATAAAATGGTTAAAATCTTAACATGTAATTATAGCAAAAGGCAGATTTTTAGAAACCATTCTACTCCAATGAATGGATTATCTGATTTCAGCTCTGATTTAATAATGAAACTTCTATCAATATTTTACACAGTCTTTTTGAAAACAAAAAGAGGAAATAAGTTATGCTTACCACTGGAGTCTCCATGCTCTCCAAGGACCCACCCATGACAGCTTAACGGGTGAACTCCCAACCTTTCCCCCATTAGGTAACGGAACCGGGCTGAATCCAGATTGCAACCACTTCCAATAACTCGGTTTTTGGGAAAGCCACTTATCTTCCAAGCCACATAGGTCAAGATATCCACTATGAAGAAAACATTGAGGCAAAGATACTACGTAAATTATTAGATAATGTCTGGCTACTCAAGATATATGGCTGTGTATGAATCTGGATACTGATTATGATCAATCAGTATTTTTGTTAAATTTTTAAACCTCTATATTTGCATAATACAGCAAATTCGTTAAGTATTCAAGAAGGATGGCTTAATGAAAATAAATTGTGCACCAAGAGCACCTTATTCATAAACTTACACCTCACCTAAAGACCTTCTTGGGCGAATAATTTTTAAGTTCTAAATACATTCAAGGGCATTGTACCTCCCTTTGTTATTTTAAACTCAACTTTATTTTAGGGGTGCCTGGGTGGCTCAGTTGGTTAAGCATCTGCCTTCTGCTCAGGCCATGATCCTGGATCCTGAGCGAGAGCATTGAGCTCCACATCAGGGACCCTGCTCAGTGCAGTCTCCTCTGACCCTCCCCCCTCTCATGCTGCTCTTTCTCAAATAAATAAAATCTTTAAAAAATAATAATAATAAACTTAACTATTTTAGCAAATCCATTCATACAAGGAAAATGAAAATATGAGAAATAAGCACGTGTATACAGAACATCACATAGAACACCAGTTTTACTTGAGCTCATCTATTTGTGTAATTAAGAGTCTCACCTGGATTGGAAACAACAAGCAACTTGCAGTTTGGGCTGTATTTGACAATATTAGGAATGATGAACTTAAAGATGTTCACGTTACGCTGGACCAAATTAAGACGACTTTCTCCCTCTTGCTGACGTGCCCCAGCCGTGATAATAACCAGCTTGGAGTTTGCAGTCACATTGTAGTCTAGACAAAAGTGAACAAAAACCAGATGAGGGCCTTTAAAAGAACTCTATTACCTAGCCAGCAAAAATTTGTCCCATAAACTTTTTTGTGATGGACAGTTTTATCAGTGTTTTATCATCTCCCCTACTTCCTTTCACACATAGGTAAATACAGATAAATGCCTATAATGCCACTCTCCTACCCCCATCTCCTCCTTTAGTTTTTGGCTGCTTAACATGAAGGAAGAGTGCATCAACACCTCCCTTGTAGTCTCGTTTTAGACTGTGACTTTATATTATAATATATAATGATCTGGGAAGAGTTGGAAAGAATCAAATGAGCTATATCTCCCAATTTTTTTTGCCACCTAAGCTCGTGCTCATTCTTCCATTCTCCTCTTCCTATTAACCTCTTTATTGTGATCATACCAGCCCAAAGACAGGCTGGTTTTTGTTTTTAAGCAAAGGCAACTTTACACTTATCAGGCATATCTTACTTCTAGATACCCTATGGCACAGGATGGTTAACTCAGCCCATAGATAAGCAGTCCACGGTTTTCAAGCGTTAAACAGAAGACTATTTGATTACTTATGTCCAGGTTGCCTGACAAGGGCTCATAAGTGTGAAAGGCCCAAGAATATCTGAACAGGCTCATTTACCCTATTCTCAACCTTGTATTAGTGTGTGAAAGGAGCAGGGGAAGTATATTAAATATTAGAAATAATATGGTTAAACATGGACCTGACGAGCTTTACTAATTACATTCTGATTCAGATGCTTTCCTTACTAGGACATATTGGATTTCCATTTAGAACCATTTACTAGAAATTGAAACTTTGATATAAACAGATTATCAAGGCAAAATTGTTCAAAGGCTCCTATATAAAAAATAAATCTTTGAAGTGGCAGGATTTCAAGCGTGACAGAGAATTAAGTCTAGCATAGACCACAATATAAACTTGTTGAAATCAACCTTTGCCAGAGACAATTTTTGGTGTTCTAAGGAAAAGGCTGCCGTGCTGGAGATCCATCATCTCTCCCTTCAATTTGTCTTCCATGACATCAACAAGAGCGAGTTCATCTGCCAAGTCCTAAAAGACAAAATTTTTACTCAAATGTAAAACTGCTACTTCCAAGTTTTAGAAAGGCATGCAAATTTTGTATTTCTAGCATAGAATTCTGCTACTTTATTAATATCAGGACATACTTCAAAGTAGACGCAAGTACCCATTTAAAAACGGACTCACAAAAATAAAATAAAATAAAATAAAAAATAAAAAAATAAAAAATAAAATAAAAACGGACTCACAGATGACCCATGCATAGGAAGAAGTACTGATCTCTTCTCTTCACTAAACCAACCTTTGGGGAATCCCTGGGTGGCTCAGCTGTTTAGCACCTGCCTTCGGCCCAGGGCGTGATCCTGGAGTCCCAGGATCGAGTTCCGCATCGGGCTCCCTGCATGGAGCCTGCTTCTCCCTCTGCCTGTGTCTCTGCCTTTCTCTCTCTCTCACGAATAAATAAATTCTTTAAAAAGATCCTTTCAACTGAACCTGTAAATGTTCATAGGTGCATCTCAGACCAGGAGCACCAACAATAGCTTTAATACATATGAATTGTTATAACAAAGTAGGTTATATTAGCTGAGCTAGTATAGTATAACAGATTTATTCCCCAAGTTACCAATACTACAATAACCTGGGGCATCTGCCTTCAGCTCAGGTCATGATCTCAGGGCTCTAGGATCAAGCCCCATCTCAGGCTCCCTGCTCAGCCAGGAGTCTACTTCTCCCACCCCCTCTACCCCTCCCCCTGCTTGTGCTCGTGCTTTCAAATAAATAAAATCTTCGTAAAAAAAAATATATATATATATATAATAACCTGGCAATTACTCTTATACACACCTGAGTTAGAGAGCATCACAGGAAAAGACCACAGATTATTCACAGATGTGAGATAAACATCAATGGCATCAATTTCCGATCAAGTGGGAAAGCATTAAGAATTTCGACAGGTATCCCCTCTTTTTAGAAGTTTTCATTATGCCAATTCACCTTTTTTTAAAAGACTTTATTTATTTATTCATGAAAGAGAGAGAGAGAGAGAGGTAGAGACACAGGCAGAGGGAGAAGCAGGCTCCATGTTTTGGAACCCGATGCGGGACTCGATCCCGGGACTCCAGGATCGCATCCTGGGCCGAAGGCAGGTGCTAAACCACTGAGCTACCCAGGGATCCCCCCAATTCACTTTTACACAAAATCTAATATTAGTACCTGTTTTCACCAACTGAAAGAAATCCAAAGAGGATTTTTGCTTTTATGAGAACAGGCAAAAAGCAAAATAGCATTCAGTGTTTGTTCTGCTTGAGCCCTTATTACAGAGGTTGCATACACCCTAGGTACTACCAAGCTCCTTCCCCAAGGAACCTTACCCAGCATCTCAATAGCAAGCTGTCATAGATTTGAACCGTGTGAGCATCTGTACCTTACTTTGCACATCCATTAGCAAGATGTGTCCTAAGGTATCAGAAAAGCCTAAGGTTATTTCTTGGGTCTGAAAGTGCTCAAAAAATTTTCCATGGAAATTAATGGTAATTGCCTCTTCATTTTACACCATTTCAGCTTCACAAAGGTTCCATAGGCATGCTCTCTTTTAGGATAGTGGGGGAAACTTTTACACTATGTGGCCTCTCTAAGATCACATATAAAGCAATGTGTTGTTACCCAACCTCTGCATAGCTCATTTCTGCCTTCAGTTCCTTATTTCAGTCCTTTCCTGTTCAAAAGCCAGAATTAATCATTTCACTCCCTTATTAGGAACTCCAAACCTAAACTTCAAAGATATTTTAATATTACAAACTGCCTTGATTTTTTTCTTATATAAACTAGGCTTGATTACTGTAAAACGTGTTCTTTATTCATTTACAAATTACTAAATTTGGTACCATAACTGGTACCAAAATTACTATTCAAGGTGAGGGGCAATGGAGATTTTTATGGGAGAAAGACAAGATTTCCCACAGTTAGTGTGATTTTTAATTTTACCAAATGTACGTTATCACTTTCAACTCAAAAATTACTCCAAAATAAATTTAGCTGGTTTAAAAGCATGGACTCTTCTTCATTTATAGGCAATTCATGCACATAAATACGGTAAAGTGAATTTAAGGAATTGTGTAACCTGCCTAATAACTTTTGGTACACATACCCTTTCGGTATGGCATCACACATCTCTAGTTTGTTCCACAAAAAGCTTTTTGAATGAGTGCATGAACCTGAATATTTGTATATACAATGTGATTAATACAATTCTTGGGGGGGGGGGGATGGATGGCTTCCAGAGTGATTGGCTCTCACTTACCTTCATTAAGATACTGATGGCACAAGCCATGCCAACAGCACCAACCCCAACAACTGTAATCTTATTCTGGGGGGTATGGTCTTCCTTAAGAAGATTCTGAATCAGCTGATCCTTGAGCGTTGCCATTTTGGACTTAGAACCAAAAGGAATCTATAGGGGGTAAAAAACAGTCAGTGCATCCTCTTTAAATTAACGCTATTAACCAAAAGCTGTTCCTAAAGAGCTTATTTTACTTCCTTTGGGGGTACTTGCCCCTAAAAAGGGGAAAGGAAAAAAGCCTAAACATGGATAGAGAAATGGTGAAAGACCTAATGCCAGGGTCTGGTTTGGCTAAGACCTTGGTGTAAAGGATCTCACCTTGGCATGGAAAAATAATATTGATGTTTGGGTGTAAGTATAGCTTCCTGAGGATTCACTCATCTTGACTGATTAACCCCAAGCGGGGCCGCCTGGCCTCACGCAAAAATCACTGCAGCTCAGCTCCAGTCACCAGGGCTCCCCGCAAACCCTCAAGGGAGGAGCACAGGAACGTGCAGGAAGCTCCCGTAACGGCCTCGTGGAGGCCCCCGGCTGCTGCCCGAGGCCGTGCAGAAAGCTCCACTCATGCGCACTCGCCCCTTGCAGCGGCGGAAGGCCGGCTCCGCAGGGCCCGAGGGCTCCCCGCCCCGCCCCGCCCCCGCCCCCGGCCCGCGCGGCGCCGGGCTCGTGCGCATGCTCCGCGGCTTTGCAGAGCCGGGCCCCAGCCCCGACGGCGGCGGCCGGGGGAGCCCCGCCCGCGAGCGGAAACGACCGCGAACCCGCGAGGCAGCGGCCCCGAGGCGGACTTTGGGCCTCGCCGGGGCCCAGCCGGCCGCCTCCCGCGCCGCCGCATTTTAAGCCGCAGAGGCTGCTGTTAACCAACAGGGAGGGAGGCGCCTCGTGCGGCCTCCGCCGCGATCCATGTTGCAAAGGCGTGAGGACCGGTAAGAGGAAATACCTTCAGGACAGGAAGCGGGAAAAAGAAAAAAGAAAAAAAAAAAAAAAAGCTGCAGAGGCCCGGAGCCCTAAAGTTCCTAGATCCTTGGTGGATGCCCCATTTCCGGCGCGGGGTGGGGGTGGGGGGCTTAGCTCGGCTAATCCGACCCCGCTCTGCATCCCCTGGAAAGATGATCACAGGCTGCATCGCGGAGGCCACGTCTAGTCTTGACACCACCCCCAAAGGGCAAGAATATCCGAGAGGGCGTCCAGGCAGGCAGCCCAGAGGCCCCGGGCTGGAGTCGGGTCTCTCCTTACAGATCGCGGCTATTTCTAGAAGCTGGCTTCACCAAACCTGCAGCCTGGGGCCCGGCGGGGCCGGGTGGGGGGGGCCCTGCAGAACGCGGGGCTGCTCCCCACCCCTGCCGCCCACCCTGGGGCCCCCGACGTGCCCGGACCCCCGCCCAGCGTTAGGTGGCCCCACCTCTCAAAACGAGTGGAGGGTACCAGGTGCCCTCAAGGTCCCACGTGAGACGCAGGAGGGCTCGGACCCCCGCTTCGCCTGGGCGCCGCGGAGCCCACCCAGCACCCACCGCCCGCGGCCGCTCGCAAGGTCAGCCTGCGCCGGCAGCCGCCCCGCGGGGTCCGCCCCTCCGCGTCCCGGGCTAAGAGGCGCCCCGGGCCGCGCTCCGCCTTCTTCGGACCCCGTGCCCCGCGCCAACACTCAGCTGCGGGGGCTCGGGGGGCTCGGGGCGCTCGGGAACCCGGACCTCGAGTTCGGTGCCGCTCGCCTACTTCAAGCTCAGATCGGTCCCACCCGGGCCGTCCCGCATCCACCCGGGCTTCCGACCGCCTGGGCACAGCGCACGCGTGTGCACCTGGGCTGCCCGGCCCGACCAGAGCCGCCGCCCCGGTCCGCGACCGTCCCCAGCGCCCCCCCAGGCGGGGCCCCCTCCCGGGCCGCGGCGACCAAGCCACCCGGGGGCCGCCCGCTGTCCCCGCCTCCGGCTCGGCGCGCCGGGCCCCACCGTACCCCGTACCGGGCGTGCACGTCGGGACTTGGCGGCGGCGGCGGCTCCGACTCCCGGGGCCGCGCGCGGGAGGGGCCTTAAGTGGAAGCGCGAGGCTGACGTCACGGGGGCAGCCGGGCGGACGTGCGGGAACCCACGTGTGGGTCGGGCCAGGGGCGGGCTCCGCGCGGGGCGGGGCGGGGCGGGGCGGGGGAAGCGCGGGCGGCGCGCGCCGCGGGGGGGCGCACCTGCGCACCTGCGGACCCGCGCACCTGCGGACGTCGGGGGGCGCCCGCGCCGCGGTGCCTCTGGCCCCTAGAGCCCCGCCCGCAGCCCGGATCCCGCCGGGCCGACCCTCAGGAGAGGCTTGCGCCGACTCTTGCCCCGTTTCCCACTGCCCAGAACCGCTGCTGGCACGAAGGCACTCAACAGTTTGTTGGAAGGGAGGGGATGCCTAGCGCAGCATCATTCCGTCCTTACCCAGCTCGAGTGATCCCCGAAACTTGGCGCTGCTGCTAAACCTTCCAAGTCCCCCAGCTCGCAGCGAGGCCTCAGCCCTAGTCTTTGTTGGTGCCCTTCCTTTGCCTGGCCTGCCTTCCTCCTCTAGATCTTCTTTAAACCCCACCCATCATCTGGTAACACGCGCGCGCGGACACACACACACACACACACACAGTTGGTATCTCCGTTGTCGCTGCATCTGCTGAGCTGCGTCTCCTTCAAACCGGCTTGCATTAGCGAAGGGTGGCACTCGGCTCTCCTGGCGGACAGGGATTCTCTCAAGGGCGTGCATCATTTTTCTACGTCCTCCTTTGCACCTGGGACCAACTTAGAGTCCAGTTCTGAGAAAGATCCATAATTATGGGTCTCTTGATTTTGAAGGGAACATGCCAACCTCAGTTCCAGAAAAGCAGGGCATCTTTCAAGCATGTCCTAATGGTTTTCTCATCACTCTAGGAGGCCGCGAAACCTAGGCTCTCACCTGGAACACACACAGCTGGACCAGCTGAAGGCCAGCCACAGATTCCCCATTGTTTCTCAGGGCAGGGCCATAGCAGTACTGCCTGTGGCCGCTCGGTCTTTGCAACAATGGCCTCATTCAGGTAGGCTGGGCCCCTGCCTACTTACCAGGTGTGACCGCAGCTGCTGGCAGGAAGGCAGAGCTCAAAGGATAGAAGGTACGCTGAGCAGACAGGTAAGAACTCTCACCAGGAGGACTCTAGAACGACCTCTAAAGATAATCTAGGCAGAAAGTTTACAGCCCCCTAAATTAAAACACCTCACAACTCACTCCAAGCACAGCTTCCTTCTTCTTTGCAGAACAGTAGCCTCTACTTAACTTTATAAATATGAATAAAACAAGTACCACTTACTGAATACCTCCTTTGTCTCGGGCGGCAAACTAAGTAATACCTATACTCATTTTTCACTGTATTTCTTTGGAATACGCATAATTACCCCATTTTGCAGATAAGAAGCCAAGGCTCAAAGAGATTAGTGACTTTGCGAAGGTCATACAACTAATAAGTGATTTCAGGTCATTTAGGACTGAATCCAAAGCCTATGATTTTTTTCTGTACAGGATGTTGTCCCATCTCCACCCCTCACTCCCAACTCCACAAAAGTCAAATTATGGAGGTGGCCCAGCCAGTCCTAGGCTCAGAAAGTTTTTTTACACTGAGAGACAGTAGATGCCACTGGGTGTCCCTGCCTGTCTGCTGGGCTGTGACATGAGTCTTCTCCTGCCCTGGTCCTTATACCATCTGCACTCCTGCTTTCAAGCCTTTAGACTTGGCCCGGAATTTATACCACATGGTGTCCTGAGTCTCCAGCTTACTGATGGCTGATCTTGGGACTTCTCAGCCTCCAATTGCCTAACCCAATTCCTTTTTTTTTTTTTTTTTTTTAAAGATTTTATTTATTTACTCATCAGAGACAGAGAGAGAGGCAGAGACATAGGCAGAGGGAAAAACGGGCTTCCTGTGGGGAGCCTGATGTGGGACTCAATCCCAGGACCCTGGGATCACACCCTGGGCCAAAGCCTGCCACTCAACCACTGAGCCACCCAGGTGCCCCGCAAATTCCGTATAATAAATTTCATTACATCTATTGGTTCTGTTTCTCTGGAGAACCCTAGTACATTCCACGTAGAAGAATTTCTATACTGGGACATCTGGGTGGCTCAGTGGTTGAGCGTCTGCCTTTGGCTCAGGGCGTGATCCCGGAGTCCGGGGGTCGAGTCCCACATCGGGCTCCCTGCATGAAGCCTGCCTCTCCTCTGCCTGTGTCTCCCTATCTCTCTGTGTGTCTCTCATGAATAAATAAATAAAATCTTAAAAATAAATAAATTTTAAAAAGAAGAATTTCTATACTAAAGCCCAAACAGAATGTAGGACCCATGGGATGAGTCAGAAAAGCACTGTTTCAGAGGGCAGAACAGACTTTTCCAACTTAACAAAGTGTTCTTCAAGGATGGCCCTTTTAGGGGATCCCTGGGTGGCTCGGTGGTTTTAGCGCCTGCCTTTGGCCCAGGGCGTGATCTTGGAGTCCTGGGATCAAGTCCCACATTAGGCTCCCTGCATGGAGCCTGCTTCTCCCTCTGCCTGTGTCTGTCCGCCTCCCCCCCTCATCCCCCGTCCGCCCGCCCCCTTCTCTCATGAATAAATTAATTAAAAAAAAAAAAAGAATGGCCCTCTTAAAAGGGAACATCTCACAAAGAGGTGGCTTGAGCAGGGGACAGGCTGGCCTCAGAGAGTGAGTGGTACTCAGTAACCAATATAAGATTTTCCTAAAATGGTCCTGGCCAAAGAATGGTATCCACCCGAAAGACAGTGCTGAGTCATTCCTTCATTAAGTGTTTGTTACAGTCCTCTTCAAGAAAGTTCAATGGCTCCCCATTCAAGGGCTTCAATATTAAAATCCAAATTCCTTGGAAGGCCCTCTAGGCCCTCTGTCATCCAGTGCCCACATCCTCTCTTTGGCTTTATCTCCTATTTTCCTGCATGCTTCCTATATGGCAGTCCCAAGGCTCCTTCTGCCTTCCCCATCTATGCCATGCACTTCTACCTAGGCCCATCCTTCTGCCGGAATGTTCTCCACCTTGCCACCATCCCGACCCTCCCAAAACCCACGTACTTATAGATCAAGTGCTATTGCTTGAGCTTTATATTAAGCTAATTCTTATCGCTGTCCCTTTCTTTTTCTCACTAGACTGTGAGCTCCTCGTGGACAGAAACTTTCTCATTTATCTCCATACTCCCAGCACGTGCATTTATTTGTTTTATAAATATATTTTGAATTAGGTGCCTACTATGCAAAGGGCACTATGCTAGGTGCTGGGGTATAACAATGAATAGACAAATTTATATGTCTTCAAAGACTATAGTATTTAATGAGGGGAGACCAACAGCACCTCTATGGTTAAAATATAAGATAGAGGGATACCTGGGTGCTCAGTGGTTGAGCGTCGGCCTTCAGCTTGGGTCATGGTCCCAGGGTCCTGGGATGGAGTCCCGTATGGGCTCCCCGTGGGGAGCCTGCTTCTCCCTCTGCCCGTATCTCTGCCTCTCTCTCTGTGTGTCTCTTGTGAGTAAATAAATAAAATTAAAAAAAAAATGTAAGATAGACTAGAACACTACCACAAAAGAGGCAGAAAAAATTTGCTCTAGCATTCAGAAGAGAGAAAGGTCCTTTGGCCAGGAATATCAGAGAAGGCTTTCTAGGAGAGGCAGCATCTGAGCTTTGCCCAGAAAAAGAAAGACTTCAATTGCTGAAGATCAGGTGTCGAGAAAGCAGAGAATGCAGTGTGAGCAAATGAATGGAGGCAGGAAATTCGAAGTGTGTCTAGTGAATTTTTAGCTTTAAATGCCAGACTATGAAATTTGGGTGTTTTTGTTGTTTTTTGGTGGTCAGTGGAAGTCCTAGATGTTTTTGGAGAATGGGAGAGATAGAGTGAATGCAAAGTAGTTACAAGGTCATGGAAAGTTTTGTAAATAATACAGAAGAAGCTCAGAACGTTTAACTCTAACCACAACTGCACAAGACATTCACTTCCCTGACACACCCTCCACAGCCCCCACAGTCTCTCCTTTTTTTTCACCTGTTTCATGTTTGCAAAGCAGATGGCTTTCCTGAGTTGCCCAAGGGCCCAAGATGCAGACAATCTCATCAGTCTCTGTTCCTGACAGGCCAGGCGCTGCTGTGCATGTGCCAAGAGAGCAGGTGCCTGCCCCTGGAAGACTGCTTCGGTCATCCCCCCACGCCCATCACCTATCACGTGATGGGAGTGGAAGCCAAAGACTCCACCCTGGCTCCTCAAATGCTCCTGGGTGTCCTATATTGGTACCCTGGTGCCTCCCCCCACCCTTCACCCCACCCCTCTTGCAGGCTGCCCTCGTTGTCAGGTGCTGATTCTCTTTTTGGCTTGCATTGTTATTCCCTCCAGAGTTCATTCCTTACGTGTTCATTTTTTTTCTTTTATTTATTTATGATAGTCACACACACACAGAGAGAGAGAGAGGCAGAGACACAGGCAGAGGGAGAAGCAGGCCCCATGCACCGACGTGGTGCCCGACGTGGGAGCCCGACGTGGGATTCGATCCCGAGTCTCCAGGATCGCGCCCTGGACCAAAGGCAGGCGCCAAACCGCTACGCCACCCAGGGATCCCCCCTTACGTGTTCACCTAACAGAATCCACCTCAGAAACTCTGGATTCTTTTTTCTATAGACCGAATGTGGGATCCCTCGGTGGCGCAGTGGTTTAGCGCCTGCCTTTGGCCCAGGGCATGATCCTGGAGACCCAGGATCGAATCCTACATCAGGCTCCCGGTGCATGGAGCCGGCTCCTCCCTCTGCCTGTGTCTCTGCCTCTCTCTCTCTCTCTGTGTGACTATCATAAATACATAAAAATTTATAAAAAAAAAAAAGAGCGAATGTTTGTGGGCCCCCTGCCCTCCCCACCACCACTCAGATGTTGAAACCTAATCCCTAATGTGATGGTATTGAGAGGTGGAGCCTTTAGGAGGTGATTAGAACATGAGGGTGGAGTCTTCATGAATGGGATTAGTGCCCCTTTCTGTCTCCTTTTTTTTTTTTTAAGATTTTATTTATTTATTCATGAGAGACGCGCACACACACACACACAGAGGCAGAGACACAGGCAGAGGGAGAAGCAGGCTCTCTGTGGGGAGCCCAATGCGGGACTCCATCCTAGGACCCCAGGATCACACCCTGAGCCAAAGGCGGACTCTCAACCACTGAGCCACCCAGGTGTCCCGATTAGTGCCCTTAAAAAAGAGGGGCTCCTTTGCCCCTTCTGTCGTGTGAAGACACAGTGAAAAGATAGCTGTTGATGAACTTGGAAGTGAGCCCTCGCCAGACATCTGCTGAAGCCTGGGTCTTGGACTTCCCAGACTCCAGAACTGTGAGAAATAAGTTTCTGGTGTTTATAAGCCACCCAATCTGTGGAATTTTGTTACAGCAGCCTGAAAGGACTAAAGCACCTTACAGTCACTTCCTATCAAAGGAAGAGAAATGAGACCTGTGCCTTTTTCTCTCCATCCTACCCTGGCAGGGCGTGAGCCTCAAGTTTTCCATCACATTTCCATCACATTTCCATCACATTCCAAGGCAAAGACTGTCACCAGAATATAAGTGGCTTCAAAACTGAGGACCCCTAAAATCAGTGCTACAGAAGGAGTCCTAGGGCCTCTCCAAGCTACACAATCCCCAGCATAACATAAAATGTCCCTTATCTAATCACCGCAGGGAGGATTGTGGGAAGCCGTGATAACCTTTTTTTCTAACATCTTGGGTGTTAAGGACAGTGACAGGCATGGCTTAGCAAAGATGAGTGGGCAGCCTGGTGGCGAGGTGACACTGCCCTGAAGGTCAGCAGACCTGGGTTCTTGCCCTGGATTGGTCATGGACCTCTGAGTGCCATTGTGGCAGTCACATTCCTTCTGTAGTCTCAACATCCTAGACTAAACATATGAGGGTCTCTGCCAGTTTTAGCATCTAGGGAGCCTTTGAGTTACTGAACCAACCTCTGCACATACCTTCATTTTTACAGTTGCTCAGAACTCAGAGGCAAAGCCACCTTCCATTTTGGGAAATGATTTGGGCTGCTTCTGGGGTGGAGGCCGACATTTGAGGGGCCCGGCTGCTCCCATGGCAACTGGAACCCCATGGCTAGCATTCTCCTGTCCCCCCATATTAGTTCCAAAACTGAGTTCAAACTTCCCAAGGCACGGTTGGGTGTTGAATTGGTTCACGAAAAGTCCCAGTGGGCTTTGAAGACAAATTACTGATAATAGGAACCCATCTCTCTTTGATTCGTTAAGGAATTCTTTAAACCTTACCAAATGGGAAATTACATTCCAAGCCCTCGCTCAAAAAAGAAGGCTAGGGACCCCTGGGTGGCTCAGCAGTTGAGTGTCTGCCTTCAGCCCAGGGCCTGATCCGAGACCCGGGATCGAGTCTCGCATCGGGCCCTCCATGGGGATCCTGCTTCTCCCTCTGCCTGTGTCTCTGCCTCTCTCTCTGTGTCTCTCATGAATAAATAAATGAAATCTTTTTTTTTTTAAAGGCTAATTTCTTATAAAATTCTAAGAGGATCAAAGCAATTGTAATTGTCAATCAAGCCAGACATGTCTGTTTATAATTTCCTGGGGCTGCAGTGTGGGCAAGGAACAGAGTCTTCTTATCTGTGCTGCTGCTGACTGGCAGGGCGCCCTCACTGAAATTTGGGTCTCTGGGCCCTGGGATTTTGCTTAAACTGCTCTACACAGCCACCACTCGTCTACCTAAACCTCACAAAGCAGGTTCAGCCTGTACCTGAGCCTCTTCAGAGGACCCTGGCCTGAAAAGGCAGGCCCACCTCATATTTTTAGGGTCCTAGAAGGGGTTCTGGCTCCCTGGGGAGCATGAGATTCTGCTAAGAGAAGCAAAGGAGAGCTTGCCAGGCACTCCAAGAAGGATCTCAGGCTCTGGTGGGCCTGGTGCAGACAAGGAGAAGGCTCCCCCTGCAGCTAGAGAAAGCCCACTGATCCCTCATTTGTGCGTAGCCCAGGGTGGCTGTCCCTGGTGGCGTTTTCACTTCAACCAGGAGAAGAAAGCAGTGCAGGAATTTTTACCTCCACATTACTGGTGAGACTGTGGACACCTCAAACACCGGACCTGGCCCAGGCCACACCGCTGGAAAGGAGCCAGGAGGACCGCGCAGGCCCAGATGGTCCTTCCTTCCCCGGCACCTCCCTGTCCCTGCTGTGCTTCACAGCCTGGAAAGCACTCAGCCAGGCGGCCCCTGAGTTCTCAAAGGGCAACTGGGACCGGGCTGTGACTGGAGAGGTCCAGGCGGCTCATCTGTCCCCAGGGCTGCTCCAGAGCCTTATCTAATCAGCCTCCCTCTCCCTGGCACTCCAGTAGCTTGCACAGTGTGCATGTGTGCAGGGCCAAACTCTGCCCTTTGTACAAACACACTTGCAGTGTCAGGCCCTCTGAAAGGACATTTCAACTTAGCTCATCCTCCAGTTTTAGCCACAGAAGGGAGGAAAGCCGAGGGGAGGCCCTCCCAGCCGTGGCCCTTCTCTACCCACTGAATCAGGAGGAGGCCAGCCTGTCTCGCCTGCCCCTGCTTTGCTTCAGTTGCAGAGCCTCTCCCCTACTCTCCTCTGGCCCACAGGGCGGATACTCACTGTGGGGAACTAGGGCTCAGTGAAGGGACGGGAAGTGTTCTTGGCTTCCATAGTGTTTCAGTGGTGGTGACTAATGGGGCTGGAACCTCCCAATGAGTCTAGTACTTTCTCACTGCGCCAGACACATGGGCTTCTCAACCGGCCTGGGCTCTCCTGGCACTTTGGGTGTGGCTCTCACTCTAGCCTCCGAATCCTGGGGTTTTTCCACTGTATCAGAGCTTCTTCCAACAGCCTTTCACTGAGGTTGGCAGCTTGGCAGTGAGGCCTCACTGTGCAGGAGTCCACACCCCAGGCATTAAAGCTACGGGATTGGCAGGAGGCCACCTCAGCCTCAGCCTCCTCTCCAGGCTCCTTGAGCAGCAGGCTCAGGATGTCACAGACTCTCCCCTTAGCCTCAGCTAGTTCCAAAGCAACCACGTTTCTCCTCCTTCTCCATCAACCACAGATGGGCACAGGCTGTGCCAACATCTCCATAGTAACTAAGGGCCTCAGCTTCCTGCCTTGGGCAACAATCCAGAGCCGGCACCCTTGGCAGAGCTCCTTTGTAGACGCCAGGAAGGCTGACTGTGGCCGCAGACCCACCACACGGCAGCGGCAGCGGCATCCCTGCAAACAGCCCAGGGAGGCAGCCAGGCTGGGCCCCCTGGAGGACTTCAGCCCATCAGTTCTTAGAGAAAGGTCCCGAAACAGGGCGGCCTGGGAAGCCCACCCCCTCGCCCCCATGTGGAATTGATTCCTCAAGGCAGGTAGTGGGGCTCTCGTGTTAAACCCTCTTTGGGGGGGGATCCCTGGGTGGCTCAGCGGTTTCGCGCCTGCCTTCGGCCCAGGGTGCGATCCTGGAGACCCGGGATCGAGTCCCACATCGGGCTCCCAGCATGGAGCCTGCTTCTCCCTCTGCCTGTGTCTCTGCCTCTCTCTTTCTCTCTCTATCATAAATAAAAATAAAATTTAAAAAAAAGCCCTCTTTGGGGGTCAATGGGTGAAAGTTGAAAACTTCACACCATGTGGTTGGCTTCAGACTTTGCTCTTCCTGGCACAGGGGACAGTGGTGGTGCAGGAGAGAGTGCAATGGATTAGGCAATGGTCCCAGTTGCTTGCCATCCCTCACCCCACAAATTGGCTCCTGGGGCAGTTGAGAGGCTGGCAGGCTCTCAACCAGGGAGGAGGGTTATCAATGAGGAGTCAAAGGCTCTGTTGTACTGGTGAGGCTGTAGAAACCTCTATCCTGATGAGAATGGGAGGATGGGCAGAACTGCCCCCTCATCAGCTCTCCTTATGGAGCAGGAGGAGGGGGCCTGGCCGGGCACCCAGGGGCAGGGATGGAGCTGATCTTGCTGCTACAATCCCAAGGCTTCAGAGAGGTTCTATTTCCAGAAGAAAAAGAAATCCGAGTGCCAAGTGGAACTGCTCTGGTTCCTCACGCTTTTCTTCTCAACCCTCTGTGCAAATCTCTGCTTCCAACAACGCGCTCCTGGCAGAGGATAGGAGTGGGCCTGAAATTTGGCTGTGTATACACGGTAGATGTACCTCAGCCGGGCCAGAGTTCCCAGCCTCCCCTGCTCCCTGGAGCGCTCCTGTTCACCTTTCCCTCCAATCTCAGAGGGAGAGTTTGTCTTTGCACAACTGGTTCTTTGAGCTTTTGTAATGCAGAATCACCAACACCCAGATGGCCTAAGACTGCACTGGAAGGTAGAGGGGAGAAGGATTTTGGTCTGCAGGCTGTTAATCCACATCATAAAGAAACGGGGTAAACATCTCCAGGGGAATTGTGGAGGCAGTGGGGGTGGGGGATTTAAAAAGATCTGCCCTAACTTTGTGGCCTGATTGTGGTGGGCTGCAGGGGAGGGAGGATTCTCAGCTTGTGCTGCTGTGGTCCTCACTGTGATCCCCGCTCCCACTTGGCCGAAGGGCCAACCAAGGATTTGAGCTATTTTGAAATTCCTTGTGGTTGCTGAAGGGTGGATTTTAGTCAGTGCCAGGAGGCCAAACCTCATGGGTCCAGGCTTTGTGAGAATTGCCAGAATAATCGCTCCGATGTTTACTGAACATTACCATGCACCTAGCCCTCCCACCAGACCCTTTACATGCCTTATGCAATTTCATCTTCACCAGTACCCTGTAGAGTATGGAGCATCATTTTCTTTGTTTTAGAAATAGGAACTGAGGGCAGCCCGGGTGGCTCAGTGGTTTAGCGCCGCCTTAGGCCCAGGGCATGATCCCGGAGACCCGGGATCGAGTCCCACATCGGGCTCCCCGCATGCAGCCTGCTTCTCCCTCTGCCTGTGTCTCTGCCTCTCACTCTGTGTCTCTCATAAATAAATAAAATCTTTCAAAGAAAAAAAAAAAGAAAGAAAGAAAAGAAAAAAGAAAGGAACTGAGTCGAGGGTGGCGCGGCCAGGTGTGCCGTAGTGAGGCTTCAGAGACATGCGGCCCAGGAGGCATCGAGGCAGGCTCCAGCGTGGGGAGCAGGGCCTGGGGCCCCCAGGAGCAGCAACAATGGAGAGCTCCCTGCAGGCTCCCAAGGACATTGCCAGGCCTTCCTGAAGAGGACTCTCCAGAGCTGCAGACTCTCACCGATCTAATGAGGCAGAAAATGGATGAGGTTTACAGGAGGCATCGCTGCGCATGGGCTGCTCCCTCTCTGATGTGAGCAGCAGGAATGTCCCGGGGGGCAAAGTGATTATCTGGGGCAGCCCCCGCCAGCCTGCTTCTGTGCCATTTTGCTAAGACCCGAGGGTGCAGCGGAGTGGCGAACACAAAGCCCTGGTGACCCCCTCTGAGGAGGCCCGTTATCCTCCTGGCCGGGGCATTCAGAATATAGACGGCTCCCTCCTGCCCCCGCCCCCCAGATGCTTTTCTCATCTCCTACAGGACAAGGAGGCACAGGCCGCAGGGCCTCAATCTGCACTGCGTTCCTCTAGGCTGCATCGAACTCCCTGTCCTGTCCTCAGTGCGAACCTCTGGTTTGGGAGCCTGACAGACTTGGGTCCCCACCCCGACTCTGCTCCTACTGCCCCGGGTGTTTCTGAGCAAGTCACTTTGTAAGCCTTATGCAGCTGTGAGATAGGGAAAATAACAGAACCCATCTAATAGTTTTAATGCAAACAAAGGGACTTAGCACAGGGGGATTACTCAACAAACCACTTCCTTATCACAGGAAATGAGCTGAAGAGAGAGTTGGGTTTGTGATCACTGTTCTAACAGTTTGTCATCTAGTTTGGACTGTAAATGGTTCAGGATTATTCTTGGCCCTGCACCCAGGCCTAGCCTAACCTCTTCCTCAGGTGAGGGCTGCTCCACAACCTGCATATTAACACCTGCCTTATCCAACTTTGTTTTGTCTTTTTGGGGGGTGGTGGTGGTGTTTCGACTTTTTTGTTTTTAAGATTTTATTTATTTATTTATTCATTAGAGACACACACAGAGAGGCAGAGACACAGGCAGAGGGAGAAGCAGGCTCCATGCAGGGAGCCCGATGTGGAACTCAATCCCGGGATCCTAGGATCTCGCCCTGGGCAGGAGGCAGGCGCTAAACCTCAGAGCCACACAGGGATCCCGACTTTTTTTTTTTGGTTGTTTGTTTTTTAAAGAGGAACACTTTCTGGTGCCTGGGTGGCTAAGTCAGTTAAACATTCACCTTATTAAAAGAGAAACACCTTATTCCTTAGTATTATAGTCACTTATATATACGGGGCTGGGCTGGCCAGGGAGGGGCTACCAGTTTCCTACTTTTTTATGATGTTTCTAGTCTAGGATATAAAATACATGGGTGGGGTGCCTGGGTGGCTCAGTCGGTTAAGTGTCCGCCTTTGGCTCAGGTCATGATCCCAGGGTTCTGGGATTGAGTCCTTCATTGAGCTCCCTGCTCAGCGGGGAGGCTGCTTCTCCCTCTGCCTGCTGCTCCCCCTGCTTGTATGCTCTCTCTGTGTCAAATTTTTAAAAATCTTAAAAAAATAAAATAAAATAAAACACCCAGGTGTCCTGGCCATCCTAAGCTGGCCATGCGGCCTGGCCATTGCCACAAACAGGCCAGTTTCTGCTTCTTGCATGGATTCAGAAAGGCAGCTTCTGCGGGGAGGCCCTGGCTTTCCTGCTTTCTTTTTCTCACAGGTTGGAAAGACAGATGGTCATGCAATGTCTAAGACAGCAACCAAGGGAGGCATGCGTCTCCAGGAGACAGGTTCGGCTCAGTGTCTTTCCCCCACCATGGCTCTTTGTTTTGGCCTCATGCTACTCTGGGTTTGACTCCTGGCTCTACCAATTACTATGAGAACTTGGGCAAGTTACTTGATCTCATGGAGCCTCGGTAGAATGGGGATAATACCATTTTCATAAATTGTTGTGAGGTTAAAATGTAAAGCTCTGGGCATGATAAATGGTGCTCAATAAATATTAGTTCCCTTTTCTATCCCTTTGGGGAGATCTAGAATATTGAACTTCTGGGACACTGTCTGGGAAGCTCTCAAGAGCTCAATCTAGTAAGGGGGACAACCCCCAGAAGCCAGGAGAGCTCTGATACCACATGCTTCCCAGCTGGCATTGCCTTGTCTGGGCTGGAGATATGCCAGGAACTCGAAGACAGGCAAGCAGCCAGATGCCCTCCCTGAGGCTAAGAACTAAACATACCAGGTAACTGTCAATTATCAACCCCTCCCCTATGCTCACCTTGCAGCTCAGGGCAACAGGAGCAAGGTGCAAAGGAAGGGAGGTCCCTAGGAGCAGAAATACAACCCTAAGAGGGAAGCAGTTTCTAGGAGATCGGCTTTGCTATTCCAGCTCACACCCTCTGCAGATAGCCTCTTGCAATTCAGAAGCAGCTAACTCAAACCAGGACAGAAGCGTTTCTACATTCATTGCTCAGAAACAAACAGATTTCTGCGAGAAAGGCTACCACTGGGCAATCCTCAGTTTCCATTCCAGTTTGGGGACTCCTTCTGGAAGAGCACACATCCCAAGGCTATTTTGGAAAGAAATGTGCTTAAGTCTCCTTTTTGGATCATGTAGCACAAGCTAGCTGCAACTCAGCAGGATAAGTGTTTATCAAATTCCAGTCATTGTCACAATGTTTACCATTCCTGAAAAGCTCCTATACTATTATTTATTTATTCAACTCCTTCCTTCCTTCCTTCCTTCCTTCTTTCCTTCCTTCCTTCCTTCCTTCCTTCCTTCCTTCCTTCCTTCCTTCCTCCTCCTCCCTCCCTCCCTCCCTCCCTTCTCCCCTCCCTCTCTTCCCTCCCTTCCTCCCTTTCTCCCCCCTTTTTTTTTTCAAGTAGGTTCCATGCAGCGGGCTCAAACTCACTACCCTGAGATCAAGACCTGAGCTGAGGGCAGCCTGGGTGGCCCAGCAGTTTAGTGCCATCTTCAGCCCAGGGCGTGATCCTGGAGTCCCGGGATCGAGTCCTGCATCGGGCTCCCTGCGTGGAGCCTGCTTCTCCCTCTGCCTGTGTTTCTGCCTCTCTCTGTGTGTCTCTCATGAATAAATAAATAAAATCTTAAAAAAAAAAGACCTGAGCTGAGATCAAGTATCAGATGCTTAACTGATTGAGCCACCTAGGCACCCCTCAGCACTTTTCTTTAAACTGATTCATTGTTTTACTTTGACTCCTCTTTAGCAAACAGGGGCCTGATATGCTAGTTACATTTAAATACATGTATACAGTAAAATACATAACTATTACAATTACTATCTTGAAATGGTCTTTTATCCGATACTTAAGTCAAGCCCTTGGAGGTGTGCTAACAGTACTTTAGAAAGCACTGGGCTGGGAACCCTGGGTGGCCCAGCGGTTTGGCGCCTGCCTTTGGCCCAGGGCGCGATCCTGGAGACCCTGGATCGTATCCCACGTTGGGCTCCCGGTGCACAGAGCCTGCTTCTCCCTCTGCCTGTGTCTCTGCCTCTCTCTCTCTCTGTGTGTGTGTCACTATCATAAATAAATTAAAAAATAAAATAAAATAAGTTAAAAAAAAAAAAAAAGAAAGCACTGGGCTAGTAAAGAACTTATGAGAATCATGTGACATGCTCATGCCAAGAAGTTGGGAACTTTGGCTTACTGTATCACAAGGAACCAAGGCCAGCTCCTAGGGGTTTGGGTTATACTGATTTAGAGCAATCACCTTATGGGACCTCTAGTCATACATAAACTGATGACCATTCATGTAGACCTAAAATAAAACATCCCCCAAATTCATCACTAGAGGACATCTGCTTAAACACGGTGGATTGAATTCATATGTTTAACTCAGCCAAACTAGATTGATGGGGAAAGAACACACAAAGGTATAATCACACAAAGATGAAGAGACTGGGACAGGAGACGACCGCAGGTGATGTCTGCCAACAACGTTTTGCAAAGTTGAAATCAGTGTGACTCACACGGGAATGAAATCCAAGCACCCGCAGAGAGACGCAGTCAAGAGGAAGAAGCTGATTTACCTTGCAGCTGTGAACTGGAGATAGCAGCTCCCATGGAAGGAGAGTGAAGTATGGGGCTGAGGCAAGTGATATAAGGGACTGTTGGACTCCGAGACTCCTATCACCACCCTGTGAAACAAAACGAGTGCCTCCTGTCTCTACCTTCACTGAAAATGGAAGATTTATTCTTTGGAGAGAAGAATCAGGATCCAAACACGGTGAGAGGTGTGGTGAGCAGCACTGAACAGGAGCATAAAAGAAGGCCCATATGCCGAGCAGAGAACATCATTCCTGAGGCAATCACCAGAAAGCTAGCCTCTAGGCTTACATTCCCAGGTAGAATCGTGGAGGCACCCTCCCTGGAGAGATTAAATGGCCCCAGAGAAAAGTCCCCCAGTACTGACATGTGAAGAGTCCTGAGTGGAAAGGCTTCCCTCCCGAGTGACCCCCTAGGAAGCCCTCCACTTGATAGGCCTGCCTCTTACATACTGAGCTTCGAATCTGCTTTAAAGTACCTCACTTGGGGATCCCTGGGTGGCTCAACGGTTTGGCGCCTGCCTTCGGCCCAGGGCTTGATCCTGAAGTCCCTGGATCCAGTCCTGCATCAGGCTCCCCGCATGGAGCCTGCTTCTCCCTCTGCCTGTGTCTCTGCCTCTCTCTCTGTGTGTCTCATGAATAAAAAATCTTAAAAACATTTTTTTTTGTTAAAGTACCTCACTCAAATACAAGGGTTACCTGAGGGCTTTTATAGTTCACTAGAGTAGAAGTAGTCACGGGAGTGTTGGAAGGTCAAGCAAACTGCAGAGGTTTTCTAGGAAAAGACAAAAAAGTCGGTCAATGCTAAGCAAAGTCAGTCAGAGAAAGACAAATACCATATGCTTTCACTCATATGTGGAATTTATTAAAGAAACAAAACAAACAGGGAAAGGGGGAGAAAAGAGAGAAAGAGGCCAACCAAGAAACACTCTTAACTATAGAGAACACACTGATGGTTACCAGGGTGGGGGTCATGGGTTAAGTGGGTGATGGGGATTAAGGAGTGCACTTGTCGTAGTGAGCACAGGGTGATGTACAGATTTGTTGAATCACTCTATTGTACATCTGAAATCAGTAGAACACTGTATGTTAACTGGAATTGAAATAAAAACTTAAAAAAAAAGTTGGTCAAGAAAGTTGAGGGGACCTTCTAGTATACCCTGCCTGTTTGTAGTGCTGGGCTTTGCCCTGCAGGTCCCCTCTCCCCTTCCCCAACGCTGCTCTGGGGGACTGACCTGAGTGAACCACACAGCAGTGGTGTCCATGCCCTCTGCCTCTGCCTCCACTGGAGGAGACTGGGAGAGGGAGAGGGAGAGGGAGATGTTCTCCCCTTGGGACCATGGGTGGGCTGCGTCCCTTATCTCCCATCTCTTCTCTCCTGGGAACCTTTCCAACCCCTCGGCGGGCCTAGGCCTGGTAAGTCTATATACTCTGCCCACAGCTTCTTAAATAGTCCCTCTATTTATCTTAAATTACCCAATCTGAGGGTGCCATTTATTTTCTGCCGGGACCATGACCGAGGCACTGAACAGAATTTACATGATCAAATGTAAACACTGTTGATTATCAAAGAGCTATGAAATATATATATTCCATATATTGGAATGGAGGGAGGGAAATGGGAATAATGATATAAGAACACTAAATCCTCAACTACCAAAATAGAAAGTCAGCAGGTAATGATAAAATTGATAAAGAAAGAGTGGTATAGAAGCGAAAGGAGTTGAAAGTGATGGATTCTGTGAAGAGGGGGAAGAAGGAACAGGGAGCAGTGGACAGGATGCTTTGGAATGTGCCTTTTAGTGTTTTTGACTGCACCTGAATCAGCTCTCTGCTCCCAAGTTCAGATGCAGGAGCTTTAGGAAAGTTGGTTTAACTTTCTGAGCCTTGGTTTCTTCTTCATCTTTTAAACAATTTTATTTATTCATTTGCCAGAGGGAGAGGCAAGCAGGGGGAGAAACAAGCTTCCGACCGAGCAAGGAGCTCCATGAAGAGCTCGATCCCAGAACCGCAGGATCATGACCCGAGACTAAGGTAGCTGCCTAACCGACTGAGCCACCCCGGGGCCCCGAGCCTCAGTTTATTCTTAAGTAAGCCTGCTGAGGGCACGGTCTACTTCACTCTTCATCTAGGACAGTGCCTTTTCATAATTGGAGTCTTTAGAAGGTGGGGACTATGGACTGACCCACAGTAGCAGCTTGGTAAATAATTGTTGGGTGAATCCCAAGGATTAAATAAGAATATATTTATGCATGGCAAATATCCGGCAAATAGACCTAATAGATACCAGAATCTTCCCTTTACTCTGTGCCTCAGCTGCCTATCAGTGTTGATACTGTATTGGAGGCCAGAGTCGGTAACTTTGAGCCTGATGATGAGGATAGTAAATGAAAGGAAGAACATTTATTGCTTAAATTTGTCAAGCACTATTCTAAGCACTCATATTTATTAGCTCATTTGACGACAATAAATCTACAAGTACTATTAGTATGTCCATTTTACTAATGAGAAAACAGAGGCATGAAGAGACTAAGTAATCATACCACACTAGTAAGTGGCAGGGCTGGAATTTGAACCCAGGCAGCCAAACTGCAGAGCTTGAGTGCTTAATCATATGTTAGATATTTTACCAATCTATTCATGTAACACTTAAAATGGACCACTGTTATGTTTTTAAAGAAATTCCTTCTTGCCTAAGCTAGAACCGTAGAGATGTTAAATCACCAAATTGAGGTCTGCAGCCGGTTATGTTAGTAACCTTGTTTTGAAAGGAAACCCTTTGCACCTGTTGAATCAAGTTTCAAAGGTAAAAGAAAACTTTCTTTTACCTCAAATTTGGGCCCAACCCCTATTTTTTATTTTCATTTTATGATTATTACAAGTTATAGTAAAGAGTCCACCTCTAGGGGCACCTGGGTGGCTCACTGGTTGAGAGTCTGCTTTCCACTCAGGTGGTGATCCCAGGGTCCTGGGATCAAGTCCTGCATCATGCTCCTTCAGGGAGCCCACTTCTCCCTCTGCCTGGGTCTCGCTTCTCTCTCTGTCGTCTCTCATGAATAAATAAAATCTTTAAACACACAGAGTCTGTTTCCATCACTGCCAGGAAGCTCAGGCTGGGTCAGGAAGCCAAGATGAGTCCTAGAGGCAAGTACACCCACCCTGCTGCTCTGCACTTTCTGGTTATAACCACGGTCTTCTCTCCATCTCAGCTGAAAACCCAGGCTCATGAAGCCTCAATCTCTGCTTCTCTACGCCTGGAAGATGCCAAAGTCGATTATGCAGGAGGCTTTTTCATTGGAGATGACTTTGTCATCCCAGAAGACAAACCCTCTACTTTGTTTCATGAGGCAAATAGCAACCCCAAACCACAGACAGGTTGGGACCCGCGCAGGCCTCAATCTCAACTGTTTTTAAAAAAAGTCTTAACAAGTAGATAATGGGATGTGCTTCCCTTCCGCTCACACACACATACCATCTTTTTTCCCCCCTAAATATCAAATGCAATATAAAATGCAACCTGAATTTTGAGTGCACTTGGATTCTGGTTTATAGTATTCTTTCATTCCAGCTGTCCTTTGATCTCTATTTACATATTATACCTCAGGCAAGAAAAGAGAAACCTTTTCCTCATGTTCTCTAATGAGTGGAAAGGATTTACTTTATAAATACTGAAGTGTGAAATCAGTCAGAAGCAATTTTATATATAAAAAAGGTTCCTAGGGTAGTCCAGGTGGCTCAGCGATTTAGTGCTGCCTTCAGCCCAGGGCCTGATCCTGGAGACCCGGGATCGAGTCCCGCATCGGGCTCCCTGCGTGGAGCCTGCTTCTCCCTCTGCCTGTGTGTCTCTGTCTCTCTCTCTCTGCATGAATAAACAAAAATTAAACCTTAAAAAAAAGATTTTATTTATTCACAGGAAACACAGAAAGAGGGAGACACAAGTAGAGGGAGAAGCAGGCCCGGGTCTCCAGGATCAGGCCCTGGGCTGAAGGCAGCACTAAACCGCTGAGCCACCTGGACTATCGTAAATAAAATCTTAACCCCCCCCCCCAAAAAAAAAAAACCAGCTCCTAATTTGGAGAATGCAGGGTACCACACAAAAAAGTAACTTCTGAAGATGAGCCATGAAAATCAGATTCAGGCAGGATTTGGGGGGATAAAAGTACAGAAGCAAGCACTTTTAATACTGTTCTTTGGGGGAATTTTCTTTTTTAGGTTTCTCAACAATGAAGTCAACCTACCATGTGGCTCAGTGAAAACTCGTGTTAGCATTAAGGACAGCAAACACTCACATGGCGCTCACTACGCACTGGACTCTGCTCCAAGTGCTGTATCACATTTGATGATATTCTATGACAATCATCTTATCAACAGAGCACTACTATAATGCCCATTTTATAGAGGAAAAAGTGGAGGCACAGATTAAATTGTTCAGTCACACAGCTAGTGAGCTATGAAGCTGTATGATTCAAACCCAAACAGCTTAGGTCCAAAGTCTGTTCAACAGCTCCACTAGATCATGTCTCTGCTGCTCAAGAGGCTGCAGTCAACCCCAGTCAGGCATATGGCAACACACTTTTCTCTACTCCCTTTATCTGTGGATGTAAATGTTCTTGGTGATAGGATCTGATTGTACATATAAGGTCCGAGGAATTTTCATATTCCGGCCAGGCACAGCCTGTTCCTTAGGGATAACCAGGTGCCAGAAACAGCACACTAATGGATAAGACCAAAAGTCACAAACATTTGGCTTACAGAAATAGGACCATGAATGGATCCTCTAAGGAGATGAGAACGATTATCAAGGTTTATCTTAAAGGGCCTGCAAGTGGGCACAGACATCTCTCTCCAGAAAAATCTCAGGTTGTAGAGGTTAGAATTTTTTTTAAAAAAATATTTATTTGAGAAAGTACACAGAGAAGGGGCAGAGGGAGAGAGAATCTCAAGTGGACTCTGCACTGAGCTTGGAGCCTGACATGGGGCTCATCTCAGGACCCTGAGATCATGACCTGGGCTGAAACCACCAGTCTGATGCTTAATTGATGTGAGACACCTAGGTGCCCCAGAAAAATTAATTTTGAGTGCATAGAAAAGTGTCCATAAGAAAACGCAATGAGGGACGCCTGCGTGGCCCAGTTAAGTGTCTGGCTTTGACTCAAGTCATAATGTCAGGGTCCTGGGATCAAGCCTGGTGTCAGGTTCCATGTCCAGTGTGAAGTCTTTCTTGTTCCTCTGCCCCTGCACCTTGCCCTTGTGCTAATATGTAAAAAAACAAGGGCGGGGGGGCACCTGGGTGGCTCATTGGCTGAGCATCTGCCTTCAGCTCAGGGCATGATCCTGGAATCCCAAGGGGAGCCTGCTTCTCCCTCTGCCTATGTTTCTGCCTCTCATGAATAAATAAATAATATCTTAAAAAAAAAAAAAAAAAAAAAGCAAAAGCAAAAAAATGCACTGAGCATTACCTCAGCAGAGTGAAATTTGGTGGTAAGGGTAGAGAACCATCTTCTACTTTATATGCTTCGGTACTATTCAACTCTTAAAAAAATTATACTTTTGTAAGAATTTTTAAAGTGAAGACTAATGGTAACAATCTTTTTTTTTTTTTTAATTTTTATTTATTTATGATAGTCACACAGGGAGAGAGAGAGGCAGAGACATAGGCAGAGGGAGAAGCAGGCTCCATGCACCGGGAGCCTGACGTGGGATTCGATCCTGGGTCTCCAGGATCGCGCCCTGGGCCAAAGGCAGGCGCCAAACCGCTGCGCCACCCAGGGATCCCATAATGGTAACAATCTTATAGGTCATTCACTTTTTATTACTTTGTTCACAACAGTTAGCTACTGGAATCAGAGAAATAAATCTGAGTAATAAAGGACTTTGAACTCTAACACTTAGTGAACCTGAATTTGACACTCGATGGAGGGCAAGTCTGGTGAGTTAAGTGTAGATGTTTTTGTGATTCTTTTTTTTTGTTTGTTTGTTTGTTTGTTTGTTTTTGTGATTCTAACTAGTGTGTGTTGAGTCTTGTTTTTTAACCGAATCTGACAAAATCTTCGTCCTTTTAAAGTGTTCAGCCTGTTTACATTTAATGTAATTGCTAACAGGTTGGGTTTAAGTACCATCTTGCTATTTATGACTATGGAAAAGTAAAACTTAAATTTAAGCCAGAATTTATATTCAGCTTCAGTCTATTCCTATTATCAGCCACTCCAATAAACGGCAGGTTACCAGGTCTAGCCAGAGAGGGTATGTTCCAAAGGTAGTATTCTTAGTGTATTGTTGAGATGGGGGGGGGGGGGGTGCAGTGAGAGGAGCTGGACCTGAGGCTTTGCCTTGGCAGGTACAATTCCTTGTTTGTCCTATGTATTACGAACTCTATGAAAAAGATGATGGAAACAGGATTCTGTGGTTATGGAAGCTGGAATTCTAAAGTCTTTTCAACGATTTTAATACCCCCAAGCAAGAACATGGACTACAAACTGAGGCTGATCACTCCTGAACCAGGTTCTAGGCAATACTCCAACTCTGGACAGCTTCAGAGCTGAAAATAACTAATATTCCCTTGGCCTCAGAAACTGGGAGAACAGCTGAGTCTTCAAGAAGCTAAACTGGGAAAGGGCAGAGGTTAACACACTCAGGAATCCCATGCAAGTCTTGACACTGGAGACAGCAAATCTAAGTTTAAAATAGGCAGCTTTCTATCCCAGGGCCACTGTTGGCTCCAGATGGTATATATACTGGCTGGAATCACTTTCAGAATTCAACTCTCCCCCTGGATGTTATAACGGATGATTACCATTATAGGTACAGATGCTAAAGCATTCTTTAGTCTTCAAGACTGAAGTTGGCAGCGCAACACAGAATTCACTTTGTAGTTTAAATCCAAAGCAAACCAGCACTACTGACTTTCCACTTCTTTCCAAGAGACAGTCAATTCTCCTAAGGCAGGTTATGATTTCATTATTATATTCTGCAGCCCTCTGGGCTAATGGGACCCATTAAGCAGACTACTGTGATTTTCCATAAAAGCAACACAGAATAGAATAAGAGGTAGAAATAGCAAGGAAGTCAAAAGAAAATCTAGCCAATGGAGGCGTGACTTGGGGAATAAAAGTTTCCAACTTCACAAGCATCTTATCCCTAAGGGACTGCAAAAACTTAGCAGTTCAGGTAAATCCCATCACCTAACATCTAAACCAGTTCTTTTCTTTTCTTTCTCCTTCTTTCCTTCCTCCCTCCCTCTCTCCCTCCCTTCCTTCCTTAAGATTTTATTTATTTACGAAAGAGAGAGAGAGGCAGAGACACAGGCAGAGGGAGAAGCAGGCTCCATACAGGGAGCCCAATGGGGGATTCCATCCCAGGCCCCGGGATCATACCTTGGGCCAAAGGCAGACGCTCAATCACTGAGCCAACCAGGCGTCCCGATCTATTCTGATTTGTAAAATTATCTGTCACACCTACCCACTTCACTGGTTATATCTCCATCCAAGTGGAGAATGAAGTGAGATACAGCCGGAAAGGTGCGATCGTTTTCCACAATCAGAAGGTAGGAAAGTAACAGGACCAAACGGCAGCCAAAGTTCACTTTGAAAAGACTCCAAGGATAAGATACTTTAAATGCAAGGTAGACATGAAATTGAGAGCTATCTCGGGTGAAATCATCCTTAAATCCTTCATTTCCTGTAAGACTTGGTCACATTTCTTAAGAATGTCTTTACTCATCCCTTCCTATTTACCAGAACTCTTCTTTAATTTGGACCTAGTTTCCAGTCTGGATTGGCATGTTTAGGGGGTTGGCCTTCCTACCTGCCAGGCTTTATCTAAAAACCAACCAACCAACCTTCATAAAAACTTACAATTTTTTCTGACATAACCCATGCCTAAAGGATGAAGTCTTGAATTTCTTACCTTGGCATACAAAGCCATTAACAATCCGGATTACACTGATTTTCCCAGTCATTTACTGGTCATTCCCAACCTTCTAATCTAACACACTGGGGTCTTTCCAAGCCCTCACACCTTCATCATGCTTTTCCCTATTCAACCTGCAAGGCTTAGCTAAAATATTACCTCCTTAGTAAAGCCTACCCAGTTCCCCAAAGTGGTTTCTCTCTTCAGTCTCCGTTACTTCCATCACTTAATAAGAGTACTCAACAGGGTATTTGTTTACACTTGGCTTTCCCAACAGATACATACTCTTCATTTCAAACATTCTCTACCTGCTCCACTGCTATTGCTTACAGTAGTTGTAGTGATAATACACTTGAAAAGCACTTTGCAAAACTGTAAGGTGTAAGAGATTCCACTATTACTGTTCTGATCTGAAGGAGAAATGGGAAGACTGAAGCTGAAAGGGATGTCGCCCCTTCTCTTTTACCAGTTCAAAGACCAAGTTTTTGACCCCTTTGTAGCCATTATATGAAAGATAATCAGTCACAAGGATGGGAGGTACTGCATACAGAATATTGTCACTGGTACTGTAATCAATGGTGACAGACGGTAGCTACACTTGTGGCAAACATACAGCATAACATGTAGACTTGCTGAATCACTATGTTGTACACGTGAAAGGAATACAACGTTGTATGTCAACTATACTTCAATACAAAAATAATTTTAAAAAAGCAAGAAAAAAAGGAAAGACAGCCAGCTTGTACAATGGCTTTAAAAAAGAATGAGTAGCCTACCAGAGTAAATACCACACGTGAGAAATCACAAGATGTGTTAACAGTTAAAACAGTACCTATAAAAAGTTTTTTTTTTCCTGTAATTTTTAATACATCTGAAGTCTTAAACAGTGAGTTGATCCTATTAGGAACAAAATATGGCATGAGTCCAGAAACAAGAATGTGTTTTTTTTTTGCATGTAGGCTTTTCAGTCACTATGCAATGATTATCGATTCGCCAAGAACAGTAACAGTCAGATACTGGAGAAAAGGAGATATGAGAAACATCTTTTATTTTTTTCTAAAGAGGTGAAAATAAGTAAGATTTCTTATATTTCTCACTCGTAAGATTTTTAAACTCTTAAAAATGCAATTTCCTCTTTTCAAAGCACATGCCATCTTAAAAAAAAATCTTAGCAATGTACATTTGCACTCAAAGAAAAACATGCAGCGCCATTGTCTTTTGACAAAATTCTGCATAAAAAAACCCCACACAACTTTCTGCAAATATGTTCCCTCTTAATTATTTAGGGACTCCAAACCACAAACATTCAGTGCAACATTTATTGTTTCTTATTTCCGTAGGAAACACAGGACCAATGATGTCTTCTGACTATAACTGTTTCCTGATGGCTGAACAACAGTCTCCTTCTGCTTTACTTTAAAGTACTCTCTTTAACTTGCTGATGTAAGGTATAATTAGAATTCAGTACAACTTGAGGATCCAAGGGGAGGATGGAGGAGAAATACTTAAGGTGTACCCTGTGCCATAAACTTAGGAAAAAAATTTACGAAGAAAAAAAAACAAACCTCAGATTTTATCAATGCACCCTTTTAAAAAGTTTTTTTTTTTAATTTCTGAAAGCAGCTTAATGTGAATCAAAAGCAGTTCCTGAGTAACTGCAGTAAACAGTGTCTCTTTAAAATATATATATGTGTATATATACATATACATATATATATTTATCTCTGCAACTTAGCTCATTTTGGTTCTGCCTTAATTTACCTCCTCAGCTTTGAGTTTTGTCACAGTTCCTTTCCTTTCAGTTCACAATGTGCAAGAACAACAGCATCAGCTCCGAGAGTTGGCATGGTGCAGATGTTTGTCACTTCTGTGCGATCATCGGCATGTCTTAGCCAGGTTTCCAGAGTCACTGCAGGTCACAGTTCTCTTAATTTCACAAAACCTGCGAGAGCCACAGATACTTCACGTTTTCTTCATCAGACGCCGTGACTGCCACTTGTGGAGCTTGTTGTAGGCTGTCTGGAGCATCTCTTCTATGTGACTTACCAACTGAAAAACAAAGCAAGACACTTAAGCAATAACTGGGCAAAGGCTGGGGAGGTTAACCGTTCTGATCCAGATCTGGCACATACTTCAGAGTATAGTTTCCAAGCTCATTTCTATTACTCCGATGAGGCAACCTACAAGCCCTTTGTGGAGGTATTTTCAGACACACTGGTGGGATAGAGGCTGGACATTCATCTGCTCTGTCTGGCCTGTTATTAACTAGCTATAGGACACCATGGAAGTTGAAACTGAGCTCTAGACCTCAGTTTCTTCTGTCAAATGAGGGAGGTGTACTGAACTGATTGATAGTTTCAAGAGCTGATGATTTTTTATTTATTTTTTTATGATAGTCACAGAGAGAGAGAGAGAGAGAGAGAGAGAGAGAGAGAGGCAGAGACATAGGCAGAGGGAGAAGCAGGCTCCATGCACCAGGAGCCCGACGTGGGATTCGATCCCGGGACTCCAGGATCGCGCCCTGGGCCAAAGGCAGGCGCCAAACCGCTGCGCCACCCAGGGATCCTCTGATTGATAGTTTCTAGATTTAAACATTAGTCTGTTGACTAAGGACAGGATGGTGGCATCAACATTATTTTATAGAACATTTGAAAAAAATGCCTTACTCTCCTGAAGATCTTTACAAAAAACAACAACAGATTTTTATTTATTTGAGAGAGAGAATGAGCAGGGGCAGGGGCAGAGGGAGAAGTTCCTGCTGAACAGGGAATCTGATGCAGGGCTCCATTACAGGACTACAGGATCATGAGCTGAAGGCAGGTGCTTAACTGACTGAGCCACACAGGCACCCCTCTCTCCTTAAGGTTCTGATGTAGCAGGTCTGGCACAAGATCAGGAATCTATGTTCAAAAGCTCCCGTAGCTAATTTTGTTGCACAGCCAATCTTGTGAAGTATTTTTCTGTTTTTTTTACGGTCTTTTCCAGCTCCAATGTTAGGGAATTTCAATGTTACTCAGTAAATTAAAGAAAATCTTAATGGTGTCATTCAGTACTTCACGTAAGTATTATGTCACACCTTAGGTCAGAACTATACATCTTGAATAGAAAAAGATTTTTACCCTTGCTATGGATATAACTAAAGGTCAACAGGATCACACTGATTGAGGTTGATAAAGACTCCTGAAGGAAAATGTCTTTGGAGTATCTGTTTCTTTGGAGACGGACAGTATTTATGTAGTTGGAACTAACAGTCTTATAAAGTCTGCAAGTCAGTTCTGGCAGGATGCAATGGCGACAGGAAGTCCTTAATTCTTTTAGCATGTCAATAACTTAGATTCAATCTGAGATGGAATAAAAAAAAAACACCAACACACTTATTCACCCCATCTGTTATCATTATGGTGGGGGTGGGGGTAAGGAGAAAAAGTATTATGCTATTTAGTTGTCTGGAAAGTATATAAAAATCATTTATTTTGCTTGATGGGCACCAGTGGTTCCATAGTGCCAGTGAGAAGAGATGATTGCCATAACCTCTTGTGAGGTTGTACAGGCATACCTTGTTTTATTATGCTTATCATGCTTCTCAGTGGTTTGTTTTTTAATCGCAAATTGAAGATTTGGGGCAACACTGCATCAACTGACTCTACCAGGGAAAAGCCATTTTCCCAACAGCATTCATTCACCTTGTGTCTCTGTGTCACATTTTAGTAATGCTTGCAACATTTCAAACTTTTTCATGGTAATCTGTGACAGTTTGACTTTGATGTTTCTGCAATTAGTTTTGGGGCACCATAAAGCATACCTGTAAGATGGTAAACTTTATTTATTTATTTTTTTAAATTTTTATTTATTTGTGATAGTCACAGAGAGAGAGAGAGAGAGAGAGAGGCAGAGACACAGGCAGAGGGAGAAGCAGGCTCCATGCACCAGGAGCCCGATGTGGGACTCGATCCCGGGTCTCCAGGATCGCGCCCTGGGCCAAAGGCAGGCGCCAAACCGCTGCGCCACCCAGGGATCCCAAGATGGTAAACTTTAAATCGATAAATGCTGTGTCCTCTGACGGCTGCACTGACTGGCTGTTCCCCTCTCTCTCCCCTGTCTTCAGAACTCCCTATTTGCTGACACACAATGCTGCAAATAGGCCAATTAATAGCCCTACCATGGCCTCTAAGTGTTCAAGTGAAAAAGGAAGAGTCACACAACTCCCACGGTAAAACAAAACTTCCTCTTAGTGAGGAAGGGGTGTTGAAAGTTGAAACAGGCTGAATGAAAGCTAAGCCTCACTGTGTCAGTTAGCCAAGTTGTGAATGCAAAGGAAGAGTTCTTGAAAAAAAAATTGTTATTCCTGTGAAAATATGAATGGTAAGAAAGCAAAACAGTCTATTGCTGATATGAAGTTTTAGTGGTCTGGACAGAAGCTCAAACCAGTCACAACGTTGCCTTTAGCCAAAGCCTAATGCAGAGGAAGGTCACTCTCTTCAGTTCTATTAAGGCTGAGAGAAGTGAAGAAACTGTAGAGGAAAAGTCCAAAGCCATCAAAGTTGGGTCATTACCTTTAAGGAAAGAAGCCATCTCTGTAACAAAGTGCAAGGGTGAAGCAGCAAGTACTGATGTATAAGGTACAGCAGGTTATCCAGAAGATCTAGCTAAGTTAATTAACAAATGCAGCTAAATTAACCAATAGATTTTCAATATAGACAAAACAGCCTTCTACTGGAATATGACATCCACGACTCTCATAGCTAGAGAGAAGTCAGTGCCAGGCTTCAAAACTTCAAAGGACACACTGATTCTCTTATTAGGAGCTAATGCAGTTGGTGACTTTGACAATGTACCTGGTCACTCAAGAGCTCCGATGGAGATGTGCAAGATGAATGTTGTTTCCATGCCTGCTAACCCAACATTTATTTATTCCGTAGCCTGTAAGTTAAGGAGTAATTCTGACTCCTAAGTCTAATTATTTAAGAAATACAATTCCTAAGGCCATAGCTGCCATTGACAGGGATTACTCTGATGGATCTAGGCGAAGTAAAATGAAAGCCTTCTGGAAAGGATTCACCGTTCTAGATGCCATTAAGAATACTCATGATTCCTGGGAAGAGGTTAAAATACCAACATTAACATGAATTTGGAAGAAGTAACTGCAAAGTAAAGGAAATAGAAAGAGAACTAGAATTAGAAGTAGAGCCTGAAGATGTGACTAAATGACTGCCATCTCATAATAAAACTTGAATGAATGAGGAGTTGTTTCTCAGGGATGAGCAAAGATAGTAGTAGTTTCCTGAGATGGAATCTATTCCTGGTAAAGATGCTGTGAAGACTGTTGAAATGACAACAGGATATTTAGAATATTACATAAATTTAGCTGATAAAGCAGCAGCAGAATTTGAGAAGGGTGACTCTGAAGCAAACTTCACTGCTCTTATTTTTAAAAACTGCTACCAGCCACCCCAACCTTCAGCAGCCACCAACACAGAAATAAGATCCTTCGCCAGCAAAAAAGATTGACTCTGAAAGTTCAGGGGATAGCAATTTTAGCCATAAAATATTTTTAAATTAAGGGAGGTACAATGTTTCTAAAAATATAATGTTATTGCATACTTTTAAAAAAATATTTTATTTATTCATTCACAAGAGAAACAGAGAGAGAGAGGCAGACACAGGCAGAGAGAGAAGCAGGGTCCATGCAGGGAGCCTGACGTGGGACTCGATCCCGGGACTCCAGGATCACACCCTGGGCCAAAAGCAGGCTCTAAACCGCTGAGCCACCCAGGGATCCCAGTTATTGGATATTTAATAGACTATAAGAGAATGTAAACAATTTTTACATGCACTAGGAAACAGAAAAATTCATTTGAATCATTTTACTGAGGTGATTTGGAACCAAACCTTCAACATCTTTGAGGTTATGTATGCACGGGGCTTCAGAATCCTTTTTTCTAGTGTTCCAGGCAGTTACAACCGAGAAGACAACACATAAATTGAAACCCATGTGCTGTCCTTGCTCTCATATAGGAAGGAACTTCAAGTTTCCTTCCTGATTTTTAGTACTATAATTCTATTCTGAGACAAACCATGTAGAATGTTTAGGGAATAAATACTAAAAAACCTTACTGACAAAGAATTTTCAGCTTTCAATTATAAAACTCCTCCTTTTGATTAGCCCATTTACTGAAATACTAAATCCTAAAATTGTATATATTCTTCTTTCCCAGTCATCTCAGAGGGAATTGCATAACACATACCAAAAAACCCCATCTTGAGTGGTTGCTCTAGCCTTGCATTAAAAACAATGTTAAAAATCCTGAGCACAAAGTGACACTTTTCACCCACTACCTCACCCCCAGCCCTGCGCTGCTGTAAGCAATTAGGGTAGGTGAAGGCAGACCATTAGGCAGCAACTCTAAGGTTTACTGTTACAGAGTAGCAATTCTGCCTTTCTTGGCAGGGTTAAGTTTTCAAAATAATAATTTTTTAGGAACATATATATAGGTTTCTAGATCTATAAAACAAAGCACAGAGATGATTAGAGCTCCTTGACTGGCTCAATTGGCAGAGCAGTAACTCCTGATTTAGGATTGTGAGTTCAAGCCCCATAGAGCTTACTTAAAACAAACTTAAACCCATGGAGTTCATTATTATAAATGCCTGGGTTAGTTGTGGCCTTGGAAGACTGTGAAGGAGGGGTAGGCAACTGGATAGGGAATACCTATGGGTACTGGTATTGTTCCATTTCTTATGGCAATTTATGGGTAGATCCTTGTTTTGAAGTGTTACGTATTTTATATACTCTTGAATGTATGATACATTTTCATTTAAAAAATAGTACCCTTGAGAAGCTCCTGAGTGAGAGAGAGCCCCACACTGGGTACAGAGATTACTAAAACAAAACAAAACAAAACAAAAACTAAAAAAAACAAACTGTACTCTGAGCAATAGAAAAAACAAATGAACCCAATTTATCTACTCACTCACATGAAAACAAAATTAATCTCATAATTTTGTGACACAGAGAAAGAAAATCAGGCCAAAATCACATTGTTGCCTTACATTTGTGCTTAAATACTGTCTCCGAATTTTTTCTTGGAATGGGCAGAGCTTCGTAACTTGAAATCGCTCCAAATTACTTTTCATTTTCACTACCTAAAGACGATGACAGAAATAAATTAGAGAAATCTTAGAGAACCTATGGGAGGTAAGATAGAAACACAGGAAGGTTACTTTTTTTTAAATAGATTAATTGGCTTTAGGAATTTATATTAAATTCCTGAATACTGAATTTCTGGGTCAAAACATTTTTTAAACAAGGTAGTACAAGTTTAATGGAAGAAAGGACTCTTAGCAACCTGGCCATCACAGATCATTTTAAATTTTTTGTTCTTTTAAAAACCATAGATAAAAAAAATGCTCTTTCACTGTAGCTTTGAAGATTATTTGAATACTAGGGAGTATGAAAATGTCCTCTTAGGTTTGCTGAGCCAAGTGCATTCTTTAGTGAGGTGCCTGTTAAAAATCTTTTGACTATTATTTTTAATGGGGCATTTAATCTTTTTTTTTTTTTTAGAGGGTTGTTTAAAAGAGCAATCTATACAGTTCAATTACTACTATTAATACTATATATATTTTCTATTTGTCAACTGTCCTTTAATTGGTTAAAAAAGGATTTTAGTGTTTAGTGTTATATAGCTAGTGCTGTATTTGTTGTCAGGCTCAGTTTGAATTTCGCTACCTCTAAAAAATATACCAAATAAATAATTTTACATATATAACTTGTTTTGGGTCTCTGTCCTTCATTGCTCCTAGTGGATTCGAGCTAGACACAAGTTTTAAGATGTCCAACTATAGGTTATAGAAATGGCCTGGATCTCAAGTTTATTTATAAAATGGGTTTCAAAACCTACTCCATTAAGATGCTGTAGGCTTAAATTAACATATGCAAGTAGTTATCTGAATGTCTAGCACATGGTAAATACTCAATACAATTTTGATTTCAAAATAACACCCTACTAAGTCATACTACCAGAGAGCTGGCTGTTTGGAATTATTCTGACCTTTTCTTCTAGGAATGGTGTATTAACAGGAAAGCAGGACCAGAAGTGCCGTAGAAGTTCCCCAACAGCCACATAAAGGTGTTTCAATTCAGACTGAATATCATTTGGCACCATCTCTGCAGAAGAAAGAATTGGATAAAAGTTATTTCCACATATGTATAGTCTCTGAAAGAACGATCACTCACAAAATAAATATGATCATGTGTTCTTTGCCAATGCTAAACCAGGATGTGCTATTCAGAGATAAGTTAATGATTTTGTGGCTAACAGATCTTAAAATTTAAATTCCCTTAGATTTTGGAATAATTTTCAGGTTTCCTTTTATTCTAAGAGGCTGGAAAGTAAAAAAGAAAGCTTTTAGTATGATTAAGGAGACTAGCAATGTACTGCTGTTTGTAATATTAAGATAATTAATGAAACCTAACTCTTGTCTAAGTAGGATCTATATGCATAAAAACATAAGTTCCAGAAATGCTCCCAAAAAACAGAATATAATTTTTGCATTCCTCTCAACTTGCTCTTTAGAGTTTATTTAAGTAAAGGGACAGCAAAGAAAGTGGCCCAGCACATACGGTTTATGGCTTGCTGTGTCCCTCCCTGCATAAGTGCTCCTCCAGGTGACAGCGTTGTGATAGTACTACTGGCAGCACTACTTGAGAGAACCTGAAAGAAATGAAGACACAGAAAAGTGGTTTTTCTCTTCTTGCCATCTTTCTTACTTGTTTTACAGCAAAACATTCAGTACATCTTTATTCCTGTACTAACAGTATACAATTTATAGCAGCCAGAGTGAATTATTTTGCATGAGGCCAGAAAAAAATACCTACCAGTCTTCCAGCGAAACAAGCAAGTCTATAGAACTCAAAACTCACACTTTGGCTAGTAAAGCACTTTCTTAAGCACCAACTCAACTAAACTTGTGAACTTTTACCAATGAAGGTAAAATTGAGTTTAAGAAAACAAGCAAAAACAATATAACGTGTACTAGCCGGTAGCGGGGAGGGGGAGGGGGGGGGAGGAGAAAACAGAGCTGTTTGCCGTTTTCCAAAGGAGTGAATATACCTTGCCAAAAGGGGAAAAAACATACTCCCCACTGTATCAGTATCAATAGTTAAGGAAATAATTGACCTATGTATTCAGTGAATGCTTAACAAGTGCCAGGCACTGTGGTTATAGAGGAACAAATAATTTGTTGAATAGTTCAAGTGCAGGGCTAGTATGTGCAAGGCTTTTCAATGATGTTTTTGCAAGTAGAAATCTATGGGTATAAGGGACTGGCTGAAAATAAATTTTCAACCTGGCCTAAGGGTACAGGACATGACAACAATGAGTGAAGAGAACATGGGAGTTCATGTTATTCCTATTTCTTTTTGTCAGAAATTTAATGTGTTGGACCCAGAAGTTTCACTGATTGTTGAGTTTGCTGACTAGCCATGGGCTGCACTCAGGTACACACACCCAAGGAGAGATAACTTCCTGGGCATTCCTGAGTCAATTCATGTGTCTTAGATATTAAATCATTTTGGGGATGCAGAGTGGATGTGGGGAAAACTTTAAATATCTAAGATTGACCACAGCTTAAAAACAACCAGGAGAGTCTATCTGGGCCCAAGGGCCAGATGTTGGGCAGTTATATACCAAGAAGAAAAAAAGTAGTCAAATAATCTCAAATGTAATACGTGTGCATATATGTACATACCTATATTTCTCAGCTCTGGTCATGGAAGGGACAATAACACTAGCAGTAAATGATACCCCAAAAGCAATGAAAACACTGCACCCAGGTCTTTGTTTCTTTCTTTTTAAATTCTACACCAAGAGAGAGAATCCCAAGCAGGCTCCGCACTGAGGGCAGAGTCCGACTTAGGGCTCAATCACACCATGCTGATACCAAGACCCCAGAAATCAAGAGTGTGGCATTTAACTGACTGCACCACCCAGGCATCCCCAGATCTTTGGCTTCTAAATCTACGCAGCACTAAAGAAGATTCTGTGGCTGGGGCAGAGAAAGCATAAGATGAACCTGGAAGATCTCATTGTTCCATAAAGTAAGGTACTCAAAAATTGATGAAGAAATCATCAGAAAGATACAGGAGCCAGTGTGAGGGGCATGGGAAGGTACTAATTACTACAAAGAGGCATGGGTACACTTTTGGGGGTGACAAAACTGCTTTTTGACTTGTGTTGGTTGTTACCGAACTGCATATGTTTATTAAAATTTGCAAAAGAGACTAAAAAAATGTACATTTTATAATTTACTGCATGTAAATTATACCTTAGTTTAACAAAAAGACAGCAACAGTTAATAACCCAGAAAATAATGTAAGAACCCATGAATCCATTCTGATATAAATAAATGCAAGAGACGGAAAGGCAAGCTCTTCATCTTAGCAAAGTGTCAAATGATAAATGTAGAAGGAATAATGGGATTAGAAAATCACCATTTGGGGCACCTGAGTGGCTCAGTCAGTTGGGCGTCCAACTCTTAAGATTCTCTCTCCCTTTCCCTCTGCTCCTCCCACTGCTTGTGCACTCTCTCAAAGACAACAACAACAACAAAAAGTCACCATTTAACTACCATGGTATTGTTTCTGGTAAGAATAAAAAATGGATTCTAAAAAACTGTGGGTAATAGTTTGATAAGAAACAGAATATTTACATAGTCTTAAAAGTATTGCTCAAGGGGCACCTGGGTGGCTCAATGGGTTAAGCCTCTCCCTTTGGCTCAGATCATGATCTTAGGGTCCTGGGATTGAGTCCTGCATCAGGCTCAGTGGGGAGTCTGCTTCTCCCTCTGCCCTTCCTCCCCACTCATCATGCTCTCTGTCTCTCTCTCTCTGAAATAGATAAATAAAATCTTAAAACTGGCTCTACTCAAATATCAAGACCATGAAACTGTAAAACGATTCCATTTGAAAGGAGACTAAAGGGATACGAGAGAACCAAATACAACTTGGAACCTGACTTGGATGCTGGACCAAAAAAGTTTTCTTTGCTGTGAGGGACACTGCTGATACAACTGGTAACATTTTTGTATAAGACCTAAAGAATAACAATGCTTTATCAGTGTTAACTTATCATTTCTGTAATTATATTGTGTTATTTATGAGGAATGTTTTGTTTTAGGAAATACAAACTGAAATATTTCAGAGTTTCTAATCTCAAAATAGGCCAGAAAACATTCTTTTGGCAACTTGCTGTAAATTTGAGATTACTGCAAAATAAAAAGCAAAAAGTAAGTTCCAATACGTGACAAGTATTATAAAACATGTATGAACTCTGCCTCGGGGTTTACAAAAACAGACATGCCCCCATGCCCTGCCCCAAAACTTGTTCTGGGCATGCTGAGAATTGCTTTACAGAGATAATGAAATCTAAGCTGAGTTTTGAATAATTATTATTAGGGGCAGAACAGACTAAGGGCATTCTAAGAAGAGAGAAAGCCTGAGCTTTCTCTGTTTTCTAGGTAGTTTAGTGTGTTAGGCTGGAGAGAAGACTCTTGGTTGTGTGTGGAAGGGAATGGTGGAGATACAGCTGGAATGCAAACTGGAGATGTGAATCCGGGCCACAACGTAAAGGCTCTGGCACACCAGATAAAGGCATTCAGACAATTCCTATGTCAATGAAAGGGGACAGTAAAGGTTTTAAGCTGCAGGGTGATAAGATTAAATTTCTGTTTTTAGAAAGATAACCTGTAGAGGCATTGCGGAAAATTGATTCAGTGTGTTTAAACCAACGTTGTGGGAATCAAGAAATACTGAAGAATGGACAGAACTTGCCGAAGAATTTAAGTATGAATAAGAAAATAAAGACCTGATAATAAGCTCTATTTTATATATTCTAGTTTGAGGTCATGCAGAATATCTAGATAGTGATGTCCAGGAGTGTTTCGGAAATCTGGGAAATTTTCCCAATAACACTGGGTATGTGGAAGGAAAAAATTAGCAATCACAAAACTTATGTTATTTTTCATTACATCTTAACTTCAAATGCTTCTTGAGTATGCCAAATATCTTTTTTTCCCTACCTCTTGATTATTTTAAAATCTATTTAGCAGAAATATGCCTTTAAACCCAATTAAAACAGTTTATATAGTTCAATACAGTTGTGCTTATAAACGGAGGAAAGAACTATGGGAATTCTGGTTTTCAAACTGTACAAGTCACATACCTGAGTTAATTTGGGTGTATAAGCTTCCATTTCTTGCCTAATACTTTGAAAAGAATTAATAATGTCCTGACTTGTTGCATATTGTAGTGACTGGATTGGAGTTGGACCGTGATAATACCTGAAGATTAGCAAAGAATAAAGAAATTACTCATCACACAGAATAAAGGCGCTCAACATTTGCCCTTCAAATATTTTAGCAGTCTTCATAGAAGTTGTCCCCAAAGGAAAAAACAATATATTTAAACAGATTTCAATAAAGTAACTCAATTTTTATGGGGGTAATAAAAAAATAGCACAGAGAACCACCTTTTTATCTTAGCTTTTATCATTTAGCATCCTTTTCTGAAATGCACAAAGTAATTTTTTTTTAAAATAATTTTGAATTTGTCTTTTATTTTTTCTTTAATTTTTATTTATTTATTTATTTATGATAGTCACACAGAGAGAGAGAGAGAGACAGAGAGAGGCAGAGATACAGGCAGAGAGAGAAGCAGGCTCCATGCACTGGGAGCCCGACATGGGATCCGATCCCGGGTCTCCAGGATCGCGCCCTGGGCCAAATGCAGGCGCTAAACCGCTGCACCACCCAGGGATCCCCAAAGTAAATTTTCAAGGGAAGAAGATACTGTATTTTTATGGTAACAAAGGGATAGAAAACTTGGGTGCTACACTTGCAGAATATACTCTGCAGTGACTTGTGTTATAGAACTGTTGTGCCTTAAGTTAATTTGATATTGACCAAACTTACCTATCTGACTTCTTGAGGTTTAGTGCAATCGTTTTTATGGAATTATTTTTTCCCAAGTCTTCATATTCAATGGACTCTTGTAACTTTGCCTGTAATTATCAATATAGCACTTTTTATGTTAACTTTTCCGTACAAAAGTAATAAATGTGACTGAAAAAGTACCACTATACAGAGAGTAAAATATGAAGTCTTCCCACCATGAGATTCGATTCCTAGAAATGAATGCTCTACAACTTGTTGAACTCATTTTCTCACCAACCACTCACAGAGTACCTGTTTTCTTCCTACACTCTGAAGTACACTTCCTACACATCTTAAGTATTACTGAACTTCCAGTTTTTAGCAGTCTGACAGGTGAAGATGGTGTATTTTACTATTTTTCTACCAAATAAGTAAGACTAATTTATTGTATGTGCTGTAAATACTTTTACTTGCGTGTTTTTTTTTTTTTTTGGTTTTATTTCTTTCTTACTTATTATTCTGTGGATTAAATCTTTTGCCTAACTTTGATCCACTTAGGATTTATTGTGGAATAAGGAATCTGAGTTGTTTTAACAGTTCTCCCAACAGCATTTATAGAATAATGTCATTTCCTATGCATTATGAAATAGCATGTTTATCATGTATATTTAATTCTTCCAGGTATTTGGGTTTACTTCTGTACTATTTTGGTTTCTGTACTCTCTATTTTGGTTATACTAATCTGTTTTCTCCTGTACTAGTAGTAACAGACTGCTAAATTTCTACAGCCTATATGTTAATTATAAAAGAAATAAAGCAATCTACATATGGCTATTTGTGAAAATAATTCTACATTTCATCCTTTACATAGCTGTGAAATTCATCTGGTCAAACCTTCATCTATAGCTACCAAGACTAGGATCAAAATATTTAGGTTATTAAATAACCTGAAAACTTAGTATCTGAAATTACCCCTGTTTGGACAGTTTGAATATTCTCCTCGTAGTATAGGAACACAATATTCAGAATTAACACATTCACCAGTCCCACTTTACCTAAACCCAGAATTTTTTTTCTCAAATCTATACCCTTTTACCAACTTCAAGGCATATAGAAATCTTCATTAATTTTCACATAAATCAAGCTCATTTCTACCCCTGCTGTTGCTTCACCTAAGTCATATTCCTTTCTAACCTCCCATGATAACCCAAATCCCATACTTTTGCCAAAGTCTCATTCGATGACCTGATTCTCATACCTAACCGAAAACTCCATAAAAATACTCTTACTTCAGAATCTCTCATTCTATAAAACCCTTGTACAGAACATTCATCAGACCATTTATTTCAAACTACTGATTTCAAATAATGTCTAGAGTCAGCATTATTGAACACTGTGAAAATCCACACAAACCATGATTTTTAATTACCATGATTTTATTTTTAACAACTCTTTAATTACCAACTGTCAAATGTACTTAGTGTAATCGTACTGCAAAGAAAAGCATCACTTCCTAGATTTCATCTTAAACTCCTCTCTGTAACTTTCATTTTATTTTCACTTTTCTTAATCAGAAAAAAAAACTATTCAACTCATAAATAAGATATTTTTTAAAGGAGTGCACTTGTGATGATCACTGGGTATTATATATAAGTATCGAATCACTAAATTGTAGGGGTGCCTGGACTGCTCAGGCACTTAAGTGGCTGCCTTCAGCTCAGGTCATGATCCTGGAGCCCTGGGGTCCTGGAATAGAACCCAGTGTTGTGCTCCGTGCTCAGCAGGGGGTCTGCCTCTCCCTCTGCCCCTCCCTTCTGCTCATGCACACTCTCAAATAAATAAATAAATAAATCTTAAAAAAAATTAACAAAGCCAATAGAATATTTTTTCATTTTAAGTTTTCATTTAAATTCCAGTTAGTATATGGTACAGTCTTCGTTTTCAGGTATAGAATTTATTATTTTTTTTACAAGATTTTATTTATTTATTCAAGAGAAAGAGAACAGGAGCAGGATGATGGGCAGTGCGAGCAGAGAGGAAGAAGCAGGCTCCCCCATTGAGCAGACAGTCCAACGGGAGGCTTAAGTCCAGAACCCTAGAATCATGTCCTGAGCCAAAGGCAGATGCTTAACTGCCTGAGCTGCCCAGGCTTTGTTAATTTTAAAGGTTTTTTATTTTTTATTTTTTTAAAGATTTATTTATTTATTTATGAGAGAGAGAGAGAGAGAGAGAGGGGCAGAGACACAGGAGGAGGGAGAAGCAGGCTCCATGCCGGGAGCCTGATGTGGGACTCGATCCTGGGACTCCAGGATCGCGCCCTGGGCCAAAGGCAGGCGCTAAACCACTGAGCCACCCAGGGATCCCCTAAAGGTTTTTTAATTTATTCATTTGAGAGAGAGAGAAAGCAAAAGTATGAGAAAGGGGGAGGTTGAGAGGGAGGAGACAACCCACTGATCAGGGAGCCCAACCTGAGGCTCAATCCCAGGACCCTGAGATCATGACCTAAGCCGAAGGTAGACACTTAATCGAAGGAGCCACCAAGGTATCACCGGCTTTGTTAATTTTAAAAGTGTATATGCCTGTAGAAACATATTAAGTTACTAAAAAATGAACTAAAGTGTAAGACTCATTCATAATTCTTTTATGGAAAGAAAACCATTTAGCGAATTTTTGAAGGCCTTTTAAAAAAGTTCATAAACTTTTTTTTACATGTGAAATTGTACTACATAGCCTGTTCTGTGAACTTTGTATTTACTTAATTCATGAATTTTTATTTTCTTGATTCCTACTTTATTTTTGATTCCTACTTTAAATAACATAATTGCTATACTTCAAGTTTTATTCTGAAACACTTTTGATTTTGTGTTCCCTACAGACACTAAACTCATAAAGGATAAGAACTCTTATCCTTTTTTGTTTCCCACCCCCTAATATTTTCAGTGACTCAAAAATGGTTTCTTGAATATAATTTTTTATGAACTAATTATGGCATATGTGAACTCTTTTTAATTTAGTATGTCAGTAATCCTTTTCAAGTTATTCATGGCTGCATCAATCTCCATTGTATGGGCAGATATATTATTAGGATGTTTGCTACTTTGTTATAATACTATAATAGGTATGTGCATTTAAATATTTGCACACCTTTACCTTTTAAAATAACTGTCCAAAATGAATACTGTCCCCAAAATGGAATTAAGTGCATAAACCACTAAAATTTTAATACACATTGCTTGATTGCTGTTTATATTTATAATTAGGGAAGAACTTAAAAAATTGGGAGAGAAAAAAAAATTGGAGAGAGAGTAGCTTGGCAAAGTTGAAGGAAAAAATATGGAAGTAGATAATTCTGTCCATACTCCCCAAACGCCCCAAATGATTACTTCAATATTTAATGAGAACACATTTCTAATTCTGATATGCTGTTTAAAAGAGGCCCAAATCCTATCTTTTAAAATCATATACACAAACCTTTAGTTTTTCTTCCTGTCATATTGCCTTTGTTGAATACTCTTGCCCAGAACACAAACTGTATGTCAATATGTGTGTATGTGTACATGTGAAGGAAAAAAAAGAGAACAAAACCAGTAAGAACAGTTAACAGACAGGAATGCATGGAAAGTGGGCTGGCAAGTTAAAAACCAACAAAGTATTCTTTAAAACGTTCTATAATTTATGCCAAATGCTTAACGTCTTGGTCAGAAGAACTGAGTCATTTGAAATAATCTAGGGTTAACATAAAGTACTAATAGTTATACAAGGTTATCTGGAGAAACTTGAGCTCTAAACCTTCTGAACTTTTTACCCATACCCTTTTGACTGCAGGCTGGAAGCAATCTGCATCTCCAGAATTTCCATCGATGCTGCTGGGTTCACCATTTTGTTCATTTTGTGCTTCTCTTAAAACAAAGGGGGAAAATGTTAAAAATCAGAACAACACAACTCCATCTGGTTACCTTGAAAAGCCCAGTTATTGCACCTTTGCATGTATACTTAACTGTTTCCTGAGACCTGCTGCAAGGACCATGGCACTGTGATGGTTAAACCTCTTGATGATGGCAGCATTACTATTCTCCTTTATGGATTTAGAATTAGAAGTAGATGGCACAGAAGAAATGCCATAGCCCTATGAGAAACAATTTAGAAGATTAAAAATAAAGTTCTGGTTTTCTTATCCATTATGAGAGAGATGCCTAGCTGAAAAAGTTTTCTGGATGATGGGACTATATTAATTCTGAGCATTACTCAAATTTTGTTTTTTTGCGTTACTCAATTTTTACAGGTAAATATTTAACAAGTTACATACACACAAAAAAATACAACATGCTCCTTCTTCTAGCATGATAAAAATAATCTTAAACCACCCATTTTTTAAAGGAAGATTTTAAGTCATCTCTACACCCAGTGTGGCGCTCAAACTTCTAACCTTGAGATCAAGAATTGCATGCTCCACTGACTGAGCCAGGCAGGCACCCTGAACCGTGTTTTTCTTTCTTTCTTTCCTTTTTTTTTTAGAAGAGCTGTTTTGGATATAGTTAGCAAAATATTAAATGAAGAATTAGAATACAGGCATAGAATTAGAAAAAAAGGCATAGACTTAGGAGTCATGTAGATATGGAGTCAAATTCTGGCTTTATAACTTTTTAGTAAGTATTAGTCTAAGCAAGGGTAATCAACTTTTCCAAGCTCTGTAAAAATAAGTATTTAAGAAACAGATAGATATTTTCAAACATGTAGACAGAAAGTTGTTAAGACCTCGTGCCAAAGGAGCCAGAACACTAGTTAGCAGGGTGCTAGGCTATAAGCCAGTTACACATAGTTAAGTGCTGCAACAGAGGAAGTAGTCTATCCCACAGGAGAGCAGAGATAGGTTCAAAAAAGCTTCATGGAGCACCATAAATTGATCAAGTGCTTGCAAGCCAGACACGAATACAGTAACATTTCAGGGAGAGGAAACTGCTTAAATATAGGTGTACAAGCAACATAATACATATGTGTCATAGGGTTTTCCTGGTCAGCAATACACCTGGAATGAAGGGTGGACCAGGGATTGGTGAGACATAGGGCTAAAAAGGGAAAAGATTATAAAAAGACTCATGCCGGGCAGCCCGGGTGGCTCCGCAGTTTAGCACTGCCTTCGGCCCAGGGCCTGATCCTGAAGACCTGGGATCGAGTCCCATGTTGGGCTCCCTGCATGGGGCCTGCTTCTCCCTCTGCCTGTGTGTCTCTGCCTCTCTCTGTCTCTCATAAATAAATTTAAAAAATCTTAAAGACTCATATGCCATTCATTCAGCAAATAATTACTGAATACCTATTACGTGTCATGTGCAGGGGATAGGTCAGTAAACGAGAGTCACCGTCACAAAACTTCTACTCTATTGAGATCACTTTTGAAAATGACAAGGGGTATGAAAAAAATAAAAGGGCGGCAGGATATAAGGACTGCATGGAGAGAGAGCAGGAACCACTTCAGATAGAGAGGTTAGAGAATGTCTCTCTTAAGATTTTATTTATTTACTCATGAGAGAGAGAGAGAGAGAGAGAGAGAGAGAGGCAGAGGGAGAGTAGGCTCCACACAGGGAGCCCGACTCAGGATCACGCCCCAGGCTGAAGGCGGCACCAAACCGCTGAGCAACTGAGGCTGCCCGAGAATGTCTCTCTTAAAGAAGTCTTTGAACAGATGTCTAAAAGATGGGTAGGAGCTAGTTAGGTAGAAGAGCAGGAAGGAGGAATAGCAAGTACAAAGACCCTGAGGTAGAAAAAGCTTGGGATAGACAAGAAAAAAGGTATCTAAGGGGATGAATGAGTGTAAGTGGCCTAAATTGAAGTAGCAGCAGGCAGAGGCCAAATCAAGAAGAGCCTTGTAGTTTTGATTTTTAGGTTCAATAAGAAACCACCAAAGAGTTTTACACAAAAAACTGTTATGATCTGATTTATAACTCTACTGCTAAGGGAAAGTAACATAGGGAACAAAGTTGAAAATAGGAGTATCAATTAGGAGGCTAATAAAAGCAATCAAAACAAAAATGGTGGTAGCTTAATTAATAGTAAGAGAGTTTAAGTGTGGGGATGCACAGTTGTAGGCAAATCGATGTATTGTAGAGGACTTGCTGATGAACTAAACATTGGAGGTGAAGGAAGGGGAGGAATCAAGGAGACTCCCAGCTTCTGGCTTGAGCAACTGAGTCCATGGTAATGTTCGTCTTTTTTTCTGAAGATTTTATTTATTTTGGGGGGGGAGGGGAGCGCGTGCGCGCACAAGTACAAGTGGGTGTTATAGGCAAAGGGAGAGGGAGAAACAGATTCCCTGCTGAGCACGGAGCCTGATGTGGGCCTTCATCCCAGAACCCTGAGATCATGACCTGAGCCAAAGGCAGATGCTGAACCGATTAAGCCACCTAAGCACCTCGATGCTATGTAATGGTAATTTTTAAAAAAATTAAGATACAGAAGATCCAAGAAGAAATAGGTTTAAGAGGATAAGAACAAAAGGTTCATTCTGGACATGCTATGCTGAGGTGTCTGTGAAATATCTAAGTGAAGATAGTAAGCAGGTATGTGTATAATTTTGGAGTTCTGGGGTCAGAGAGACCAGGGCTACCTGGGATTCATCATTACGTATTAGTATCTAAAGCAATGGAAGAAAATGTATCCAGAAGGTGGCCCAAGGCCATACCCTGGAAAAGTTACAACTAGAGGATATAGGGGAAAGAGGCACCAAAGGAAAAACAGAATCACCCAACATTTCTATTTACGGAATTGGTTATATAAATGTTCATTTCTCCATATAATGGAATATCAAGCAAGCACACCAAAACATAAATAAAAGTAACACCTATGATTTGCTGAGCACTGTGTACCACACTCTTCTAAGCTCTTGTAGCAATCCCATAGTCAGCACTTTTCTTTGTACTGAATTTATTCAACTCAGATATAACTGATACATAACATTTTGTAAGTTAAAGGTATAAACTGTATTAACCTCATATTTCTATATTGCAGTATGATTACTCTAAAGTTAACATCTCTATCATATCATGTAATTATCATTTCCTGTTCTGCAGTGAGAACTAAGATGTAGCAACTCTGAAGTTTATAACACAGCATTGTTGACCATAGGCTGCATATTAGATCTTTAGAACTTATTTATCTGCTAGTGGCAAGTTGGTTATCCTTAACCAACATCTCAATTTTCCTATCCCCTACTAATAAGGTCAGTACTATTAACCTCATTCCATAAGAAAACTTGGAATGACAGTCTAAGCCAGGTAGTTTGGTCCTATAGTCTATGTACTTAACAACTATGGTTTATATAACTAGGACTGACAGTGGTTAACAGGCAAAGTGAAGAACAAAATCACACATGAATACGTATAATATGCCATCATTTTTTTTTTAATTTTTGTTTATTTATGATAGTCACACAGAGAGAGAGGTAGAGACACAGGCAGAGGGAGAAGCAGGCTCCATGCACTGGGAGCCCGACGTGGGATTCGATCCCAGGTCTCCAGGATCGCGCCCTGAGCCAAAGGCAGGCGCCAAACCGCTGCGCCACCCAGGGATCCCCTCATTTTTTTTTTTTTTTTTGTTAAAAAAATTTATTTCAGTAAACTCTGCACCCAAAGCGGGGCTTGAACTCACAACCTTGCGATTAAGAGTCACATGCTCTGCAAACTGAATCAGGCCAGCACCCCAAAATACCATCATTTGTATTTTTTTAAACAACCCCCCCCAAACCCACTAATATCTTTCCCCCATATTAAGCTATACTTCTAAGCTTCACAAAACTTCATATTTTCAGAATGATTTAAAGAGGGCCATGTTTTTTTTTTTTTTTTTTTTTTTTTAAGATTTTATTTATTTATTCATGATAGTCACACAGAGAGAGAGAGAGAGAGAGGCAGAGACATAGGCAGAGGGAGAAGCAGGCTCCATGCAGGGAGCCCGATGTGGGATTCGATCCCGGGTCTCCAGGATCGCGCTCTGGGCCAAGGCAGACGCCAAACCGCTGCGCCACCCAGGGATCCCGAGGGCCATGTTTTAATGTATTGAAACTCACCAAGAAAGTGCCTGAATATAGAGAATTAACAAGAAAACTCAATTTCATTAAGGAAATGACTTATCTGGGCACCCAGGATTATTTTCTGCTAAAAACTGTAGGTTAAAAGTTTCCTCACCTTGCTGAATACTATACACTAAAATAAAGCAAAAGTTTAGAAAAAGTTTGGAAGGTTTAAGCATGTGTATATGGCCAGCAGAAGAGGAGCCAAAAGAAAGGTAAGAAAATGAAAATCTGAGTATAAAGAAGAATAATTGAGGAAAGCAGGCTTCTAGCCTAGAAGACGGGAAGGGATCCCATCCTTCCCTGTGACCAATACATCTGTAAGTCTGGAGTCCTGAGGTGGAGGTAGGTGGTGCATACCTGGTGGTCTAGCTGTTGAAACATTATCAGAGCTGGTAAGGTCATGGGTGTGCTCAAGGTCTGGCATATAGTGGGCTATGGAAAAATGTTATCTTTTCTTGGCCTATTGATATTTACTCATATTTCTTTAGATCAACATCAGAAAATAAAGCAGACTCACAAATATCTTAAGCCTTCACATTACTTAGAGAAGTACCAATGAGCTAGAGCTAGAAAATTCTTTTTTTTTTAGAAAATTCTTTTTAAAAAAAAGTTTTAGTGGGGATCCCTGGGTGGTTCAGCGCCTGCCTTTGGCCCAGTGCGTGATCCTGGAGTCCCGGGATGGAGTCCCGCTTCAGGCTCCTTGGCATGGAGCCTGCTTCTCCCTCTGCCTCTCTATGTCTATCATGAATAAATAAAAAAAAATCTTTAAAAAAAGGAAATTAAAAGTTTTAGCAACTCAGGAATTTCAATTTTCCAAGGCGATTTTAATAGCAAATGGTGCTGACAAGACTTCTGATAAATCACTCCAAATAACAATATTTATGTGAAATACCTATACTGAGGGAAATTTTTAAAAGAATTTTTTTTTTAAATTTTTATTTATTTATGATAGTCACAGAGAGAGAGAGAGAGGCAGAGACACAGGCAGAGGGAGAAGCAGGCTCCATGCACCAGGAGCCTGATGTGGGATTCGATCCCGGGTCTCCAGGATCGCGCCCTGGGCCAAAGGCAGGCGCTAAACCGCTGCGTCACCCAGGGATCCCTGTTTTTTTTTTTTTTTAATTAAGATTTTTATTTTATTTGACAGAGAAAAAGCCAGAGAGCACAAGTGTGGTGAATACCAGAGGGAGAGGGAGAGGCAGGTTCCCTGCCGAGCAGGGAGCCCCATACAGGGCTTGATCCCAGGACCCTGGGACCCTGGCCCGAACCAACAGCAGATGCTCAAAAGACTGAGCCATCCAGGTGCTCTAGATATTTTTAAACCAGCTGAAGACTGTTTTCTCTCATAAATTCTTTTTAACGAAAATTTGTTTCTTGTGGGGCGCCCGGGTGGCTCAGTTGGTTAAGCATTGGACTTCAGCTCAGGTCATCATCTTGGGGTCCTAGGATGGAGCTCGGTGTCGGGCTCTGTACTCAGCAAGGAATCTGCTTGTTCTTGTCTTTCTCCCTCTAACTCTGCCCCTCCTCTGACCTGTGCTCTCTTGGTCTCTCTCTCAAATAATATCTTTTAAAAAAGGTGTTTTTTTTTTTTTTTTTTTTTTGGTGTGTGTGTGTTTTTAGTAGGCTCTAGGCCCAAGCTTGAACTCACAACCCTTACACCAAGAGTCACATGCTCTACCAACTGAGCCAGCCAGGTGCCCCTCTTACAAATTCTTTTACTTCTACTTACCTCATCTAATGATTTATCTTCCAAAGCAGTCAAATCAAGTAGTGGGTTTTTCACTCCTAATGAAACCATTGTTTTTAACCCTAGAAAATCAATGAAATAAAAAATTGGTCAAGTCTGACCTTCCTCAGAAATAAAAAAATTCACTAATGGCACTATGACTAGAGGACCAGAAAACAGCAAATCAAATTTAGAGTGTGTCAGGGAGAAATGATTACCTTTTTCATCAATTTTGGCACATTCTGCAAAGAGGTCTTTTGACCCCGTATTCAGGCGGTCCCTATGAAAATAATGGGACTGAAAGAAACGTGTCCAAAACTCTTTTTCTGTCATGTTGTGAGGAACATTTTCTGCATACTTCATTTTTACTGTGGAAAAAAAACATAATACTTACATACAAAATTTCCATTTCTTAAAATCTCTCAAATTAGTTGAAATATGGATAATGGAAAAACTAAATTAAACTGTTCAACTTTATATACTGTGTGTCATAATCTAATTGGAAATATGAAATATAACTTGAAAGATTAAGTGACACAGTCCCTTTATGAATCTTAAATTACAAACAAAATCTTATTTTGCACCATTAACAAGTTTCAGTTTTAGCAGAAATATCAAAAATCAATACCCACTAGACTATCTGTTCAGCACATTCCAGAAGTTCAGAGTCCAATAAACAAGAGGTTAAGAGCATGGTCTCTTGAGCCAAACAGCCTGAGTTTATTTTATTTTTTTTTTTTTCAGCCTGAGTTTAAAATTTTAGATTTGCCATTACTATGTGACCTTGTACAAATTACATAACTTCTCTGTATCTTGATTTCCTCATCTGTCATATGAAGGTATAAGAACACCCACTTCATTGGGTTATTTGTGATGACTAAATGAGTTAATACATATAAAGGCCTTAGAATAGTGTGATATATAATAAATACTATATAATTACATTATTATAAAAATATACAAAAATAATTATATTACAATCTGACAACTCTTTGAGACAGACACAAGCCTCTATAGAAGCAAAGGGAGGCTTATACCTGCCCAAAGAAGTCAGGATTTTATAGAAGTGGCAGTGAGGCAATACTTGAGTCCTATAAGGGAGATATGTTTCTAAAGGACTAATGGAGCAGGGGTGAGGGAGTGAGGGGAGAGAACAGCATGCGGTTTGAGAGAGAACAGTTTAGTCAGTAAAATAACTGAAGTGGTGGCTCTCCTCCTTGGCTGCACCTCATAAATTACTAAGGCTGGGATCAAGTCATTTATACTTTTAGGATGGTTTCTGCAAAGGTAATGATTTGTGGGTTAGAAAGGTCACTGTGGAGGCAGTATGAAGGATGATTTGAATTACTGCTGTAGAGACTCATTTATTGATGCCTCTGGAGTAGGTCATTTTGTGCAGGTATGCTGAAGGGTAAATAAAGTTTAAGAACCACTGATGAAAGAATGGGAAAGTCATTATACCAATGAACTGATCCTTTAATAACTACCATAAGAGACCCTTAATCACGGGAAACAAACAGAGAGTCACTGGGGGGAGAAAGGTGGGGGATGGGGTAACTGGGCAATGAACTATTAAGCAGGCCATGGAGTCCCACATCAGGCTCCTTGCAGGGAGCCTGCTTCTACCTCTACCTATGTCTCTGCCTCTCTCTCATGAATAAATAAAATCTAAAAAAAAAAAAAAAAAAAGAGAAGGCACAGGATGTAATGAGCACTGGGTATTATATAAGACCGACGAATCACTGACCTCTACCTCTGAAACCAATAATACATTATGTTAACTAAATAAATTTAAATAAAGCTTAATAAAAAATAATAAAAAAATAACTACTGTATGTTTTCGCAGATTTTGTTGTACTTCATCAGGAATAAAGGTAAAGGTTTTTGTTTTTCGCTGATGTATTACTGAATTCATCCACACAAATATTTCAACTATGTGGAAAAATTGATTCTTACCTGCTGGATAGGTCCTAAATATGGACTCAATGATATCAGAGGTTAAATTGTACCTCAGACCATTACATCCATCTGTTTGGGGCCGGACATCAGCCTAAATTAAGACCAGACGTATATATTTATTACAATATTGGGGGAAAATATATAAGCATATAATAGACACTGGACAAAGGTGGAAAAACAGACTTTTCTGAATAAACAACACAGACAGAATTAAGTCCCTCATTTGTAATTTTTGGCACTGAGATAGGGCTCAAAGAAGCCTGACCTGGTTTCACTTAATCTTACTGATGTGTAAAACCTGCTTCCTTGAATTACCAAAACTATAAACCTTGGTTACTAAATTACTATCTGGTTTCTCTAGGAAAGACTTTATTAATTCAGTTCACTACTAAGCACCCAGGAAGATGCTAAACATATAAATGGTAGTCAAATTTTTTGTTAAATGCATAAATACTGCTTTGGTTCTTCCAGAGTACAGATTAAATTAATCCCACTTTCTAATTCTACAGGTAAGGCATTCCCAATTTTTCATTAACATACATTTTACAAATCTTAATTCTTCTGAAACACCATGGTCATTACACATTTAACTCTGAATTTTAAGTATAGCAATCATAAAAAAACGTACCAGAAAGCCCTAAATTTAAAAGAATTAGGGGAAATAAGTACTAGTCCAATTGCTGAAAGATTCTCTTTATTTATTAAAGTCCATAAATTTCTAGCATGTTAGGGTCAAGTCCAAAAACCAAAAAAGTAGAACTGGCAAAAAGTATCAATTTAATAAATACTGCATATATTTTAAAAGATTTTTTTAAAGAAGAACACTGTAGATACCAAAGTATCCACTGATTTACTTAAAGGAAATGCTAGTTTTTACAAAAGAAATGGCACAGTTATGACATATACCAGGGTTTTCTTTTTTTTCTCTTCAGAAATCTAGAGGGGTCACATACCAGAAATGCTGCAGAAATGCCAACATCCTGCTTATGATTGGATGTAGAAGAACTCTCTGTTGCATTCACATTTAAACGATTGGCCCAGAATTCCTCAGCGCTGATCACTTGACTCACAACAAGGTCTTTATAAAGCTGAAACAAAACAGGATCTTCTTGCAGCATTCTGGTGATAGAATAGATTGAACATTTTGAACTTCTGGAATAAAACACCATTTATGTAACACTTTTTTAAAAGACTTTAACAACATGAAACACTAACACACTCAACTTCCATTTTATAATGTGGGAGCGGCAGAGGTCATTTAATTCATTTGTTAGTAATTACAACAAACAAGCTAACAAAAAAACATTTCTGGAGGAACAACTGAAGAAAAGTGGAAGTCTGAAGAAGCAAAGACTAAACTCCTTGAAGGCATGGATTTGGTATTATTTGTCTCTGTATCCTAGTGATACAGAGGTCATTGTATCTGTATTTGTACTGTATTCTCCTTCACAGATGAAGGGGAAAAGGAAAGAGAGGGGGTATGCATGAGATTTTCTGGCCATTAGTTTTTCCACTAATAAGCACCTGGAGACTTAAGCACTCATGGCCTGGAAATATTGGTGATGGAATAATTCATCTTACCAGAAACTCATCATTTGATATTCTTTCTCAACTTTTTTACAATGTGATTTCTTTCAAGTTTCTCACTCACAAACATATTTCTAAATGGTTTTGTGTCGTCTCTGTGGCAGTAAACTGGGAAAAGGAATGAAAGGACCTTAGCACCTTTGGGTCCCAGTTGTGTTCCTCATCAGACGTTACACTTGAGGCAGTACAAGGGATAAAAAATAACAAGGTGTGACTCTACTTAGAGACCAGAGAGAACCTAGGGTCTCTTTATTCTTTTCCCCCTTCACCTGTTTTTCTCTTCCAGCTCTTTATTCGCTTTCCTCTTGAATTTGGGCAGCAGCTGCTGAAGAAGGTCTTTCACTGCATCTCGCTCTTTCACAGCTGTGCTTTCATTGGAAAAATGGAAGTTAGTTGTGTCCCCTGCATGCAACACCAGCTGAAGTTGAATTTTAGCTTTTCCTTCTGGACTGATTTTCTGGCCTAAAAAGAAGCATGAGGCAAATTAGATGAGGACACCCACACTGTGGAAATTGTCCTACAATAGGCTACTTCTTCCTCCCAAGAAGATTCAGAATTCCTTTGGGCTTCAGCTGCCCTGCTCCAATCTTAATGCTTTTGCAGAAATGCCCTCTTCTCAAATAATTCCATATATTCAGAGCAGAGTTTAACAAATTCACCGCTAACCACTCTGCTTCCTTCTTTAGTATCCTTTGTTGGCATTTCTTACCCAATGCCTCCACCTCCAGATACTAAAGGGCTTCTGTTTCCATTCAAGATGGAGCAGATCTCTAAAGAGCCAGCTATTTAGAGATAATAATTGAACCTACCCTGAAAAGCTGCCTCCAATCAACATTAATAAAAATGATCTGTCATAGTTAAAAAAAGAAAAAACTCCCAAAACATAGCCCATGGCTTACTAACTTCAAAGAAAAAAATATATTTTACATTTGAGAGATCTGGGTCACCATTTCAATCAAGTGATGAAATTTTAATGAGTCTCATTCAAAGTGGGTGGGACAACCTAACACTATGGGCTTTCTGAGGGAATAGAAAAGTAGGTAAATAACACCACCTATGTGTGTTCTTGCTGTGAAAGTTTAACCTGAGTATGATCAAGCCTGTAGAAGTGACTCAGTTTATGAGAAATACAGGTCTGCACAAATAAAGAAAACCTTGAGGAGACAAGCACACATAATCCAAATGTGGTATGCAACACTCTACAGACTGAAGACACTACAAGTCCATATGTGAACCTAGATTGCATATAATTAAAAAAAAAAAATCACTGCTACTGAAAACGTTATTGGGGGATCCCTGGGTGGCGTAGCCGTTTGGCGCCTGCCTTTGGCCCAGGGCGCGATCCTGGAGACCCGGGATCGAATCCCACATCGGGCTCCCGGTGCATGGAGCCTGCTTCTCCCTCTGCCTGTGTCTCTGCTTCTTTCTCTCTCTGTGACTATCATAAATAAATAAAAATTAAAAAAAAATTTATAAAAAAAAAGATTTGAAAACGTTATTGGGACAACTGGGGAAATGTCACAACGTTCTGGATATTATTAAAAATTTCTTGGTGTGAAAATATTACAGCAAAATGTATGCACACATAATCTTAAGTGGATTATATAGGTATGCATTGCACCATTTCTTTCTTTTTTTTTTTTTTTGCATTGTACCATTCCTAAAAATTTTTCTGTTACTTTGAAAATTTTCATAATAAATTGAGGCTAAGAATGTCAAAATACACCCACATAATGGAGAACTTGTACTCTTAAACAGTGGGCCTCATGGTGATAGCAGTGCTTGTCTCTGTCAGGGGAAGAGAGATGGAGGGGCTTTGTCTCATGAAATGGGAGACTCCTGGTAGTCTGAAACAAATTGCCTAGAGTTGTAACCCAAACCACCTATTAAAACCCCTAAACAAACTTTACTACTGAAAACACCAATACAGAGCAATTTACACTGTCAGCCACCCTATTCTGGTATTCTGTTTTTCCAAAACAAAACTATAACTTCTTTCTAGGCATCTTTTCTCAGTCATTGCTTTATCCTTGCTCTATCTTGGCTTTTGCCTTTGAGAGGCCTACTTCTTAAGTTTTTTATTTTTTTTTATTTTTTTAAAATTTTTATTTATTTATGATAGTCACAGAGAGAGAGAGAAAGGCAGAGACATAGGCAGAGGGAGAAGCAGGCTCCATGCACTGGGAGCCCGATGTGGGATTCGATCCCGGGTCTCCAGAATCGCGCCCTGGGCCAAAGGCGGGCGCCAAACCGCTGCGCCACCCAGGGATCCCTTCTTAAGTTTTTTAATTAGCAAACTTAACTGCTGATTTTCACCTTAGTAATTTACTATTGATAACTCTGAACGTCTTCTTCCAGAAATGGGTATTCTTTCAAATATTCAAATTAAAATGAAAACTGATCTGGTGCAGATCTGGATTTGGGTATGAGCTCTCCTTCCTAATAAGAGAAGAACTGTCGGGAAACAGGAGAAAGGTATATTCCTCTATTGTATGTTGTGGGTATCACAATGAGTGTGTGTTTTGCAGAGCTACAGGACCAGCTTCCTGTTCAAGAGAAATGCTAATAGAGGCAGTTCCTAATTTATGGGTCTCTTCTAGTACAACTGTTAGTTTAAAAGAGTACTAAGAGGAATCTGATGAAGCACTTTCCCACAAAGTTTTAAAAGGAGGTAGTATTCAGAATGAAAAGTGGACAAAACATCAGATAGCTTAGGCAGTACCTAATTATGATGAATTTTAACAGTATTTCCTTCTGAAAGTTAAAATTCTAAGTTATTTCAGTGGCGGTAGATGAAAATCCTGGTCATTTCCAGCAGCAAAACTGAGGTAAGTCCTTAGGGCCACTGTTGACACACAAAGTACTTCTATATCTTGAGTATCTGCAAGTGGAAGGTTGTCTTTTTTTGAGGTGTCATGTTCCTTGAAATTTACACAACAGGATTTTATCTAGGAGAATAATTTTATGTTCAGGAAAATAAATGAATTCATATTAATGGTCACAGCTCAGATACCACAATTTGTTAAGGAGACTGTGCTCTGTATTTCTCCTATTAAGTATAAAAAAGTGAGTCTATCTTTTCAACAGATGATGGTCACATAACTAAAGATTAATTAGACAACTTGCTTACATCATACAATTTTATTAAAGGACAATCTGCCATTATCTGTCAACATTTTAAATGCACGAACCATCCGAAGCAGTAAATCTACTGCAGGGATGTATCCCATACATACCACCTCACAAAGATTATTAGCACACATAACTATATTGCAGCATTGTTTTCATTAAAAGAATTCAGGAGACTTCATAACTGCCCTTCAACAGAAAACTAATTAAATACATGACTATATCCATTCAGTGGAGTATTAGGCAACTCCTAAAGAGAAGGTAGGTGTGGAGATCTTTATGTAATAAAGATTTATATGGGGATCCCTGGGTGGCGCAGCAGTTTGGCGCCTGCCTTTGGCCCAGGGCACGATCCTGGAGACCCCGGATCGAATCCCACGTCGGGCTCCTGGTGCATGGAGCCTGCTTCTCCCTCTGCCTATGTCTCTGCACCACCGCGCCCCCCCCCCCCGTCTGTGTGTGACTATCATAAATAAATAAAAATTAAAAAAAAGAGATTTATATGTTCAAAGCTATATAAACTCTATTATTAATTGGAAAAGACAAGTTACAGAATAACAGATTCAGTGATCCCACTTTATATTATTTCAACATGATTATTTTTTGGACACTATAATAAAAACTCCCATAAAGACTATATAAGCAATCTTCTTATAAAATTACTGACAAATATTCCATCAAACCTTAGTATAGCTGACTTACATTTAATATCTGCATACATATGGCTGATTGTAAATCTATCTTTGCCTTCAGGTGCCCAAGCAATTCTTTCTGCCATGAGGTATAAAGCTCCATCCTGCTTCTTTTGACGCACCTTCTTCACAATCAACAAAACCTCTTCAGATGAAGTTGCCATGATGTCTAGGAAGTGCTAAAAGAGAGTTCACATCTTAATTAGGATCATACTTGTTGACTTCTGGAGTCTTTCCAAATCTAAACCTAAACTAATAATGAGGAAAAATGTCTGTGACTCAAAGTTGGAGTTGTATGGCACGACCTTATAAAATCAAATTTAATCTGCTCATATCACAGGTGTGAAATTTACACGATATACTTTATGACACTTGGCAGTTTTTAAACCATCTCTACGTATTCTAATCAGAGTATTTTTAATTTTACTTTTAGTTTCTCAATATTATTCTTAAATCTTAAATATATAATTTGACTACAGATAAGCTATCTTTAATCTACATGCGGAATTGTGGAACTTTAGAATTAGGACCCTACTGAATGTTTAGTTCAATTTTTTTCAGCTGAAACAACTAAGGGCCAAAGGATTTGTGTGACTTTCCAGAACCACTTTGAACTGAAACCACACCCACATCTCCTGATTCCTAGTTTAAGTTTCTTCCTGTATGCTTTCAAAAGAAAACTTTTAACACTTCAGATGCTATTTCCCCCATCTTTTACAATCAAGTATCTTTAAGCTGAATTGTTCTCTTGGTCTCGGTGGAAGATTCACTTGTATATGACTAATTCATTACCTAGGAAACCACCTTTAGTCTGCCTCTTTCTCTACTCCCTTCCTTCCAGTCCTGGGAATCTTACATGCTCAACTGAAATCCTAGATGCTTGAGTGTGGCTTTCTAGAATATGACTCTGAAAAGGAATTTGAGGTTGTATGGGCTTAAGGAAAGAAGCCATGATTGATAGCAATGTTTGCCATGGGCTGGGATGGGCAAAGTGATAGCACATATATGATGCCACATATACGTCATTTCTGATGAAGTTACGGCTTTAAGTTTTCATTCTCAAATAAATGATTTAAAGTATAATTTTAAAACATTTGCTTCTTCAAGGATAGCTTATAATACAATTTTAGAGAAATCCACATATCTAGGTATCATAAAAATTAAGTTTGTCATGAGAAACTGAGGCTTTACTGAAATGTTTTTCCTGGAAGTTAATTAAAACAAATGAGAACAATGAAATACTGGATCTGCCATCAGTTATTCAAAATAATTGAGAAATGTTTCTATTTGGAAGTGGAGAAGTAAGCACCAGGAAGAGTGGCAGGCATTAAAAATAATGGAAACCATCAATTCTTCCATCACCTCTTAGCATTAATGAAAAACATGACTGGATTAAAAAACGTTAATGTGTTTGACACATTACATTAGTTTCATACACTTAATACAGTAAATCCAGTAAGTTATGCTCACCACAAGTATCACCTAACCTGTTTTTTGAAATGCAGATCATTACATTTATCAGTGTTTTTTTCTTTTTTGTACTTAAATCAGTTATGAATTGGGTCTTAAATGAGGATTTTGGCAGAGAAAAGGAAATAGGCATTACAGGCAAAGAGAACGATTTGGGGCAAAGGCCTGAGATGCTAGGAATGGTAAATAGCCTGCTCTGGTTGTAGTATAAAGTTCATGATAAAGATCAGTGGGATATGGAATGGGATGGTTAAGACAGAGACAGTGGAGAATGCCACCATACATGGCAGACAACAGAAAAACCTCTAAGGACTTCTGAATAGGCCAGAGATTTGTATTTTAGGAAACTGATCTGTGGACAAGATGAGAGATACTTAAAAGGACTAGCAAGGGTCTGAACCAGGCTGGTGGCATCAAGAATGGAGAGGAAGGGACAAGGAAGAATACTGAAGAAGGATGAATAGACACTGCAAGTACTGAAGGTGTCACAGCGCTTGCTCATACCCCACTCCTAATCCCTACTAACATGAGTACAGTGTGCCATTTACAGAAAAAAATTAAAAGGAAGAAGAGGTTTGAAAGTGAAGACAAGGAATTCAGTTTTGGACATGAAGAGTGTGAGATGCTGTTGAGTCATGCAGGTGGAGATTAATTAACTCATTTTTCACTTGCCATTGAAAATACTTCCCCATGTTAACAATCTCCAGTTTGGAGATCTATAAAATAAACATGACAGAGGCTAACATTCTTAATACCACCTTTTAACTAATTTATTTATTTGATATCCTAAGATTTTTTTTTTTTAAATCTTTTATTTATTTATGATAGTCACACACACAGAGAGAGAGGCAGAGACATAGACAGAGGGAGAAGCAGGCTCCATGCACCGGGAGCCTGACGTGGGATTTGATCCCGGATCTCCAGGATCGCGCCCTGGGCCAAAGGCAGGCGCCAAACCGCTGCGCCACCCAGGGATCCCCGATATCCTAAGATTTTGATTAGAGTTACTGCTGCTTAAAAAGTTTGAAAAACCACTGTTTAACTGTTTTAAAAGACTAATGACATGAAAAGACACAGGTAATCAAAAAAGGGGGGAAAAGCATGTAGTTTGATTTCATATTATTAAATTTTAAAAATTTAGTAAAATGTACTCAATGCAGGGAGCCTGGCTGGCTCTGTTGGTAGAGTATGCAACTCCTGATCTCAGGGTCATGAGTTCAAGCCCCACATTGAGTGCAGAACTTAAATCAAAAAATGAAAGTACTCCATGCTTCATGTTATGTGTGAAGCACTGGGCTAAGTTCTTTATAGGTATTATCTCATTCAATCCCTAGTTAACAATCCCCAAGTAGGTTCTATTATTAGTTTCATTCTACAGATAAAGGAAACTGGGTCTTAAAAAAAAAAAAAAAAAAAAAAATTCAACATGCCTTCCCAAAGCATCAAGGAAAATAGCTAGGTCTGAATTTGGGTCAGTCTGACCTTAGAGTTCCACCATGCTGTTTTGCAAATAATATATGACTGGATAAATATACACCCATCTTCATAGTGGTTACCTATGGGTGATGGGATTACAGACGACTTGAATGTTCTTTTTGTTTTCTGGGTTAGCTATAATACATATTTTGCAATGAGAAAGGTAGTTATTAAAAAAGTCTTTCCAAGAATTTGTTCCCTATCAAACCAGAGGTATATAAAGTAACATGGGAAAAATAGGACTATTACTGTAAGACAACAACTGTTATTTTCAAAATTTCTGTAATATTTATTAATTTATTGGTTTTTTTTCAAAGATTTTTTATTTATTCATTTGAAAGAGACACCAAGCGAATGAGAGCACAGCAGGGAGAAGGGGCAGAGGGAGAAAAAGCAGGCTCTCTACAGAGCAGGAGCAGAGAGCGCAACGTTGGGGCTTATACCCAGGAACCCAGAATCATGACCTGAGCCAAAGGCAGACATGTAACTGACTGAGCCACCCAGGCGCCCCCAATTTATTTTTTTATTTAGTTAAAAAACTTAATGTACAAAGAAAATTTCATAACATGTATAGAACTTAATATTAATTTTTATACTTATTATATAGTAAACATAATACCAATAAAAAAGTCTGTACTATCTGAAATTCCGCTACAGTGTAATTACATACACATGTTTTAGGAAGCATGAATTAAAATCTAAAAGATAGGACGGGGAGGCTTTGTGGACGGGGGAAAGCAAATAATTATAAGTATGTCCATATACAGAGAAAAGCAGTGAGCAAGGACAGCTGATCAAGCAATTAACTGTGTTTATAGGCACAAATAAAAAGTGCTAGCTTTGGAAAAGAACAGAAAAACTTTCTGAGATGAGAAGGTAAGAAAGAAGAGTGAAGACAATGTAAAATGGAGAATAAATCAGATGGAGAGAACCATGAGAGTCACTAGCATGTAAAACCATTTATATTAAAAAATCCACTTGAGAACATTAAAAATGAATCAGAGATAAGTAATTGAACATTGGGATGACTAGTCAATCGTCTCACAGCTAACTTGCTTGGCAAATTTCCTTGTACATCTATTGCGCCTCTGATAATTGTACAAGGACCAGTTTTAGAAAGTTTAATAGACCCAGTGGGGATACCATATAATGCCTTATGGGACTTCCAGATTTCTCTTGAGGGTGACACCTTGGGTAGCAAAACTTCTTTCCAGTAAAACTCTGTAAAAGCCACAGAATATTTTGCTTATGAAAAATATTGGTTAGTTCCATTTAAGCAAATTAGCTTGAAGATCTAGTTTACTTACAAAGATTTTTAAAAAAATATTCTATTATTTATTCGAGAGAAAGAGAGAGAGCGTACATGCAGGGGGAGGACCAGAGGGAGAAGGAAAGGAACAAGTAGTCTCCTTGCTGAGCACAGAGCTGGACGCAGGGCTCAATCCCAGGATCCTGAGATCATGGCCTGAGCCAAAACCAAGAGTTGGACACTCAACCAACTGAGCCACCCAAGTGCCCCACTCAAAAGATTATTTACTTTACGAAATTATCTGCCACAAGACTTCTTTAAATAGCAAGACCTCCAGTAAAGGCATTAATTCATTTGTAGTTAAATATTTGCTTGAAACTATACATGTCTGCTCTGAGGCTTTGCACATTCTCCTCCTTTCCTATCAACTGGCTTTTAGTCATTTTTTTGGGTCTATTCTAGGTTTCAGAATTACTAGGCAAGACTTTCTGTTCTTCTTCTCTTTATAGCACTTACCACACTACAATTAATTTCTAAAGTAATTCTTTTAATGTTTGTCTCCCCGACAGACTATGAGCTTCACAAAGGGAAGAGGATGCATGTGTTGTATTCACTGTAATACAGCACCCAGTAACATATTTGGCCTGTATGAAGAGTGTAACAAATACCTGTGACATCTATTTAAGATTTGTTATTAAAAGAACACTAGCTTGGTAAGATACATAAAACATCTTTGCACATATATCCTTAAATAAACTCCAGGAAGCATGATAGCTCTCTACTCAGAGATTACAGTATCATTCTTCAGAGATTCTAGTAACTGGCTTAGAAGGAAAGAGAGATAGGAAAAAATTGAAACTGATCAACAGAAACCTTTAAATCACATCTCTTTTCTAATGTGCAGAGATAAATGGGGCAGAAACAAGGACAAGTGACATAAAAACTCCATATCACCCCCTAAAAAGAGGATTATTATTAGAGAGAGCTGCTTTATCTGCCAGCATACAAAATGGAGATCTGGAATGCTGCTTGCTATGAGGCAATCCAAAAAAATTTTAACAATTCAGCATTACAGGGAATAGGACCTTGGAATTATGTAAAAAGTGAACAAAATTTACCATTTTAATGAAAGTTACAAACACAATGAAGCTATTAAGGGGAATAACCGATGTAGCAATTTTGAGACCAAGCACTTTTTCATTTTACAGCAGTGCAGGGAGAGGCAGGAGGAAAATGCGACAGAGACACAAGACAGAAGGAAATGTATGCTCATGTTCACTAATAAATACTGCATGCTGACCAGATTGCAATATCAAAATTGAAAGAGCAATCAGTTGGTAAAGTGGAGAAGGAAAAAACTTATTAGTTGGATGCCTAATACTCCCACATTGAAGGCAGACTAAGAAAAGAGGAAGAGCACAAGGTATTTCTAGCAGCAGTATCCATGAAGTAGAAATAGGGGGTTAAAATGCAAAAAAGCTCATTCTGATAGGGGAAAAAAACCCAGTAGCACAGAAAAGCAGGTCTAAAAGGTGTAAAGAGAAACCAGCAGGGAGAGGATCTATGCCTCGAGGGCAGTACATGCAGGAAGCTGATCATCTGGTTTATTAAACTGATTCCTCTCTGTACCAATCTTCCCAGGATCTTTAAAGAGCCCTCCCCACATCTGCGTGGCTCATTTACATGTGCACTACCGCATGTATTTAACACCGCCCAAGAGAAACTCAAACTTTCAATCTGCTGCACTGCTAAATGTCAGCGGAGTGAGGGCAAAAGAACAGGTTTAATGGCCTTAAATTATCTCACCCTCCTTCCCAAATGACGGATTTAGGTCTGCTAAAAGGTACAAAGTTCTCTCCAGAGCCCCGTCCTTCTGCAAGCCATAGGCCTGATAACCAGAGATTATCTTCCCCTCTGTTGTGACTTCATTTTTCATTTAAAAATCTACTTCAGGGTTGGCAATTTTGGCTTATTCACCAAAGCCCAGTCAAGTGGTTTTCAAGCTGTTGGGGGGAGGCGGGGGGGGGGGGGGGGGCGGCGGACTGGGTGGGGCTCGACCCTCTTAAATCCAATCCCCTCGGGCTATGTTTTGTATACTGGAGCTCCCCTGTTAAGGTATCTGTGGGGAGAAATGAAATGGTTGCGCTCCTTTGCAGAGTTAACACTTACTGCAAGGTGCATTTCAAACCACTTAGTTTTTTTGTACGTTTTTCAAACTGGGTCTTCTGACAAGCAAAAGGGTAAGCTTTTATAGCTCTTTCCCCTCCCCCACCACACAGACGCCGAAATGGCCATTTAAGAGTCAGTTTGAGGAAATGAAGACTCCCTTAGTCGGTTCTGTCTCTGAGAACACTGGAGAATTTATAAAATAATTATGCTCTTCCCTGGGTCGGTGGTCTGTCCTATCATTACAGGACGATCACACCGGGCACAGACTAAGCGGGGGGTGGGGGGTGGGGGGTGGATTGGCACACGTGTTAGGAAGGTTTTAAGAAGCGGCAGGATTGACAGGTCGAGCGAAAGGAGTGCGGGCAGGACGGTGGAAGCTGTTCTCCTACAGAAACCGAAAGACTTAGCCTATTTCCTAACGGGAATGGCTCCTCTGTCAGGCGGAGGCCTCCACGTCCTCCTCCTCAGGAGCCAAGTCTGATCCCGGCGGCTTTGGGTGAATCTTGGAGTCCCTGCTCTTAGTAACGGGGCAGGCTTCCTACAGGCCAGATGGGGGGGGGTGTCGATTATCCGCCCCCCCCCCCGCCCCCCGCTTCAGGACAATAAACGGCGACCGAGACGGCAAGCTTAGGAGTTGTGGCGACGGCAACGGGGACACAGGGAAAAGGGGCAGAATCCGCGCCGACCTGCGGCCCCCGGCCTGTCAGCTCCTCGCCCACCCGCCCACCCGCCCCCATTCTTCGCTCTAAACTTACCAGGTGGGAGCTACGGCCCCGGGCAGGAAGTAAGTAACCGGGCTGGATCGGGTCGAGTTCCGCCGCGCTTCTTAGAGACGCTGCCGGGAAGACGCTGGAACCCAGGAGCCGCCGCCGTCGCCACCGCCTCTGTTACTGGGGGGTCTCGCCTCCATCGCTGGCTGCGAGGACTCTGAGGGGCACGTGACCGGAAGTGCCGAGGCGGGCCTGCCGGGCACGTGACCCAGAGCGCGGCCGCCATGACACCTTCCGCTCGTTCCCTCCCTCCCCCGCCGGTTCCCGCCTGTTTCATTTCCTTTCGCCGGCCTTAAGCTGTGAAAGGTCCCGGGATCCTGGCTGTCTCACCCCTTTAGCCTAAGGGTCCTCCGGTCCCGGTTGGCGTTGCGTCTTCGGCCGGCAGCAGCCAGGGGACTGCAGGCCGCAGGGAGCGTAATTGCGACCGCGGCCGGAGGGGGAGGGACCACGCGCAAGCAGGGGGCGTAACCCGTCACGTGACAAGGAAGTGCCGTTAATAGCGCTGTCCCCGCGTCTTCGGCGCCTGTGGATGACGTAAGGCAGTGAGGGGAGGCGCGGAGAGGGAGAAGGAAGGGCTCAGGTGTAGCTCTCAGTTGCGTCTCGGGTGTCTCTGCTGCTGCTAGATGCTCGGTGAGTGTTTCGGCGGCCGGCCGTGAGAGCGGGTCTGATGTACTGAGGCTTGCGGGCTGCCGGCCTGGAGACGGGGAGGCGGGGCCGAGACCCCGGTGCTGCAGGTCGGTGCACCCGGCTCGGAAACCCTGGCTTCCGAGGCGTCTCTCTCCGAGAGATGCGACTACAGCAGGCGCTGCTCGTGCGCAGGGACCGTGTGCAGCCGCGGGTACAAAAGCGTGCCGAATGCACGGCGTATGTAGGAGTCGGTTGCGACTTCTCCAAGGTGAAGAGTTCTCCGGTTAATACTTTCTGGCTAGGAAGGTCTTACCCTTCGCGTAGTGTTTTTAATTTTTCCTTGTGCTTCCTTCTCTCTCCCTCCTTCCTTCCATCGTGGCTAGTGGGAGAAAGAGAACGCTGTGGGGTTTGCTTTTGAGGAGCACTAAGGTGATGAGAAAAGCCTCCAAGCCCTACGACTCGTTCATGTAATCAAGTGACGCGTGGAAGTGGAAAGGTACAGTAGATTTGGACTTAGGAGGAGTGGATTCCAGTCTCAGTGCTGCCTCGGCGGAGTTCTGTAAACTGTGGGCAAGCCAAGCCCCTCGTCCCACTGACTGGTAAGCATCTAGAGCCACCTTCTTTTCTTTAGTTTTTTTTTTTTTTTTTTTTTTTTTTTTTGCCGCCAGCCTAGAGGCATGCAAGGCTTAACAGCTTTGCAGAAGGTAGAGTTTCGCTAGGGAATAAGAATTCAGAAAAAACAAAACAAAACATGGTATCTCTTAAATCATGGAGGGACAAAGTTTTATGCAACGAAAGAGGAACAAAAACTTGGTATAGTTGTAAAAAATAAAGGATATGAAGGGGAAAGTGAGGCTGGAAGAAGAAGTAGGGTTGAAGTCGTAGATTATGTAAGAAGGGGAACTTTTGAAGGTTTGAACAGAAATTTTTTTTTACTTTATTTTTTTATTTGTTTTAAAGATTTTTATTTATTTGACAGGGAGCGGAGAACGCACAAGCAAGCAAGGGGAGCTGCAGGCAGAGGGAGACGGAGAAGCAGGCTCCCCGCTGAGCAGAGATCCCAAGGTGGGGCTCAATCGCAGACCCTGGGGTCATGACCCCAGCCAGAGGCAAAGGCAGACACTTAACTCATACACCTTGCAGACATTTCTTTTCAAAAATATGTACATAAAGGACCGCCTGGGTGGCTCTGTTGGTTGTCAAACTTTTTTTTTTTTTAAAGATATATATATTTATTTATTCATTCATGATAGACACAGAGAGAGAGAGAAAGAGAGGCAGAGACACAGGAGGAGGGAGAAGCAGACTCCATGCCAGGAGCCCAATGCGGGACTCCATCCTGGGACCCCAGGATCGTGCCCTGGGCCAAAGGCAGGCACCAAACCGCTGAGCCACCCAGGGATCCCCAGACTCTTGATTTGAGCTCAGGTTATGCATGATCTGGGTGTAGCAGGATCCAGCCCCCTGTCAGGATCAGCACAGAATCTGCTTGAGATTCTTTCCTTCTACACCTCCCTGCACTCGGAGGCTCTCTTTCTCTCAAATAAATAAGTTTTCTAAAAAAGTATGTACTTAAAAAGTGTCATGGAAAATTTCAAACATAGGCAAAAGTAGATAGGATAATAAAATGAACCCCCCCCCCCATGTATTCAGAACCCATTTTTTAACAATTGTCAACATTCTGTTGTTTTTACAGAGAATTTAAATGTGTATTTTTTATATACGTTGTCACAGTTGATTAATACCAGATTTCAGGTTGAGCTCAGTTCTGTCGTATAGAAGTACTAGCTAGGAAGAGCATATTAATTTTATGTGAAAATTTCTTTGGGTTTCCGTGACATGGCCACTTTAAAAACATCAGATGAGGGGCACCTGGGTGGCTCAGTGGTTGAGCGTCTGCCTTTGGCTCAGGACATGATCCTGGGCCCAGGATCAAGTCGCATTGGGCTCCTTGCAGGGAGCCTGCTTCTCCCTCTGCCTGTGTCTCTGCCTCTATCTCTGTATCTCTCATGAATAAATAAAATCTTTTTAAAAAATTTAAAAAAAAGACTAGATGTTATTTTAGGTTGTAATATAGAAACTTTGTGTCCATATCAAAGAAGTTGATGTTTCTAGTCTCTGTTATTCAACTACTTAAGTATTTTTTAAAAAATATTTTATTTATTTATTCATGAGAGACACAGGCCAAGGGAGAAGCAGGCTCCATGCAGGGAGCCTGACTTGGGACTCCCCCGGGCCCCAGGACCACACCCTGGGCTGAAGGCAGCGCTAAACCGCTGAGCCACCTGAGCTGCCCTCAACTATTTAAGTATTATGTTCATTTCTAGGCAGCATATTTTCAGGCAAACTAAATCACCTGTGTAGAAGGGTGACAAGAATAGAGAAGAATTTGGAAATTGTCATGTCACAAATGATAGAAGAATTCAAAATGTTAAATTTTTATGAGACCTGATAACACTTCAAATACTGAAGGGTTGCTTTGGAAGAAGTAAACTTGCTCCCATAAACTACAGAAGACACAATTAGAAATAATTAGTAAAAGCTCTAAGTGATCAGATTTCAATATTAAAGGAAGAGAATAAATATAAAGTATAAATTTGCAGTTGGCCTAACACCATCACTCTGCAACTTCTCTTAAGTAACATTGCTTATACTGTTTTTTTTTTTTCATTCTCATTTCCTATTAAATTTTTTTTTGGAAAAATAGAAACTTGCTAGGTTCTTTTTTTACCTCATTTAATTATAATTTGTAGGATACTGAGATCAAGGCCAGATGGCCTATCCACCTCAGAACTTAGGATCACAAATAGAAGAATAAGACACTGTGGTCTTGATGTCATTCCTTTCTGTCTTCCTTAGGATTTTATACTATGGTTTTATCTTTTTTCTTGTATCTTCAGTCCTTTTCATTCTGAAGACTCTTAACTACTGCATGCAAATCTGTTGTAGTCTCTCCTGGTCAGAAAGTCAAGAGAGGGATGCCTGAGTGGCTCAGTAGTTGAGCATCTGTCTGCCTTTGGCTCAGGGCATGATCCCAGGGTCCTGGGATCGAGTCCCGTATGGGGCTCCTGCTTCTCCCCCTACCTATGCCTTTCTTTTCTCTCCTTGTTTCTCTTGTGAATAAATAAAGAACACCTTAAAAAAAAAAGTGGTGTCTGGATGGCTCAGTTGGTTAAAGTGTCGGACTCTTTGTTTTCAGCTCAAGTCAGGATTTCATGGGTTGTGGGATGGTGCCCCACTTCTTGGCTCCTCACTCGGTGGGGTGTCTGCTTGAAGCCTGCTTCTCCCTCTGCCACTCCCCACCTTTCAGATAAATAAATCTCAAAAAAAAAAAAAAAAGTCAAGAGAGGTTTTCTTTTCCACCAGGTTACTTGAGTAATTGGCAGGCCTTATCTCTACTTCCTTACCACCCAACACTTTTCTCAAGTCTTTGTTTTCTAGTTGTGCTCACAGCATTTCACAGAAATTGTGATTGCCTGATACCAAATCCTTCAATGCCTTTCTGTTGCATACCAAATTATTATTATTATTTTTTAAAAGATTTTATTAATGAGACACACAAGAGAGGCAGAGACATAGGCAGAGGGAGAAGCAGGCTCCCCACAGGGAGCCCAGTGTGGGACTCAATCCTGGGACTCTGGGATCACACCCTGAGCCGAAGGCAGATGCTCAACCACTGAGCCACCCAGGCGTCCCTGTTGCCTACCAAAGTAAAATATCTTCATTTTCTTTGGTTTGAAATTCAAAGTGTTTCATACCTTATGCTGAGTTACTATTCTGCTTTTATCCTTCATTATTCCGTCCTTGTGTCCTGTGTTTCAATCAAAGACAAAACTCATATTCTTCACATGTATCTTCTATATTTTTGCTTGTTGCTGCCCTTTTCCTATTTCTTCTGATAAAAGCCTACTCAGCTCCAGTGCTACTTCCCTTAAGTTTTCTGTGGTTCCATTTAACTCAATGTGATTCTTCTGTAAGTTCCAACATAGCACTTTTCTTATGTCTCCCTTATGAGAGGTGTGTGTTCTTTTTCTCCCAGTTTGTAAAGTGACTGATTTCTGGAATTACTTGTCTTGTTCCTACTGCTGTGCCTCATATTTTACTAGGAACCCAATAAAATGAGTGAGAAGAATGAGAGATTTTTTTGGGGGTCAGGAATTCTCAAAAAAATTTTTTTTGGTAAATATTTATTTATTTATTTTTGAAAATATTTTATTGAGGGGTGTCTGGGTGGTTCAGTTAGTTAAACAGCTGCCTTCGGCTCAGGTCACGATCTCAGGGTCCTGGGATCAAGCCCCACGTTGGGCTCCTCCCTGGGTGGGGAGTCTGCTTGTTTCTCATTCTCCCTCTGCCCCTTCTTACCTTGTTTTCTCTCTGGCTCTCTCTCAGAGAGAGAGAGCTCATAAGATGGGGAGGGCAGAACGAGAAGAAGAAGAAGCAGACTCCCCACTGAGCAAGAAGTCTAGCAGGGAGCCAAACTGGGTGTGGGTCCCAGGACCCTAGGTTCATGACCTGAGCCAAAGGCATGCATAGGCTTAACTGACTGATCTACCCAGGCGCCCTGAAAGATGTTACTTTTAGTTAATCTCTACACCCAGAGTGGGGCTCAAGCTCACAACCCTGAGGTCAAGTCACACAACTCCACGCCAGCTAGGTACCCTGGAATTCTCAAATACTTTGAGTGTGGGACTACTAAAGATTTGTTGTTTTTCTTGAAATACTATTGTCAAAAAAAAAAAAAAAAAAAAAAAAAGAAATACTATTGTCTTTTCAGAGATAAAGCTGTATTAAGAACAGTATAATGAATAAGAAATAAGGCTATATTGTATCTGTGCAAGAAAAAAGCATCCTAAGTTTATGTGTGTTTTGCCCCTGGGAAGTATGCTCCATGAATGTTAGGACTTTGTTTTATCCTCTGTTTTATCTCTGCATCTAGAACAATGCACAAGTTGGTGCTATTGTAACCTAACAAACACGAGTTCACTCCTGTGAGTCGGAGGTAAAAACACACTAGATAGACTTGCTGTATAAGGAAAACAAACACACTAGATAGAATTGTTGTGTAAGGAAAACTTTATTTGCAGCACATAAGGAGATCATGGGGAATAATTTCCAAAGCTGTGACTCCCTGAGCAAGGGCGAGTGGATTTCTTGTATTTACGGTCAGGATGCATATTTAGATAGGGGAGCCTTGTCATGGCTCGTAGAGGTGGGCATAAGGTTGCGCATGCACCCTAAGGAAACTCATATGTACGTTGTATGTTATGTAAAGGAGGCTTGTGCTGCTCCTTGGGTGGAGATTTTAGTATGGTAATAAGGTGCAGGTAACTGGTTGCTCCACGGTCCATCAGGACTGAGTCGGGAGTTGAGCTCAAACTGGTCTGGGTGGTCTGGGCCGCCCAAGCTCCTGTCCAGGCAGTCCTTACTGCTGGAGGGGTAGTTTTGGTTTCCATCACAGGATATTAGGCCTCAGGTCTTTTGCCTGAGTGAAGAGATGAGCTGTGAAGAAGAGCTTAAAGGAGAATGTGGGAGGTTAATGGGAACAAACAGTTGAGAAGTAAAGGTCAGTCAGGCCTTGGGGTTTAGCTGGTGACAATAAATACCTAGTTGATGAATAAATGAATTAGTAGATACATGTAGCTCTGAAAAAATAGTTTAAAAAACAGTTATTTCTAAATTTTTCTTTAGCGTTTGCTTTTATTCTTAATTGGCATGTTTTAAAGATTGAGAAAAGTTAAAGTTGATGGGTAAGAATTTTTTTTGAATTTTATTTCTTTTCTGAAAGGGTGCAATTTGACAAGAATGTACACTTGAGAGTTGCAGAACAGATAAGCTCTTGTGTTAGTTTACAGAGTCTTCATAGGGTGTTTAGCATTTGCTGTCTTGTATTCTTATTCCTTTTCATTCTTTTCAGAGTCAAGGAATGATATGGTACAAGCTGATGGTTGCATATAATAATATTGCTTATATGTATTTTGTTTTCACCTAGATGCTAAATATAGCGTAAGGATCCTTATCCCTTTCTCATGTTTTTCTATGTTCTACATACATCCATTAAATGCATGCTGAGTGAAGAGCTTCTTAAATTATATTTTTTGCAGGTTTTATTCAGGAATACTGTGTCTGTCACTCAACATAGTTTCAACTTTCCATCTAAATGACTTTTGTGCCAGTGATACCAGAGTCCTACAGCCATGTTCTTGCAGAGTTTGAGTCTCTGGATCCATTACTTTCAACCCTGAGGCTGGACTCCAGTCGTCTGAAGGTGAATTTCTTGATCCTTGCTCATATTTGTGTATTTTATGTACTCTGTGACATATGCTCCCTCTCCTCTAGTTCTTTATGTTTAATGGAATCTTGGGTGTTTTTTCCTGTGCTAGTAGTACCTTATACATAGATACCATGTTCATACCCCCACCTTTTAAAAAAATTTTTTATTTATTGGGAGGGGGAAAGCACAAGCTGAGGCAGAGGGAGAGGGAGAAGCAGACTCCTTGCTGATCAGGGAGCCCATGAGGGACTCAGCCATAGGACCCTGGGATCATGACCTGAGTGGAAGGCAGATGCTTCACCGACTGAGCCACCCAGGCACTCCTGTAGCTCTTTCTTGATTTACTTTTTGAGCTATCATTTGAATTTTTTTTCTCATCCTTGGAAACCATGATATTGATTGCTGAATTTTTTTCCCTTCACAATAATCTTGTTTTTTTTTTCTCAGAAAGTCAGGTATTTGGTTGAAAATAAAGTAGTATAAATGAGTATACCCTGTTATATTTTAAGTAACATGAACCACTGCAGATATACCAAGCTCATTCCAAAACGAGGAGTTTGATGTACCCTCCATTTTAGAGAACAGAGCAAAAGTTCTTAGCTCTGTGGAAAGAAATATATACTCCCTTCAAGCCCTGAGTTCTTCTGATAAACTCAGGAATGACATGATGAAGAACAAAATCTTATAATCAATTCCAAAATAATTTTGTTTTTATACTTCTCCCCCATCCAAGTACTTTTCTAGCCTCTAAACGAAGGTATAGAATGTAATAAGCAAATTGATAGGAGGAACAATCATGAGGGTTGATTTCAGTTAGACTCATTTTTTAACTGCAAATTATGAGATATCCTACCTGGTATAGTATGGCTTAACCAGTATAGGTGTTTATAATCTTGTTGGAGGCTAGTGTTTCTAGGTTTAGTGTAGTAGCCCAATAATAAGACTTGAAATATCAGGTTCTCCCATCTTTCCTATTCTACCATCATCCATATATTGGTTTTTAGTCACAGTTGCAAGGTAGGTGTCCTGGCTCCAGTCTTGGTATTTCCATTTGCATCTCAAGCAGGAAAGATGGGGCCATAAGCAAAGGCTTTCTTTTCTTTTTCTAACCCCTCCCTGGGTTTGTTGTTTATTTTTAAAAATTTTATTTTTCATCATGATAAATATACTTTTTAAATACTCATCCCCTATTTCCCTCATTCTCATACTGTCCTCCCCTCCAGTGACCATCAGTTTATTTTCTATAGTTAAGAGTCTGTTTCTTGGGGCTTCTGGGTGGCTCATTCAGTTAAACATCCAGCTTTCGATTTCGGCTCAAAAATGATCTCAAGGTTGTGAGATCCAGTTCCGCATTGGGCTCCATGCTGAGCATGGAGTCTGCTTCGGATACGTTCTGTCTCTCTCCCCTGTCCCTCCCTCCCCCTCTAAAAAAAGTCTATTTCTTGGTTTGTTTCTCTCTCTTTTTTTCCTTTGCTTGTTTTGTTTCTTAAATTTCACATGAGTGAGATCAATATGGTATTTATCTTCCTCTGACTTATTTTGCTTAGCCTTATACTCTCTAGCTCCATCTATGTCAGTGCAAATGGCAAAATTTCATTCTTTTCCTATGGCTGAATAATATTCTATTGTAGATATATACCAGCTTTCTTTATCCATTCATCTATTGGTGGACACTAGGGCTACTTCCATAGTTTGGCTGTTGTGAATAATGCTGCAGTAAGCATGGGGGTGTATGTATCCCTCTGAATTAGTGTTTTTGTATCTTTTGTGTAAATACCCAGTAGAGCAATTATTGGGTCCTAGAATAGTTCTGTTTTTAATTTTTTGAGTAATCTCTGTACTGTTTTCCAGTGTGGCTGTACCAGTTTTTATTCCCACCAGCAGTCCAAAAGGGATGCTTTTCTCCATATCCTTGCCAGCACTTGTTTCTTGTGTTTTTGATTTTAGCCATGCTGACAGGTATGAGGGGATATCATTTTGATTTTGCTTTGCATTTCCCTGATGATGGGTGACATTATTGAGCATCTTTTCGTGTGTCTATGGGGCATCTGTATCTTCTTTGGAAGAATGTCTATTTGTGCCCTCTGCCCATTTTTTAATTGGATTATTTTTTGGGTATTTTGTTTTTCTGGGTATTGAGTTGTATAAGTTCTTTATATATTTTGGATATTAACACTTTATTGGATATGTTGTTTGTAAATATCTTCTCCCATTTGATAGATTGCCTTTTAGTTTTGTTGATTGTTTCCCTTGCTGTGCAGAAACCTTTTATTTTTTATTTTTTTATTTTTTTAAAGATTTTATTTATTTATTCATGATAGTCACAGAGAGAGAGAGAGAGGCAGAGACACAGGCAGAGGGAGAAGCAGGCTCCATGCACCGGGAGCCCGATGTGGGATTCGATCCCGGGTCTCTAGGATTGTGCCCTGGGCCAAAGGCAGGCGCCAAACCGCTGCGCCACCCAGGGATCCCCAGAAACCTTTTATTTTGATGTAGTCTCACTAGTTTATTTTTGCCTTTATTTGCCTTTTCTTTATTTTATGGTTGGTTCAGGAGATATATCTAAAAAATGTTATGGCCAGTGTCAGAGATAACTGTCTATGCTCTCTTCTTGGATTTTTATGGTTTCAGGTCTCACATTTAGGTCTTTAATCCATTTTTAGTTTATTTTTTGTGTTTGGTATCAGAAGGTGGTCCAGTTTCATTTACATGTGGTTGTCCAGATTCCTCAACACCATTTATTGAAGAAACTGTCTATTCCCATTGTATATTCTCCTTTGTTGAAGATGAATTGATCATATAATTGTGGTTTTATTCTGCGTTTTCTGTTCTTTAAGATTTTATTTATTCATGAGAGAGGCACAGAGAGGCAGAGATACAGGCAAAGGGAGAAGCAGGCTCCTGCATGGAGCCTGATGCAGAACTCAATCCCAGGACCCTGGGATCATGACCTGAGCTAAAGGTAGACACTCAACCACTTAGCCACCCAGGCACCTCTTTCTTTCTTTCTTTCTTTTCTTTTCTTTTCTTTTCTTTTCTTTTCTTTTCTTTCTTTTCTTTTCTTTTCTTTCTTTCTTTCTTCATCTTGAATTTCTTTCTTCAGTGTATTACAGTTTTCAGAGTATGGGATTTTCACCTCTAAATTTATTCCTGGATATTGTTTTTGGTATAGACATAAATGGGATTTTCTTAATTTCACTTTCTGCTGGCTCATTGTTATTGTATAGGGATCCAACAGATTTCTGTACATTGATTTTTGTATCCTGTAACTTTACTGTATTTATCAGTTCTAGTAGTTTTTTTAGGGGACTCTTTAGGATTTTCTATATATATGTTATCTGCAAATAGTGGGAGTTTTACTTCTTCCTTACCAATTTGGATGCCTTTTATTTCTTTATGTTGTCTAATATCTGTGGCTAAGACTTCCCAGTAGTATGTTGAATAAAAGTGGTGACAGTGGACATCCTTGTTTTGTTCCTGACCTTAGGGGGAAAAGCTCTGTTTTTGCCACCATTGAGTATGATGTTGGTTGGCTGGCTGTGGTTTTTCATAAAAGGTCTTTATTATGTTGAGGTATGTTCCCTCTAAATCTACTTTGCAGAAGATTTTTATCATGAATAGATGTTTTACCTTGTCATATGTTTTTTTTCTGCATCTATTGAAATGATTATATGGTTTTTATCCTTTATTTTATTGATGTGATGTATCATGTTGATTGTGAATATCGAACCATACTTGTATCCTGGGAATAAATCCCCTTTGATCAGATATATGATTTTTTAAAATGTATTATTGGATTCAGCTTGTGATATTTGATCGAGGATATTTGCTTTGATATTCATGAGAGGTTGGCCTGTAGTTCTCTTTTTTTGGTAGTGTTTTTATCTGGTTTTTGATATGTAGGGTGATACTAGCCTCATAAACTGAATTTTTAAGTTTTTCTTTCTCTGTTTTTTTGGAATAGTTTGAGAATAGGTACTAACTCTTATTTATTTACTTATTTTAAAGATTTATTTATTTGATTTAGAGAGAGTGTGTACAAATGTGCCGGTGGGTGAAAGGGCAGAGCAAGAGGGAGGGAGAATCCCAAGCCAACTCCCTGCTGAGTTCAGAGGCCAGACTTGGGCGGGGTGGGGGAGGCTCTATCCCGTGACCCCAAGATCATGGCCTGAGCCAGAACCAAGAATTGGATGCTCAACTGACTGAGCCACCCAGGTGCCCTGGTAATAACTCTTCTTTAAATATTTCATAGAGGGATCCCTGGGTGGTGCAGCAGTTTGGCGCCTGCCTTTGGCCCAGGGCGCAATCCTGGAGACCCGGGATCGAATCCCACATGGGCTCCCAGTGCATGGAGCCTGCTTCTCCCTCTGCCTGTGTCTCTGCCTCTCTCTCTCTCTCTCTCTCTCTCTGTGACTATCATAAATAAATAAAAATTAAAAAAAAAAATATTTCGTAGAATTCGCCTGTGAAGCCATCTGGTCCGGGATTTTTGTTTGTTGGGAGTTTGGGGATTACTGATTCAGTTTCATTGCTGGTAATTGGCCTGTTCAAATTTTCTATTTCCTCCTTTAGTTTGGGAAGTTAGGCATCTCTAGGAACTTAGCCATTTCTTTTAAGTTGTCCAGTATATTGCCATATAGGTTTTCATAATACTCTGTTATAATTGTGTTTATGTGGTGTTGGTTATTTCTTCTCTTTCATTAGTGATTTTGTTTATTTGGGTCTTCTCTCTCGGGGTGTTTTGTTTTGGTTTGGTTTGGTTTTTTTTTTTTTTTAGTGAATCTGGCTGCAAGTTTATCAATTGTGTTGATCTTCTCAGAGAACCAGCTCCTGGTTTCATTGATATGTTGTATTGTTTTTTTAGTTTCTATATCATTTTTTTCTGCTCTAATCTTTATTTCCTTTTTGCTTGGTTGGGTTTTATCCTTCTTTCTCTAGCTTTTTTAGATATGAGGTTAGGTTGTTTGAGAGTTTTCTTGCTTTTTGAGTTAGGCCAGTATTGCTATAAACTACCCTCTTGGAACTAGTTTTGCTGCATCCCAAGGATTTTGAGCCGTTGTTTTCGTCTTCATTTGTTTCCATGTAATTTATTTTTTCTTTGATTTCTTGGTTGATCCATTGTTTAATAGCATGTTATTTAATCTCATATTTGTGCTCTTCCAAATTTTTTATTGTGGCTGATTTCTAGTTTCATAGCATTGCAGTCAGAAAAGGTGCATGGTATGACTTTGATTTTGATTTGTTCAGACTTGTTTTGTGGACTCATTTGTGATCTATTCTGGAGACTGTTCCATGTGCACTTGAAGAGTGTATTCTGCTGTTAAGGCTGGAATGTTCTCAATATGGCTGTTAAGTTCATCTGGTGCAGTGTGTCATTCAAAGCCACTGTTTTCTGGTTTATTTTCTGATTAGATGATTTGTCCATTGATGTAAATGGGGTGTTCAGGTCCCCTACTATTATTATATTATTATCCATTGTTCCCCAAAGGCTTTCTTTTTTTCAGACTGTGCCTTTTACCTAATAAGGTAAACCTTTCTAAGAAACCCTAGTAGCCTTATTCCTATTAGCTAGATTTTAGTTACATAGCTCCCTCTAGCTTCAAGAGAAACTGGGTAAATGAATATTTAGGTTTTCCAGCTTCTGTGGTAGAAAGCAAGATTCAGAGTGTTGGGAGGGTCTGTTCATCAGCCAAGCACAAATTTTGCTGCAGGGTATTATTGGGCACAGCAACACCACTGTTTTTTTCTGTCGGATAAAGAAAGAAATCAGCAAGCTGAGAGTTGAGGGAGAGATAATAGCACAGTGACCTGCATCTGTGTCCTCTATAGTCCTACTTGTTCTAAAAAGCTATAGGTGGTTTGTATGTTAATTATAATTACGTAGACTAGAAATGGTTCAAGGGAGTAAATGGTTAAAGCAGTTGCTTTATCCCCTTATTTGATCTTTTGTCTTTGTGGTAAGCATTGGAATGACCTAGCCAAATTATGCAAAAGATGAATGGTCTAATAACTGGATTTTGCTAAGGAAAAATGACTCATTTGTACAATTGAGCCTATTCAGTCATTTTGAGATTCAATTAAACATTCAGAACCAAGATGTTCTGTGTGGTTCATTATACTAGGATGAGAGGATGAGTGCGATTATGTGGTATCCTACAGGGCAAGGAGTGGGGTGGGGGAGGAACCTGCTACACAGATCCTTAGTATTTATTTCCAGTAGTTAATTTGGTTATGTGACTATGATCTCACGCTTGTCTGTTTACATGTTTTTAGTGCACCAGCATAGCTGTATCTCGAAAATGGTTGGCTTTGGGCAGTTCAGGAGGAGGACTCAATCTCATTCAGAAGGAAGGATGGAAGCACAGGCTTTTTCTTTCACATAGGGTAAGATTAAGGGTAGTCCTATCATATGCTATTTGGAATATCTTTCATAAATTTGAATTTCCCCATTATGAATAATCATTTGGAGTAAAAGAAGAATGTAAATCTTGAGATATAAAAGTAAAAAATTAGCATTTTTGAGAAGCCCAATATTTTTCCTTTTGTGTTCTAGGAAGGTGCAATTTCTCAGGTTGCATGTTGTTTACATGACGAGGATTATGTTGCTGTAGCTACCAGGTGAGAAACTGCTTTAAAATTATCTTATCTTTTCTAAATATATTTTATTTTATTTTTTTGATAGAGTAAGTGCTCATGCCAGCAGTGGGGAGGGGCAGAAAGAGAGGAACAGAAAGAATCCTAAGCAGGCTTTCTACTGAATGTGGGGTCCGATGCCATGCAGGACTCCGTCTCATGACCCTGAGATCATGATCCAAGAAAAAAATCAAGAATCAGACACTTAACTGACTGAGCCACTCAGGTGCCCCCCTAAATACATTTTAAATTGACAGATGTAGTTGTGTGTTTGTTAGAGTAGCCAGCCATCCTGGTTTGCCTTTGACTGTCCCAATTTTAGCCCTGAAAGTCCTGTGTCCTAGGGAAATCTCTCAGTTCCCAGCAAACTGGGACAGACAGTTGTTCACGGTCACCCTATGGTTTATGGAAAATGTTGGTGTAAGGCAACAACATTTCAGTGACCTTAAAAGAGAAAGATAACATAATGTAGAAGATAACATAATGTAGAACATCTAAATTCTCATACTGGATTGGTGGACTAAAGCAAGGAAGTTAGTACCTTGACTTTCTACTTTCTCTTTTTTGAAGAACAGGAATTATGTATATTTAATAAAATTGATACTGTGATACAAAGAAATTGCACCGTTTTCACCATTGCCAAAAATCTGCTTCCGTGACTCATTTTCTTGCAGTCAAGGTCTTGTAGTTGTTTGGGAATTAAATCAGGAGCGTCGTGGGAAACCAGAACGAATTTATGTGTCTTCAGAGCATAAAGGCCGAAAAGTTACAGCTCTCTGTTGGGATACAGCTATTCTTAGAGTTTTTGTAGGTGATCATATGGGGAAAGTTTCTGCCATCAGACTTAATACTTCTAAACAAACAAAGGTAAGAGCTAGTCCAGTTCTTTATGTATTTAAGTGAGATATACGATATTGTCTTATAGAATCTTAATTGAAGGACACAATTTTACATACTATATTTTTTGGGAGACTGATCTAGAGCCTATTAATTTTGAGGAGACTTTGTCCATATAGTAGCCTGGTTTAGCTTGATACTGTTGCAGGGTTGCTTTTGTGACATTGTCTATTTGTACATTGTCTGTTACAGTATTCTGTAATTCACCTGTATGAGTCACTTAAATTAAGCATTAATATTAGGCTATTAATAAAGATAAGATGCCTTGGGGCACCCAAGTGGCTTTGTCAGATATGTGTCTGTCTTTGACTCAGGTCATGATAGCAGGGTCCTGGGATTCAGTCCTGCATCCAGCTTCCTGCTCAGTGGAGAGCCTGCTTCTCCCCCTCTGCTCCCCCTTCTTGTTTGTGCACGCACACACTCTCTCTCTCTGTCAAATAATAAATAAAATCTTAAAAAAAAAAAGATGCCTTTTTCCCTTTTTTTTTTTTTTTTTTTTTTGATAGAGTGAGTGAGTGGAGGCAAGGACAGAGGGAATAAATCTTTCAAAGACTTCTCACTGAGCATAGAGCCTGATACAGGGCTTGGTCCCAGGACCCATGAGATCATGACCTGAACTGAAACTAAGAGTTGGATGCTTAATCAACTGAACCACCCAGGCATCCTGATAAGATACCTCTTTGTTAGTTGTGTGAACAAAATGGGAAACATACAAATAGTATCAGTTGTCCAGGCTCCTATTCTCCTGGTCCCTGCTTAGAAGAAACTCATGAGATTAGGTATATTATTTCTCAGAATGAATGTAACTTACTGTAAGTTGAACCTTAAAGATACCTCCTGGATTATGCTTAGCTGTATGGTCCCAGGCTTCCTCCTAAGTTGGAGTAAAAGGTTTAAGTTTCACATTACCCTAACAGAATGTTCCAGGCTCTCATTAAAGAGGGCATACCAACTTCTTACTGTCCCTCTTCTCCAAAATTGTTATAGTGGGGAGCTTGGTTTATTTCCATATAGGATCTTCACAGGAAAGAAGAAAGAAATCTAACTACCATTGGCTAAATTATTTTATTTTAATTAACACACATTCTTTTGATTTGAGCATGGTGACCCACATCAAAGTTACCACTTGATTCCTAACATATTTTTCATCCCAAATACAGTTGGAACCTTATAGGTGATATAGCCCTAATTTGTGTTTTTCCAAAGGGAGAAGTTCTGTCTTCGTGTGAAAAAAATTCTCTTTCACATGTCCCAAAACTTGCTTCATCTTTGTCATTCCAGCCTTTAAGATTAGATAACCAGAAACAGAGCCTTAAGAATTGTCTTTTGCAGTTATGTAACAAAGTATTTCACAACTTTTAAATGAGTGAAGCTTTGATATCCTAATAGGCAAATTAAATTTTGGCCCATTTAAAATTTTTATTTTGCTATCTAAGGTTATTTTCACTGAAAGGGTAAAGAGAAGATTATGCATCTGTGTAATGGTGATTTTTCTTTCCTTGTCATGTCTCTTTTAGGCAACTGCTGCCTTTGTGATGTTTCCTGTTCAGACAATAACCATAGTTGACTCCTGTGTTGTGCAGTTGGATTATTTGGATGGAAGACTACTTATATCTTCACTTACTCGATCATTCTTGTGTGACACTGAGAGGTATATTGACTAACCATGAGTCATAGCTTATGCGGAATTCTCGAACTCTCAGAGACTTAGAAGTCATATAGCCCAAACCCCTCAGTTTAGTAATACAGATGTTAATGAGGACCCAGCTATGTGCAAGCTGATATTAAAGAATAGGAAAGATAGGAGACTGAGCAGTCCTGTGAGTGAATAAGACAGATGTTCAGTTAACTCCATGAAGGGTGGTCACAGTGCCATGAGGGAAGGCTGGACAAAGGCCTGTTTCAATATGAGGAATCAGGAAGTTTTCCTTGATTGAATTTGTTGTTGTTTAGATTTGTTGTGTGTTTAATAGAATTTTACTAATGGGTAAAATTGGGTGAAGAATAATTAAGAATTTTGTGAAGCTGACAGATATTTTACCGAAATCTCAAGGGTGGAGCCAAAGGTTCAGTGAATGGCGTATTACAGGTAACTATGAAACACTAGAACATAATAGGAAACAACTTGGTATGAATATTGTGTATCGCTATACTGAAGTTACTCAGCTATTCTCACTGCAGGGAAATTTTCACAGGTTATTCTTTTTGTTTCCACTGTCATATTCTTCAGGACCGGCCACTCTTTTAAATATTTATGAAAGGGCAGCCCAGGTGGCTCAGCGGTTTAGCGCCTTCAGCCCAGGGCCTGATCCTGGAGACCCGGGATCGAGTCCCATGTCTGGCTCCCTGCATGGAGCCTGCTTCTCCCTCTGCCTGTGTCTCTGCCTTTCTCGCCTCTCTTTCTTTCTCTCTCTCTCTCTGTCTCATGAATAAATAAATAAAATATTTTAAAAAGTAAATATTTATGAAAGAGAATTTTGAGCACACATAAAAGAGAATTGTCTATTGAACTCCCATGAACCCACCAGGCAGCTTCAATAATTTTGATGATGATTTTTGGTAGGCTAAATTTGAACTAAGAGGGGAAGGAAGGGATATTTTAGCAGGAAGGAGCAGCCTCTTGGGGGAAAAGTGAGGAAAAAGTAGGCATATTTAAAAACCTGCCAGTCGGGATCCCTGGGTGGCGCAGCGGTTTAGCGCCTGCCTTTGGCCCAGGGCGCGATCCTGGAGACCCGGGATCGAGTCCCACGTCGGGCTCCCGGTGCATGGAGCCTGCTTCTCCCTCTGCCTATGTCTCTGCCTCTCTCTCTCTCTGTGTGACTATCATAAATAAATAAATAAATAAATAAATAAATAATTTAAAAAAAAAAAAAAACCTGCCAGTCTGACTTAAGTAGGGGAGTTGGGGAAGATCAGTTGCTAAATTGGCACCACAGTGAGAGTGACAGCCTTAAATGTCACATTAATTAAGTGGGTTCTCAGGTCGTTTTAAGAAAGTATACATATAGTATATCAAGGTTTGAAAATTGATTTCCTTAAAACTATCCAGGCTTGGAAAGTCTTTATGTACTTCCAGAGGTTCACACATCTCAATTCGAAAGTTTCTATTCTAGAAAGCAGGAGATTGTTTATTATAAAAGGTTTGGAGGAATGTGAGTCAGGGATGGTAGAAGGAAGTTTGGGGAGAAGGTATACTTTGTATTTATTTTCTTGGACGAGAAAGATACATGGAAAAGAGACCAGTTATAGTAGGATGGCAGGTGCCAGATAGCAGAGAACCTAGCTGGACAGCAGAGAGGCAAGGCTTTGAGATGCAAGTGGCCAGTTTATATGGAATTAGTGGGAAGGAGGATATACTTGGTTCTGACTTATTTCAGACTGTAGATCAGCGATGAAATTAGACTTGGAGAACTGGAGATCATCTAGTGTTACTCTTTCATTCTTGCAGATCAGAAAGCCTAAGCATCCTGAGTGATAGAGCATGCCTGACATTGCACAGCTTGGGAGAGACAGGCAAGACTAGAAGCTTTCTGTCTTGATTCTCTGCCCTTGCTCTTACCTTGCAGTTCCCCAGAACACCTTTTGACGTTGAATCTTTGGCCATTAATTCCACACTTGAGATTTTGGTAACATATTTATTAGCCTTACCAAGTTCCTAAGTATTCTTCACCTATAGATTTTCAAGTTTACCAATGGGCCCAATTTAGAAAGACATATGTTAGACTTTTTGAAATAAAGAGTTAAAGTAAGTAGAGGTTTATTTATTCTTTTGTGCAATGGAGTTGTTAATCATTTTCCTGGTTCATAGGGATGTGGCTAGAATTGGTTATGAGAATAACAGATTCTGCTGCTAAAATAACAACTTACATTAATGCCCGCTTTTTTTTTTTCCTTTTTTAAAATTTAAATTCAATTTACCAACATATAGGATAACACTCAGTGTTCATCCCGTCAAGTGCCCTCCTTAGTGCCTGTCACCTAGTCATCCCATCCCCCCACCCTCCACCCCTTCCACAAACCTTTGTTTTCCAGAGTTAGGAGTCTCTCTTGTCGTCCTTTCTAATTTTTCCCCACTCAGTTCCCCTCCTTTCCCTTATAGTCCCTTTTACTATTATATTCCGCATATGAGTGAAACCATATGATGATTGTCCTTCTCCGATTGACTTATTTCATTCCGCATAATACCCTCCAGTTCCATCAAAGTCCAAGTACCCACTTTCTGTTAACTAGAATTCAGTTTGGAGGGATATGGATAGTGCAATAATTTAAAAAATTCATTTATGTTTAAAATAATTTTGTTGGTTTCAACCTATATTCCCTCCCAACAAGTAGCAATTTTTTTTTTTTTAAAGTAGGCTACATGCCTAGCATGGAGCCCAGTGAGGGACTTGAACTCACAACCCGGAGATCTAGACCTGAGCTGAGATCAAGAGTCAGATGCTTAACCGGCTGAGCCACCTAGGCACCCCAGCATTTTTTTTTTTTTTTAAACGGGGCTCTTAGTATTTCCTTCTCCTGCCAGCCACTGACTACTTTGTCTCAGTATTGTTGATGAGCAAGGTGGGTCCCAGGAAGGAACAGAGGAAATAGAAACAAAGAACTAGGGTCTAGTGAGGAGAACATGGACTAATGGAGCCTGACAATATGATTTCAAAATCTGGCTCAGATACTCTTTAGGCCTTGGTAAATGTTGATTTTCCCATCCAGAGTGTAGAGACAGTTTTAAGGATTAACTAAGATAATGTATATGAAATACTTAGCCTTGTGCCTGTAATATATTGTTTGAAAATGTAGTAAGCAAGGTTAATGAGCATAGGAGTAGGAATGAGTTGCCTGTGTGTGTTCACACGGCAAACATTCATTGCACTCATCTGAAACCTTAGCACTATGGTAAGTACCATAGAGGATATAAAGTAAGCGAGAAATACGTTTTATCTCCCAATAAGGAACATAAGTAATAAATCCATAACTTCTTAGATTGCTCTGTATACATTTCAAAGCACTTTCACATCCATGTTCTCATGGTACGCAGAGTTCTTATAGTTAGTTACATTTTACTTATCAAACAACCAAGTACAGGGATAATATTTATTGAATTATATCTAAGGTCACCTTGTAAATTCACACCGGATGGCATATTTGATCATTCTCTTTTAATCAAAGAGTTAAAGTACATGGAAGCACTACAGAGTAGTTAGGACTTTTTGTAGGCCAGATGCTGGGCTCTACATTGGGAATTCAACTAAAATAGAAGAAGAAATGACCTTTGTCCTAAATAAAGTCATATTCTATTGTTGAAATAGACACAATTGCTATATATAATGAGGTAAGTGCCCTGGGAAGCATGTAATTCAGCTTATGGGCATCAAGGAGTCTCTCAGAGGAAGAATGATGAAGTGAAGCCATGAGGAAAGAAGGAAGCAGTTTTTAGGAAGCAACATCCTTACATTATCACCTTTCATGTTCCCAGTCAGTATACTAAGCTCTTTTGTCTATTTAGCTCCTGTAATCATAAGGAAACAGAATGTTCAAAGTTGCAGAGTTTCAGAAGGACTTGGCATTCTGAGACAGAGTGAAGAGTTTGCTGGGTGTTTGTAGCAGGGGAGTTCCTGGAAGACAGGGTTGGAGAGGTAGCTTAGTAGCTGCTATGGAGTGTCCAAAGAACCTTTTACAAGGTGATTTGGAATGGGTTTTTAAAATAACTTTACAGTAAGATTTAAGGATGTATGGAATGATTTGCTAGCACTCATTTTATAGATTTGAAAGGGGCCTTCATATTAATTGTGAGCCTCTCATTCTGTGGATGATAAACTAAGTACTAATGTGAAGTGATCTGCTTCCTGTTACAGAAATTGTTAATGGCAAATCAAAGCTAGAACCCTATTTTGACCTTTCCAAGCTACTGTTTTTTTTCCAGTATACTGCTAATGTGAATATAGAGAGGATGTTTTGGGTGCAGTTGTTATGGCCATGCTGATTTGTAGTGCCATTGGTTTTGACTTTCTTCTAAGTAAACATGCTTTCTTTGCCTTTTTTGGGGATTAGAGAAAAATTCTGGAGAATTGGAAGCAAGGAAAGATACGGAGAATATGGAGCTTGTTTCTTCCCTGGAAGATGTTCTGCAGGCCAGCAACCCCTAATATATTGTGCTCGCCCTGGCTCCAGGATGTGGGAAGTGAACTTTGATGGGGAAGTTATAAGTACACATCAGTTTAAGAAACTCCTCTCATCACCACCTCTCCCTGTGATTACTCTAAGGTAATGATTTGTATGGCTGGTAAGGACTATTTGAGGATTTTACCTGCAGGAGTTGGGTTGAAATCTCTGATATTCCAGATGTGTTAAAAATTTTATAAAGCTTTCCAAGAATGAAGTTGAATTTATATTAAAGATTTAGAGAAACCAAGTCTTTAACCAGTTATCTTTGAGATGATTAAAATAGATCAAATAAAGCCAGATAAGTTAAATGCGGCAGAACTTTTCCTATATAGGGAGCAGCATACTTTTATGCTGTGATTCAATCATTAATAGACTGTTTACTTCCTAGATCAGACCCTCAGTATGACCATACAGTTGGATCCTCCCAGTCTTTGTCTTTCCCCAGACTCTTGTACGTTAGGTAAGTTTCTCCTTTTGATCTTTCAAAAAACACACAACACTTTTTCTCTTTGCTTCTTATTCATAGGTGGTTAGCTTTTTAAAAGTTTTTTTGTACTAAACTGTTTTTGGAAAATTAGAAAATGCCTGTGTTTCTAAGAGAAATAAAAAAGATCATAGAAATATGCTGCTGTTTTTAGTTTTCAAATTGACTTTACTCAGTCTGTAATAATTAGAGCTAAGAATTGTCGGTACTCTTTTTTTTCATAATCTCTCCTACCTGTTGGGAGGTTAGAATGGAAGCAAGTCTCAGACTGAAGTCAACCACATATAGGGATGTTTCTTAGCAGGTAGGCACAAACCTAATTGTAGAACTTGTTCTTGTAAGCATGGTAAACTTTCAATTCTGTGTCCTTTAGGTGTTCTGTCAGGTACCTTGCATGAAAGCTTTGCTTGAGGCACATTCAGAAATATTCTAACTTCTTTTGTTAAGATTTTATTTATCTATTTGAGAGGGGGTTGGGGGGAGAGCTTAGAGGGAGACTGAGAGGGAGAAGCAGATTCCCTGCTGAGCAGAGAGGATGTGGGGCTCCATTCCAGGACACTGAGATCACGACCCAAGCCAAAGGCAGACGCATAACTGACTGAGCCACCTAGGTGCCCCATGTTCATCCATATTCTGACATGAGGGTTCAGCTAGCCATCCAGTTAGATCAGGTGCAGAAGTCCACTCTTAAGTGATAGCACAGAGTGCCACTAAAGGCTGGGTTTGTCAGTTCTTAGAACTTGTTCTGCAAGTGTGGGAGTCCAGTATACAATTTCCAGCCAATTTCTGGCTCTTGAACTCATTTCATCAGTGGATATTATTTCTAATATCCCTTAGGTGATGCACAAGATCTATACTGCAGATTCAGAGAATGTTATTTGGAGGTCATTTTAGGATAGTGTGATTGGGACTTCATCATCCGCTCTTAGAAAGTAATTAAAAAAAAACCCAAACTCTCAAAATGTTAACTAATTGCCCCCCCCCCCGTGTGTGTGTGTGTGTATGTGTGTGTATCGCATTGCCTACACTGATGAATTTAAAATTAAATTGTAGACAATTTAACATTTTCATAAATTCATAATTCAGCCTGAAAATTAGAGAAAAGTTGATATTTGTTCATAGTTAGATAAACCGTATTAAAAACTCTTCCTTTATTATAATTTATAATTATGTATTCATACAACATTTATGCTTGTCTTACTCTTAGTAAGTTCTGTAAGGACTTTGTGTCTGTTTTGTTCATTATATTATTCTCAGTGCTTGGCATAGCGTCTGGCACATGATAGACACTTGCTGACTGTGGTGTGATTTGTGAGGAAACCCTTTACCCAAGGGTATGTTCTAATGGAAAACCATGGTCCCCTTGGTCCTCCTGGTAGAGTTGTTCCTTTGAGTTAAGCTATTTAGAGCTCCTATTATAATTTCTGCCATCACATAAAAAGCCCCTGATGATCTGGCCCTGCCTACTCTTCAGCTTAAGTAATAATTAATGCCAGTTTGAAGCCTGTGCTGACTCCTCCAGCAGGCTTAGATTAGACACTTATTCCCAGGCACTCTTGTCACACCTTGCTTGTTCCTCTGTCACCGCCCCTATTTCACTGTACTATGAATGTCCATCTCAGCACCAGATTGTAAACTCCTTTGCTCTGGGCTTGGTGTTAGCCACAGAGAAGGCCCTCAAGTAACAGCTCAATTAAAGAATTCAATGAAGATTAAAAAAAAAAAATGAGCAGGAGGGCTTTTTGTTTCTTTACTTTTTTCCTCCACCTATACACTTGTGTCCTATGGTAACCTTTACAGTTACACCCACAAATCCCAAAGGAAGCAGTATATATTTTGTTTTCTTGGGTAAACAGTACCACTTTCTCTTTCTTGACCTTTAAAGCTATTCTCTTTAGGTTGTGTCCTAGTCTGTTTATTATCAATGAAAGGACAAGGGGAGGGATACATAAGTTACAGAGTATCAGCTCTTAGGTAGGCCCCTCCTAAGATTTCCTATGGAATCTTTCCAAGCTGAGTATCAAATTTATTGTCAAAATCATGATTGTCGGGGGTGCCTGGGTGGCTCAGTTGGTTAAGGGTCTGCCTTTAGCTCAGGTAATGATCTCAGGTGGTGTAAATAAAAATGGTATAAATTAGGAAAAGGCCTCTGTTTTCTAATTTATTTATTTATTTATTTGAGAGACATATTGGGGAAGAGGGGCAGAGGGGGAGAGAGAGACAATCTCAAGCAGATTCCCTTCTGACCATGGAGCCCAACACTGGGCCTGATCCCCTGACCCTGAGCTCATGACCTGAGCCGAAATCAAGAGTCAGATGCTTCACCAACTGAGCCACCCAAGCACCCTAATGTCCTTGTTCCTAAGATTATAATTTGTTGGAGAGATGTGATCTTTCTACAAAGCTTAACAATAATAAAAAATAAGGGTTGCAACAGTGCAATACATGACTAAGTGCCATATGAACAGGGTTGACAGGAAGTAAGGTGAGTGCAGGAGGAAGAGTGGTTGCCAAGGGCTCTCAGAGGATTCCAGAGAGAAGTAGCACTTTTGTGATCCTTGGGAGGTGGCTAGAGTGAGAGCATTATAAACTGGGATGCCCTGACTGAAGGGAAGAACCAGATTACTCATTGGTACATGAGAAATAGTAGCAGCCTTCAGAGAGTAAATGAATAAGTATAAACAAAGGAGTATGGAAAGAGATGAGCAGAGATAGAGAGTACCAGAGGACTGGCAAAGGTGAACCAGGGAAGTGCAGTGTACCAGACTCTTAGCTACTCCTAAGCTAAGATTCAGGAAGGAAGGAACAATCAGCAGGGTTGGCCCCTGCTTGAGCATTAAGAAGAAAGGAAATAAGGAAGGGTTACTTGGTTTGGCATTTAGGAAATCTCTGACGATGAAAATGCAGCTATGTGGAATAGTCGGGATTCTGGATAATAGAGGAGTGAGTCAGTGTAAATAAGAGAAGAAAGAGGGATCCCTGGGTGGCGCAGCGGTTTGGCGCCTGCCTTTGGCCCAGGGCGCGATCCTGGAGACCCGGGATCGAATCCCATGTTGGGCTCCCTGCATGGAGCCTGCTTCTCCCTCTGCCTGTGTCTCTGCCTCTCTCTCTCTCTCTCTCTCCATAGGACTATCATGAATAAATAAATAAAATCTTAAAAAAAAAAAAAAGAGAGAAGAAAGAGGTGTAGAGGAAAAGGTATAGAGGTCAGGTTTAGAGAAAAACTCCAGGTTTTGGAGCCAGACTGTCCTTGGGCATATTATTTCATCTTTTTGACTTTCAGGTTATTTATTTATTTATATATATATATATATATATATATATATATATATATATATATATATATAAAATAGGGTAAAGCACATATATCTTGAGGAGTAACCCCAAGGTTAGATGATATAGGTAGAGCCTTTGATAAAGCTCCTGGCAGATAGTTGACCAGGGGTTTTCAGCCTTTTATTGCCTGCACACAACTAAGGACATCAAAATATTACCATCCCTAAAAGTGGCTCACTAGAGCATTGATTTGTGCTGAGGTGTGTAGTCTGTTTTGAATGTGCCCTTTGCATACTAGTAATAGGAAATTTAGGTGCTTTAATAAATGTTAGGTAAAATGCCAGCCTTTTCTTTTTCTAGAAGATTCTTAGTGTATCTAAATTTTTCTCAACTTGGCATCATAATGTGCTATTTTTTAAGGGGCTCTTGTTACAGACATGAAAGAGGTGTTAGGACTTGATTAACTAGATCACTGTTATGTTTTCTTTGTAGTTTCAGTTTACTTTAATAGCTGATGTGAGGGTCTCACTGCAGGGAATTACAGTGAATAAACTTGTGTACAGGAATAAACTTCTGTACTCAAACAAACTAGAATTCTCTTAATTTCTTCCCTTTTCTTTTATAGTGAGCATTGTGTGCTGACTTGGACAGAAGGAGGAATTTATATTTTCATTCCTCAGAATGTTCAAGTTCTTCTCTGGAGTGAGGTCAAAGGTAATTATATTTTTCTTCCATATGTGTAATGTTTAACCTCATGCTTGTAAAAGATTTAATTATCGTAGGAGAATTCTTTTGCAGCGTGAAAAGTAGAAAAATAGACTGAGGTGACTTTCTTTTAAAGATTAACATCATAGATGTTTCCCACTCTAAGATATTTCCCTAGCATACACTTGTAAATTTGTGTTCAGTTATTCAATTTTTCATGGATAATTTTATTTATTTTTTAAGTCAGCTCCATGCATGGAGCCCAACATGGGGCTTGAATTCAGAACCCCGAGATCAAGACCTGGGCTGAAGAGTCGGCTGCTTAAGCAAGCCTCCCAGGAGCCCTTTCATGAATAATTTTAAATATAATTTTCATTTATCCTTAAGTATTAGTAACCACTGCTAAGGATCAAATGGGTTATATTTTTTCCTTCTATTTAACACGAATATTTACCCCCTTTGGAAGTCTTGTTTAGCTTCTGTTTGTTTCCTAATAGTTTGAGGTTCAAAAAGTCCTTGGGGAACAGCATTTTATTGGCTGATGCAGAGAAAATCAATCTCTGATTTTCTTTTTTTTTTTTAAAGATTTTATTCATTTATTCATGAGAGAGAGAGAGAGAGAGAGAGAGTGGCAGAGACACAGGTAGAGGGAAGAAGCAGGCTCCATGCAAGGAGCCCGATGTGGGACTTGATCCTGGGACTCCAGGATCATGCCCTGGGCCAAAGGCAGGCGCCAAACCACTGAGCCACCCAGGGATCCCAATCTCTGATTTTCTTTAGTTTAAACCAGAAATGTCATTGCTACTCAGGGTGTGTATCTTATCTTTCTGGGTCATTTTCTACTTTGTAGAGGTATGAAAAAGAGGAACCATTGCTTACTGATCTGCTTGATACTGATTTCTTGTGGATTAAGTTGCTAAGGTTCTCCCTTGAAAAGGAGTGTTTTTAAAAAATTGACATATACACTGTATGAGTTCAGGTATATGAAGTACTGATTTGATACAGTTAAACAATTAACCCTTCAACAGTGGGACTTAGGGGCACAGACCCCCTGGGCAGTCGAAAACTGGCATGTAACTTTTGACTCCCACAGAGCTGTTGACCCGAAGCCTTACTTGATAAACAGTTAACATACTTTGTATGTATGTTATATGTAATATTTGCTGTATTCTTACAATAAAGTGAGCTAGAGAAGAGAAAACATTAAGAAAATCATAAGAAAGAGAAGATACATTTACTATACCATATTAATGGAAAAAATTTCACATATCCATACCCATGCAGTTCAAACCCATATTGTTCAAGGATCAGCTATATATATTGCAATATGATTACTGTCTTTTGTGATGAGAACATTTAAGATCTAGACTCCTAGCAACTCTGCAGTACGTGATACAGAATTGTTAACTGTAATCACAAGGCTGTGCATTAGGTCCCTAGAACTTGGGATGGCTGGGTGGCTGTCCAGCATTTGACTATGAGTTGGAACACCTGTCTACTCCAAAGCTGAAGAGCCCTCCCCTTAGCCTGGAACCCCCTGGGAGCCTCATGGAGAACTAACAGGGCAGCCCCTTGGGGAGTCACAGGATGGTGCTTCATCCCAGAAGTACGGCTGGAGAGGAGGACGGTGACAACACCAGGTTACTTCATTTTTTCTTCATTTTAGAGTGGACTTTGCAAAGCCACTCCAGCTGGAGACAGCTTATCTCCTATCTGAAATGCTGGCTCAGGCAGCTGAGGGAGGTTCCCAGATTGGGTGGTCTTTGGATCTGAGCAGTAATTTGGGTGAAAAGTGTATCTCAGATATCCAAATGTAAATATATGTAATTCTTATGGGGAAAAAAACTGTTAAGTGGTTAAGTGTCTGCCTTCGGCCCAGGGCGTGATCCTGGAGTCCCAGGATTGAGTCCCACATCGGGCTCCCTCCATGGAGCCTGCTTCTCCCTCTGCCTGTGTCTCTACCTCTTTCTCTGTCTCTCATGAATAAATAAATAAAATCTTAAAAAAAAGAAAAAAAAAAAAAAGATCCCTAGAACTTAATTTGTCTTCTAACTGCAAGTTTGTACTCCTTAACCAGCATTCTTCACCGCTCCAGTCCCTGGTTACCATACTTATTTGGCTTTTTTAGATTCCACCTATAAATGAGATAAAAAACTAGTTTAAGTTCTTTCATGATGTTCTGCCAAGATAAGTATTTTCTCATGAATTGTTTGTCAATTTATATATGGTATTAAAATCCATGCATTGAAAAAAAAAATCCATGCATTGACATCAGATTGTAACTCTCAGAAATGTTGTAGTCTGGTTTCTAATGTAGAGTGCTCTCTTAGATCCTCAATTTCTTTTCACAGAAAGTATCATTTATTTTATATAGTTGTTAATTACAATATAATTAACATAGTGTAATGCAGTTTCAGGTGTACAATATAGTGATTTGACAATTCTGTACATCACCCAGTGCTCACTATGACAGACAAGTGCCCTCCTTTTATTTTTATTTTTATTTTTTTTTTAAGATTTTGTTTATTTATTCATGAGAGAGAGAGGAGAGAGACCGGCAGAGGGAGAAGCAGACTCCATGCAGGGAACCCGATGTGGGACTCAATCCCTGGACTCTAGGATCAAGCCCTGGGTTGAAGGCGGCGCTAAACTGCTGAGCCACCCGGGCTGCCCGACAAGTGCCCTCCTTAATCGCATCACTGGTTTCCCCCATTCCCCCACCAACCTCCCCACTCTGGTCACCATCAGTTTGTTCTCTGTCGTCAAGAGTCTGTTTTGGTTTGTCTCTCTCTTTTTCCTTTGCCCTTTTGTTTAGAAAGTAGCATTGTAAACATAGCATTTTAGATAAGAGAGATGTGTTTCTGTTTATTTTTGATCTTTTAAGAAGTGTCTAAAATATTTCTTCACTGATTTTTTTTTTAAATTTTATTTCTTCACTGAATTGCAAGTATTCTAATAGAGATGAAATTTAGGCAAACCAAACTCCATATAAAATGAATTTATTAAAATAATTTCAGTCTTTGCCAACATGGAAATGGAATATTTGGTTAACCTTCTGTGTGTTCACCCCTGTGGGTTTTGTAGATATTCAGGATGTGGCCGTCTACAAGAACGAGCTGTTCTGTTTGCACCTAAACGGGAAAGTCTCACATCTTTCTCTATTGTCTGTGGAACGCTGTGTGGAGCGCCTGCTGAGGAGAGGCCTGTGGAACCTGGCTGCTCGCACTTGCTGTCTTTTCCAAAATTCTATTATTGCCAGCAGAGTGAGTCAGAGACTTACACGTTCATCTGGGTTGTTGTTGTTGTTGTTTTTTTTTTTTTTTTTTTAAACTTTTTATTTATTTATGATAGTCACACAGAGAGAGAGACAGAGACATAGGCAGAAGGAGAAGCAGGCTCCATGCACCGGGAGCCCGACGTGGAATTCGATCCCGGGTCTCCAGGATCGAACCCTGGGCCAAAGGCAGGCGCCAAACCGCTGTGCCACCCCGGAATCCCCATCTGGGTTGTTAAAACCACCCTAGCTTGCAAGAGTGTGCTAGAAAGTTGCTTGTCTTTATTAGACCTGTCTGTAGGACCTACAGATAAAGCAGCAATAAATCACTAAAGGAAGTATGGCAGACAAATCTAGGGGTGGGTGTGGGTAGAGGGTAAGAAAAAGGGTGGGTATACTTCCCATTTTAAAAAAATTACATTCTCAGAAACTTCCTTGAGTTTCAGGCCCTGTTTTAAGAGGGATGATTGTATGTACAATAACTCTCAATTTTTAATTCCTAAGATGATTCTCATTAAGTCTTTCACTAGCTTGTTAAATCTTTTTAAAGCACTTTTGAGATTCTATGTTCTCTGTTATACCTCTTTCAGTATATTGGCCACTGAATTTAGATTTAGTTAAAAATAGTAAGCTATTCTATTTGATTTCTGCTTATCCTTTCATTAGGGAAGAAAATCTTTGACTGCAGATAAATTGGAGAATCTGAAGTCTCAACTTCAGTCTCAACTGGACCTCACAACCTATAGTGATCTAATTTCTCAACTGGAAGAATTGATTTTAAAATTTGAACCTTTGGATTCAGCTTGCAGCAGTCGGAGAAGCTCCATTTCATCACACGTAGGTTTTCTTTTTCTTTTCTTTTCTTCTTTTCTTTTCTTTTCTTTTCTTTTCTTTTCTTTTCTTTTTTCTTTCTGTCTGTCTATTTAAAGGTTTTGTTTATTTATTCATGAGAGAGAGAAAGAGGCAGGCAGAGACACAGGCAGAGGGAGAAGCAGGCTCCATGCAGGGAGCCCGATGTGGGACTCCAGGATCAAGCCCTGGGCTGAAGTCGGCGCTAAACCGCCGAGCCACCTGGGCTTCCCCAGTATTTTTACTTTTTAAAGGGTTTATCTGCACAGTAAAGTTTTTCTTCCTTAGAAAAGAAATATCCCTTAAGATCCCAAAACTTATCTTTCTTTCCATATAGTAGATTTAGGGGAAAGGGGATGGAGTTGTCAAGAGGAGGCTTTATTTCAGTTGTTGGGCAGCCCTTAGGAAGCCTCTGGTTACGTGTGTCTTGGAGCTACATTTTATTTTATCATTATTTATTATATTGTTTCCAGACATAACTCATATAGCCTCTAGCACAAGTTGAGTTGCTCCTAATATGTGATTTCAGATGCTTCATGCTCATTGGAGTCTTAGTGTAGCTCAAGATTGCTTCCTTACTGCCCCAGTCTCACAGCCAGGATTCACAGAGGCAAGCTAGAGAAAGATGGTAGCGTTCTGTCATCCGTACGAGAAAGTGATCCAGCTGCCAGGGACCTACATCTTGCTCACCAGCTTGTTCTATTAAGCTATAATTGTGGTTATTGACTTGCACTTATTCATATTGGTTTTTCTCAAAAAAAAAAAAAAAAAGGAGTTTCACTTTGATTTTTTGGGGATTCTTTTTATTTGTAGGAAAGTTTCAGCATCTTGGACTCTGGTATATATCGTATCATTAGTAGTAGGAGAGGCAGTCAGTCGGATGAGGACTCTTGTTCCCTTCACAGCCAAACTCTCTCAGAAGACGAGAGACTCAAAGAATTTGCCTCACATCCAGAAGAGGACCAGCCAGATCCGTGCTGGAGCTCACGCGGAAATGAAGGTGATGGCAGTGTGCTTTGTTGGCTGCTGATAGGAAGCAGTTATTTTCTGTGACTTCTATTTGCCAGGGTTAACTTGTGCATCTAATTTTCTACATGGTGTTAATAATTTTTATCATGTTGATAGACTTTCCACTCAGACCTGTAGATCTGCTTGCCCCTGGGAGAGTGGGTTTATGTTCAGTCGTGTTTTTCCCCCTCTTGCTTAGGCTAACATCGATACGGTCCCTAATTTTGGTCATGCATCATTGTGCTGGAAAAGTTAAGAAAGGAAGTCATTAACCAAAGGAGTAGAACAATTTTATCTTGACTAACCAAATTATTTTCCATCAGGAATGAAAAATTACCACAGTTTTGGGGGCCATGGCCTTCACTTTTCGATGTTCGAGTATTCCTGTGACTGAACTATTGAGAAGAGATTAATAGAGACTCTAAACTTCCTTTTTGACTTATGGGGATGCAGGGTTAGTAGGACAATGAAGGTACCTGCCTAAGTGTTTTATATGTGGACCATCCCGTGCATCTTGTAAACCTGTGTTCTGCTCATTTGTATCTGGGTCAGTTGTGATTTTGGTATGGAACCCTTCATTTCCTTTGGTTTATTCATTTCAGAATTTTTCTAAAGATAAAAAAAAAAACCTCCTGTGTGATTAAATTTTGTTTCTTTTCCCCGATTCCATTCATCAGACAGTGTTTCTCATGCTCCCGTGACATTTGAGACAGATAAGAATGAAACATTTCTCCCCTTCGGCATTCCACTATCATTTCGTTCTCCATCTCCTCTTGTGTCTCTTCAGGCTGTCAAGGAAAGGTAAACTAATCTGTCTTGCACTGAATCCTGTTTCTGGTTTCACTTCAGTTGTCACATTAGGTACTTTTGCACTGAGAATGGAAAGACATTTATTTATATACTTTTAAAAAGATTGTATTTATTTATTTGAGAGAGGGAGTGCATTCGAGAGAAAGCATGATCCAGGGAGGTGGAGGCGGGCAAGGGAGGAGACTTCCCCCACTGAGCAGGGATCCTGATGTGGGGCTTGGTCCCAGGACTCCAGGATCATGACCTGAGCTGGGGTGCCCTGTAGAAAGACATTTTAAATGAGAAAAAATGAAAGCCTCTTGGTTATTTCTATATAATGTGTTATTTATCTGAGGCTATTAGCTTCTCATTTCTGTCTTGGGCAGTTTAGCTTCCTTCTTTGAGTACTTGGATATTCAAGTTGTTAAAATGTGTCCTCCACTTCAGACAGAGCAAAGTTTGAAAAATCTGTTTTTTCCTCATCTCTGATAGAAACAGTTCCTATATATCATTAGTCATTTCTTGATACTTTCTCAGTTTGGGCTCAGAATTGGAGACTCTTAGGAAGTCTTTCTAACTACTCTGTGAGCCTAGAATTAGCATTTAAGTTTGAGAGCAGACTTTGTAAAGCTACTTAACTGCTTATCTGAGTCTTACTGGATACAGTTTTCTGTTTTGGGTTTTTTGTTTTTTTTTTTATTTTAATTCCAGTATAGTTAATATACAGTGTTATTAGTTTCAGGTGTACAGTATAGTGATTCAATTACTGGGTACAGTTTTGCTTATAAAGGAGGCTGTATTGTGACTAGTTAGCCATTGAGTGTCATGGAGAAATTCTGTTATTTCTCTGGCCAGGCTGAGGCAGGTGATCATATGGCCTCCTTTGCCTAAGTTGACAGAAACATTACAGACATAGCTGGAGTTAAAGATTTTTTTTCTTTAGCATTGAATCCAATGAAGTGAATCTTTATTATATTGTAAATTTTACATGGGCCTTATAGGAAATACGTAGTTGATTAGGGAAGTTGCTATAAGCATAACCTTTTTTTTTTTTTTTTTGTATTAAGTCCAAATTACCTTACTAGGAGTACAGGAAAATAGAGAATGCAGATACAGAATTTTCCATTCTTGGGAGTAATGAGGGTTTTTTTCATATTACTTTTTTGCTATTTGACTTCTAGTGTTTCTAGCTTTGTACGTAAAACTACTGAGAAGATTGGCACCCTTCATACTAGCCCTGATCTGAAAATAAGACCAGAACCCAGGGGTGATGAGCATTTATGTGAAGAGGATATGAGTCCAGTCATCTGCCCAAAGGAAGAAGACACTGAGTAAGCTCTTGCATATAAATCTGGGTAAATTCTAGAGGACTCAGCTATCATTTTGGAGAAAGCCATAGACAGTGCTATTAGGGAAGGCACATGTATGACCCTGTTCATTGTAGATTGTGTAGTTCACTAAAAAATGTGAATGCCATAAAGGTTAAGTGTTGGAAAATGACATCCATCCATGGCGAGTCTTTTGAGAGAGAATTTTAAGTTAGCTCCTGTTTCATTTTTGCTCTCCCTTCCCTCCAATTTTTTCAAACTTCTGGGTTGTTAGAGTATTAGATTAAGAGTAGGATGATCAACAATTGAGGCCTTGTCCTTGCTGTGCTTCTGACTAGCATGTGACCTTGGCTAAGTTACTAATGCTCTCTGGCCTGTCAGATGAAAGCATTGGCATTAATGTCTTGGCACGTACTTTCTCAGGGGATCTGAGCATTGGAAGCACACAGGTTCAGCACTCACTCAGGAACTGAGAGCCCCATAGGCCCAGGGAACATGGACAGTCAGAGGAAATAGGATAGGTCTGTGAATCCATGTACTTAACAGGGAAAAAAGTACAGGATTGCCGTGGCATTGAAAGCCACCTCAGTCTGACCTCAGCCCATCTTTCCAGCCTCACTTCCATCCACATCCTTCCAAGCACTTGAAATTCCAGTCCTGGCAGAGTACTGGGTGGATACACCTCACGCTGTTTCTTTCACTTGCATTCCTCCCACCCCCACCCTTCAACCCCTTCCCCTGCACCATTTTTCCTAACACACATACTGCCTCCAGGGGAAGGTATCCCTTGATTGCCTCATCAGAATAATTATTCCTTTTACTGTGCTTTCGTAGCTCAGTTGTGTTGCTCTTTAGCATTTATTTTATTCTCATTTATGTAATAGTTATTTGCATACTTTTCTTTCTCACTTGAGTTTATTCATCTTTTTTTTTTTTTTAAGATTTTATTTATTTATTCATGACAGACAGAGAGACAGAGACACAAGCAGGCTCCATGCAGGGAGCCCGATGTGGAACTCGATCCCAGGTCTCCAGGATCACACCCTGGGCCGAAGGTGGCGGAAGGTGGCGCTAAACCGCTGGGCCACCAGGGCTGCCCGAGTTTATTCATCTTAAAGCCATGGACCATTTTTCTATATTCCTCTGTTTGTGTCATGTAGTATTAAGTACAGTACTTGCCACTTAGTGAGCACTTAGAAACATTTGTCCAAGGAAGCTCTAATCCCCTCCAACTCTTTTCACATTTTTCTAGGGACAAAAAAGAAGTAATTAGTCAACCTCCAGAAGAAGACAAGTTCCAAGAGCTCAAAGTAGCGACAGCAGAAGCAATGTGAGTATTTATTTTTTAAGATTTTATTTATTCATTTGAGGGAGAGAGAGCATGAGCAAGGGGATGGGGTTGGCAGAGGGAAAAGTAGGCTCCTGAGCAGGGAGCCTGATGGGGCTCGATCCCAGGACTCTGGGATTATGACCTGAGCCAAAGGCAAACATTTAACTGAGCCACCCAGGTGCCCCGAGGATGAGAGAGTTTTATAGTGAATGGGAATGACTTCAAGGTCGTCAGTAGTGGTCCTCAGACAGTGTGGGGTAGAGGTAGTCTCATTGGTAATTGAAATTCAACAATTAGTATTCAAGTTAACACTCTCTGTATTTTCATCTTGCTGAGATAATTGTCAAAGAGTTGAAAAGTAACATTTCAGATCAGTCTTTTATTCAGTAGGTTTGTTTAGCATGAAATAATTTTTTTTTTTTTAAAACAAAACAAAAAAACACATGGAGCCTAAATTTCACATTGGTCTGTCTTGTATAGGACCAAGCTACAAGATCCACTGGTTTTGTTTGAACCCGAGTCTCTGAGAATGGTCTTACAGGAGTGGCTTCCACAGTTAGAAAAAGCATTTGCCGTGAAGGACTTTTTAGGCGTTTCAGATATTGGCCACTCATCTACGATGTCAAACCAGGATGTGCTGTTGTTTGAAGAGTCAAAAAAGGGAATATTAGATGAAGATAACAAAAATGAAAAAAGAGACTCTTTAGGCAATGAAGAAATTGTTGCTCCAACAGCATGTGAATCTACAGAGTGTGTGAAGGAGCCCTCGGATGACCTTTTCCAAGTATGTGCTCCGTGCAGCATAGCTGACGGTCTTCAGAAGGACCTGGCTGAATTGACAACGTTGTGTTTGGAATTGAATGTATTGAATTTTGAGACCAAAACCACAAGCGGACACGCGGACCATTCTTTCCAACAGCACTCTCCTGAAATTCTGGCTTGTCAGTTCATAAAGAAGTACTTCTTCCTCCTGGACTTGAAAAGAGCAAAGGAGAGTGTCAAGCTTAGTTACGCTAACAGTCCTGGTGTTTGGGACACTTTTATTGAAGGATTGAAAGGTAATAATCAGATTGCCTTGTCACATAGAAATTAGTATAGAGCACAATAGCATCTTAGTATTTTCACATTTAAAAAAAAGAAGGCTGGTTGCCTTCTCTGAATTTGTTCAATTACTTACTGCCTGACACAAATAGGAAATAATGAAAGTGGGAAAAAATGATCTTAAAAAACCATATATCAGGGCACCTGGGTAGCTCAGTTGGTTAAGTATCTGCCTTCAGCTCAGATCATGATTCCAGAAGTCCATGTCCAGCTCCATGCTCAGCATGGAATCTGCTTCTGCCTCTCCCTCTGCTCCTCCCGTTTTTTTCTCTCTCTCTCTCTTTCTCTCTCTCTCAAATAAAATCTTAAAAAAAAAAAAAAAAAAACCCATATATCAGAAATTGAAGGTTGGGTTTTTAGAAATGATCTGAACAGATGCTACCCTTCTGCTAATGATGTGATTAAGGAAAACAGCTTTGGGGATCGTTCCTTAGGATTTGTCCTCAGAGCCCTTTGAAAACTACTTCAAAAAACTACTTCGTTTTAGTGGTGCCTGACTGGCTCAGTCAGTGAAGCATATGATTCTTGGCCTCTGGGTGGTAAGTTTGAGCCCCACATCGGGTGTAGAGACTAAAACTAAAATATTTTAAAAATACTCACTTTAGATTCATATGTGTGTATGTGTGTGTGTGTGTGTGTGTGTGTGTGCAGAGATATCTTTTTAAACTACAAGTAGTTGTTTTTTGTTCTTTTTTTTTTTTTTAAACTACAAGTAGTTTTAACTAGATCATCACACACTTGACCTGGCTATAACTGATGTTCGTTAAAAATAGGTGAAAATTTAAGTTAATGTAATTTATTTATTTATTTTTTTTTTAAATTTATTTTTTATTGGTGTTCAATTTACTAACATACAGAATAACCCCCAGTGCCCGTCACCCATTAATGTAATTTATTTTGTTCAAAAACATGGAGTAGAGGCACTGGCTCTAGGAAAAATGAGAAATTTGGTATTGGTCGTAGATTGATCTATTCTGTTGATTTAGTATATAACAGATACGTGCTAATATGTTATACTTTTTTTAGGGTGATAGTGGGTTATATCTTGGTTGTGTGTTCTTTTCTCATTTAAAAATTATAGTGTATTTTGCCTCCCAATTTGATTTTAAGGTCTTTAAAAGTAGGGATTGTGTCTTACTCTTTTTTTATCTGTCTTTCAGTGCTTAAACATTGTGCCATGCACGCAGTAGATCCATGACTAATGATTGTTGAATGAATGTGTTCATGAACTGAATATTTACAGCTATGAGATGAAAGGAAAAGGGTGTGCTTTATCTTTCAGAATTGGCAAGTTCCAATCCTACATATATAGAGATGGAACAAGGAGACCTCCCAACAAGACTAAAGTTATTGAATGACTCAGTCCCCTTTGACAATCCTTTGTTGATTGCTTATGCTGCCCGGTAAGTTGTCGTATATGTTGTTTATATGAATAAAGCATATTTTTAAAATTTTTGTCTTAATCTCTAAAATTTTACTCAGTTGCATGGTGGGCAGTCTCTTGTTATTTTTATTTCTAATAAGTGCTTAGTGTAACCAAGTTACATCATGTCACTGAAGTGAAGACTAACTTGTTTTGTTTTTAAATGCAGATTGTATGAGAGGTTTGGAGAATCTGCCCTTCGGTCCTTAATCGGATTTTACCCATCTGTTTTGCCTTCGGATGTCACGCAACTTTGTCATCATCATCCTGCTCAGTTTTTGGCCTATTTAGACAGTCTGGTGAAATCGAGGCCTGAAGAACAACGGTGAGAAGGCGAGAATATTTGCAGACTCCCTTTGCCTTGATAGGGCATTGTTTCTTTGTGGAAGGTACTGTAACATTTTTACTGCCAACTGCCGTAATGCTGAGGCCCCTACTATGGAAGAGGACGCCTCCAGCCACTACCCTCTGTCACAGTCCGCAGCACACACTATAAATGTGTGCATACCACACTTCTCTTCCCTACCATCCCCCTCATCCCCCAGGGATTCTCAGATGATCAGTGTACATTTAACCCCTGCTTCAGGTCTTAACGCTAAGACAGATAAGCTTCCTTGTTGTCTGTGCTGCTCAGTAGGTTTATTGTCAACCTCTTTACTGATAATATTCCAGCTTTCGGAGGAATCTCATCTTTTTGTGGATCTCAGTTCCAGCTTTTTGTCCCTTTTTTAGGCTGAGGCCTCATTTCCTATTTCTGCATTGCTGTTAGTTGTTGAAGCTAGCAACATCCATCCCCCACCCCTCCCACCCTGATCACCTTTTTTCCTCTGATTGATTTACATTTGCCATGCTGGTTTTTATTTCTCTCTCTCTCTCTCTCTTTTTTTCTTTTTAGGCCTTTAGACATTTACCTTATTATCTTGAGCTCACCTGTTCATTTAAAAGGCTGTAAGATTTTTTTTTTTTAAGATTTTATTTATTTATTCATGAGAGACACACAGAGAGAGGCAGAGACATAGGCAGAGGGAGAAGCAGGCTCCATGCAGGGAGCCTGATGTGGGACTCAATCCTGGGACTCCGGGATCACACCCTGAGCCGAAGGCAGATGCTCAACTGCTGAGCCACTCAGGCATTCCAGCTGTCAGATTTTCACCAGCATTTCTAAACATTTCATAGCAGAGCGTTTTCAAGTTATTTCACCTACTATTTTGATCCCCTGGTAACATTTTTTTTCACTTTCCCAGATTTTATGTCTCCTTTCTCGGCATGAAGATTGGTGACTTTTATCCCCACTTTTCTTTTAGGCCCTCCTTTCTTGAGTCTCTTCTGCAACCAGAGTCTTTAAGGTTGGATTGGCTGCTTTTGGCCGTGTCCCACGATGCTCCCCCAAGCACCAGCACAATGGACGATGAAGGAAACCCCAGGTACAGAAGCGCACTTTCTAAGCTCTACAGTTCTTTTGGAATGGAATGCCTTTATTCACATGTAGCATTCTTGGCTTACTTGAGGAATAGTGATGGAAGAGACTGGCTCAAATCATGGTAGTAATGAGACTTAGTGGGTCTGAACATGTTTTGAGTTACAGATCTTTTTTTTTTTTTTTTTTTTTTTTTTAATTTATTTATGATAGTCACAGAGAGAGAGAGAGAGGCAGAGACACAGGCAGAGGGAGAAGCAGGCTCCATGCACCGGGAGCCCGACGTGGGATTTGATCCCGGGTCTCCAGGATTGCGCCCTGGGCCAAAGGCAGGCGCTAAACCGCTGCGCCACCCAGGGATCCCTGAGTTACAGATCTTATATAAGAATCTGATGATCCTTCTCAGGAAAAATGCACATCCCTGCACAATTTTGCACATGATTTCAGGTTAAACTGATCCCCCTGAACCTCTTTCATGGATCCACATTAAGAGTCCTTGATACAATCTATAGTAGAGGGAGAAAATTGTATGTTTTCTCCCTGGAAATTTCTAGACATGGCTTGGGACTAAAAAAAAGAATTCATTAAAAAATACACACTGATACGTGTTCTGTATTAGAAATGTTCCTAGTGTTTTCCTCTAGGAGAGCTTTTTAAAAGCCCCCCCAAGTGCCTATCTTATATGCCTATACAAAAGGTCTAGAAGGACATACAGTGGCAGTCTGTGAGTGATGGATTATAGACGTTTCTTTGCTTTTGATGACCTAAAATGTGTAATTTTTAAAAATAGGTATTTGTATAGGAAACATAGCTATTTTTAATTTTTCAAAAGCCAAGTAGAAATGTTTGAAAACTATAATAATAATGGAACAAATAAAATTAAACTGTATTCTTATCTATCAGATGATTTGAAAAAACAGGTTGTGGAACGTATTTCCTATTCAATTTATTTAGAGCTTTTCATTTTGCAGGCCTCATTCACACTTGTCTTCATGGGGCTACAGTCAGCTGATGCTTCATCTCATTAAACTACCTGCAGATTTTACAACCAAAGAGAAAATGACTGACATCTGTAGGTCTCATGGGTAAGTAAGAATTTTTTAGAAGCTGAAGTTAAGATTAGAATCATCTTATTTATTAACAGCTTTGTAGTGAAGGCCCTGAATTGGTATGATTTTCATTTGGAAATTCTCTTTACTAGGGAAAAGTATCTTTTGTTTTAAGTGATAGTAAACATCTTTTTCCATTTAAACTTTGTGAATGTTTTTTCATTTTGTAGAAGAGATTGGCCCTTGCTAATTCCTCTCTCCCCCTGGTCCTTAGTAGCCAGCCCTAGTTCTCAGGCACTTAGATGGTATTTAATTAAGCTCCAGACCATGTGATAGGAGTTACAGTTGATACAGGATTCCTGAGAAGGGAGAGATCAGAATGTGCTCAAGAGAAGTGCTGGTGAAGGACTTCAGAAGGAGGTGAGACTTTGGAGGTAAAGTCCTGAAGGCTGGACAGGATTTGTATTGATAAAGGAGCCCAAGAGGAAGGCAGGGCAGGTGAGCAAACCAGCAATGGCAGGAGCATGAGAAACTGACATTGCTTTTTATCCATACCACATAGTAGTTATTTATTGTTTGGTAATGTTATTTTAGGGCTCTACCTGGATTATAATCTTTTGGAGATAGGGACCTGTGTCTTCCTTTTTCCTCATAATGCCTTAATTCACAGTGGTAGGTTCTTGATATGAATTTGTTCATTAATAATAAGGGATGAGACTAGCCAGGTATATTCACAGTGGTAGGTTCTTGATAGGAATTTGTTCATTAATAATAAGGGATGAGACTAGCCAGGTATGGTGGGTGATGAGATCATGTAGGACATTGGTGGCTTGTCAGAAGAATTTAGTTATCAGTAGAGACCTTTTAGAGTTTTTGGTACAAAAATGACAAAAATGGAGCTTTTTGGAGATCATTTTCTGGTGTCATATATGAGAAGGATTGGAGGTAGGAGTGCCAGCTAGGAAGCTGTTTTAGTAATTCAGATATGATTGAATTGGTGATTAGTAGGGCAGCAGAAGGAGCACATCCAAGGGACATTCTGAAGGAAAATGCAGTGGGACTTATAGACAATGGGTATAGCAAATGAAGGAGGGGGTAGAGTCAGGGAAAACATAGTTTGCATATTTGGGGAAGAAACCTGAAAGTTTATAAAATATATTATCTTACATGTTTCATAATTGGTGCTTAGCCTCAAATGTTAGTATTTATCTCTAGCTTTTATTCATTTTACTTAAACACTTTAGATCAGGGCTAACTAATATAACTGTCTGTGATAATGGAAATAGTCTTCTACATTGTCCAATATGGTAGCCACTGGCCACTTGTAGCCATTGAGAACTGGAAATATGGTTTGGTCAGCTGAAGAACTTTTTATTTAATTTAAATTTAAGTAGCCATGTGTGGCTAACATTTACTCTATTGGACAGTACAGCTCCAGATAAATTTGCTGTTTTAATTCCTTTCTTTAACTTTGATCTCTTTAAAGTTTCTGGCCTGGATATCTTAGTCTTTGTTTGGAGTTAGAGAGAAGAAGAGAGGCCTTTACCAACATTGTGTGCTTGAACGATATGAGCCTGATGGAAGGGGACAATGGTATGTAAATCCCAATTGGTTACTCTTGGTTGTAGTATTTTAGAAGTCACTGCAGACATTTCAGTAAAGAAATCTAGTGAACATTTTAATGATCCTGTATGTAATTCTAGCTAGCTGTCAAATCTGTGGAGGTTTGGGAGCTTTTTGGGATTTTTTTTTTTAATCTATGCCACTTAATATATATATGAAATCATAATTAGGAATAAACTACAGACAACTTTTCTATCAATGAGTGCGTACTATATGGTATGTTAGGCATCATATACTAGGTGCTTTCTCACTTGCTGTTTAAATGAGATGACAAGCTGTTGGAATTGTTACTGTTATTTCTATTTTACCAAAGTTTTAAAGAGGAAGAACAGTTTCCCCAAAGCCATGCAACTAGTGGAAGAAGTGTTCAGACCCAGGTCTCACTATCTCTAAAGTTTGAGCTCAGATTGTTTTTTTTTGTTTGTTTGTTTATTTGTTTTTTTTTTATAGATTTTATTTCTTTGTTCATGAGAGACACACACACACACACACACACACACAGAGAGAGAGAGAGAGAGAGAGAGAGAGGCAGAGACACAGGCAGAGGGAGAAGCAGGCTCCATGGAGGGAGCCTGATGTGGGAATTGATCCAGGAACTCCAGGATCAAGCCCTGAGCTCAGATTCTTTTCTCAGCACCATGCTGCCTTTTACACAGGCAAAAGTTAAGATATCATTAAAATGAATTTAAAATGGAGTGGCAGCTTTTCCTAAGCCTTCACAGATATTTAGATACTTAAGTTTTTTTCTTTTTTAATTTTCATCAATCCAGCACAGATAAAATGACAATTAGAAGGCCAGAACTTTGACACACTGATATCTGAGATCTGAGAGCCCATCTTGAATGTTTTGTAGTGCTACTTCATTCCTCTTAATGCAAAGATGCCAACCTTGTGACATCAGCAACCTTCATTCAGTAGTGTGACTTACAGGCCAGTTCAGCCCTGTTGGTGTAGGAGAGGGAAAGTTAGAACAGAGCAAAGAAGCCAGTTGACTGGCAAGTGTTAGTTTCAGATGTCCCAATATTACTGAGGTCATTTTTGTTTCAGAAATGAAGAAGAGGCCCAGGTGGTTCTGTAGGACTAGAACTGTACAGTTCTGAAAAATAACCAGAATAATTAAGATATACATGGTATATATATTTAAACTCATAACATAATGTTTATTATAAATTAAAACTGAGGATTCAGGAAACATAAAGAAAATAAATATCACTTAAAATCTTTTCTGCCTAGGGATCCCCGGGTGGCTCAGCAGTTTAGCACCTGCCTTTGGCCCAGGGTGTGATCCTGGAGTCCCAGGATCAATTCCCGCATCAGGCTGTCTTCCTTGAGCCTGCTTCTCCCTCTGCCTGTGCCTCTGCCTCTGTCTCTCTGTGTCTCTCATGAGTGAATAAATAAAATCTTAAAAAGAAAAAATCTTTTCTGTCTAGATAAAAGGACTGAATATTTTGTCTAAAGCTTTTATTTATTTATTTGTGAGACAGAAGCAGAGCATGAGTGGGGAGGAGGAGGCAGAGGGAGGAGGAGAAATAAAGCCCCTGCTGAGCAAGGAGGGCACAGGCTAGGACCCTGAGATCATGACCTGAGCTGAAGGCAGACACTTAACCAACTGAGCCCCCCAGGTGTTCCTGAATATTTTGTTAAAGTAATAATAGCAGCTGTTCTTACCCTTGGTGTATTAAATGGGGGTCTTTTCTTGATAATTCTCTTTCTCCATAACTCATATTAATCATTCTTCAAGGCATGTTGGTTTTACTGCCAGAAGTAGATCTCTTATCTGTCTACTTTTGCTTCATCACCAGCTCTCTGGTCCTAGCTACTTGCCTAGATGGCTGCAGTAACCTCAGAGTTAGTCTTCTGGTTTCTATTCTCTCCCACCTTTAATCCATTTTCCTTATAGCAGCCAGAAGGGTTTTATAAAAATTGGATGATTGTGGCTCTTCTCTCTGAAGCCCCTTACATGGAACTCAGAATAAAATCCAGGCCTTTGTGCACTGTAGGCCTTTCTTTGAGTTCCTTGAATTCAAGTTCTGTCCTGTGTCAAGTTACCCTCTTTGTGTCCTTTGTCAGATATGCAGGCTCATTCACCCTCTGTTCATGATGCCCTGAGACCTCAAGCTGCCCTCTGTGAGCCACAGGCACATGCTCTCTAAGTTTGCTTGGTCTTTCAGCTCTCTGCTTACCTGTCCCATCCTCATGGAGCTCTTCTCAGATCCTCCCCTAAACCTGCCATTCTCTGTGATGGTTCCCTGCACTTAGCCCAGTTTATAAGTACAGATTTATTTCTGTGTTTAAGTTCTGCCTGCTTTACTAGACTGTGAACTCCACAAGAGTGTAGGGGTCATGTCCATTGGTCCCTCGCTGCACCTGTGTGCCTAGCCCAGACCATACCTGGGAAATTCCTGAGTAAGCAAGTGAATAAAGAATTATGGAACTAATTTTGTGACTTCTCTTAATGAATTATTTATTCAACAAATGTTCAGAAAACAACTTCATGGTAGGATGATGTGATTATGTTCTTATGTTTTGATATTAAATGTTTTCACAAGTGGTTTTGACCATCTACTACTGTATGCAGGCAGAGCGCTACGAGCCATGAGAGCCAACAGTTGTGTGTTTCTGTGTGCGTGTGTGTTAAGGTTGGGTCCCAGAGACTGTGGAGGAATGGAAGCTGCTCCTGCATCTTGTACAGAACAAGAACACGAAGCCCGCACCCCAGAAGTCACCAAATGGGAACTTCAGTGATGGGCCTTCCCCCATCAACGTGGAGAATGTGGCCCTCCTATTAGCTAAGGCCATGGGCCCAGATCAGGCCTGGTCACTGCTGCAGGAATGTGGTTTGACCCTGGAGTTGTCAGAGAGGTTTACCAGAACCTGTGATATTCTAAGGATTGCTGAGAAGAGACAGAGGTAATACTTGTTACACCATTGTCCTGCCATCTCCACAGGCTCAGTAAGAGATTAACAATAACTGTAATAATAAAATAGAACAATCATAATAGCATACTGTGATAAAGGTTACGTGAATGTGGTCTTTCCTCTCTCTGTCTCTCAAAATATTTTATTGTATCATACCCTTCTTGTGATGATGTAGATGATAAAATGCCTATGTGATGAGATAAACTGAGGTGAATGACATAGGCATTGTGACGTGGTGTTAGGCTATCATTCTCATATGTCAGAAGATCATTTCTTTCTGGACCACAGTTGACCGTGGGTATCTGAAACCATAGTAAGTGGAACTGTGGATAAGAGGGGGCTACTGTATTATAAGTATTTTATATAAATGGAATCATATGATGTTTATCTTTTTGTGATTGGCTTATTTTCAACGTAATGTTCATAAGGTTCATTCTGTACATGTATCAGACTTCCCTTCCTTTGTAGGGCTGAATAATACTCCATTGTGTGGATATACCACATTTCGTTTATCCTTTCATCTGTCTTTGGATACTTGGGATGCGTCCACCTCATGGCAATTATGAGTAATGCTGCTGTGAATACGAACATATAGATTTGAGACCCTACCCCAGAAGTGGAATTGCTAGATCATATGGAATTCTATTTTTAATTTTTTGAGGAACTGCCATACTGTTTTCTGTAGGGGTTACACCATTTTACATTCCTACCAGTAGTGTACAAGGGTTCCATTTTCTACATATTCTCACCAACACTAGTTATTTTCTTTTTGGTAGTAACCATCCTAATGACAAGTCATCATGGTTTTTATTTGCATTTCCCTAATGATAAAGGATCATTGAATATCTTTTCATATGCTTGTTGGCTGATTGTGTATTATCTTTGGAGACCTATCAAGTCTTTTTGCCTATCTTTTTGTCATGTTTTTTGTTGTTGGATGAATTTTTTTATATATTCTGGATATTAACCCTTTATCAGATATATGATTCGCAAGTATCTTTTCCTACAGGACAGGATGCCTTTTCACTCTTATGATTGTCTTTTGTTGCACAGAATCAGTCAGCTTTTTGAATCCTTTAATTCTTTGTAGGTTTTTAAATGTTCTTTTGTAAAGAAATAACAATGAAAACTAAATGCACTTGTTTCTTTTCTTTGGGATTTCAGAGCCTTGATACAAAGCATGCTGGAAAAATGTGATCGGTTTCTCTGGTCTCAGCAGGCCTAGTGGAAGAAGATTCAGCAAATGTCGCAACATTTTGAGAAAAACAGAATCATCCTCCTGAACCTCCCGAGTGCATTTGTTGTTGAAGGAAAGGTACCACCTGAAAATTCTGCCACCTTACTGGGAGTACTTTTGTCAGTATCTATAACTTCTGCATTTGTGGCTGTGGCTGTGACCTCTGTTTCTCAACCAGGGTTGAATTTTGAAAAGGACTCAGTCCTTTTTTGCTGAAATGAAGTGCTCTGGAATCAGAATGTGAAAGTTCACAGCTGTGCAGTCCTTATTCTGAACTACAGTATTATTTTCTCCTTGCTTAAGGGATTGGGGGAATTATTTTCCTGTTGTGACTCTCATGGAGGGAACAGAAGTTTCTCACCCTGGTTGCGTGAAGGCAGATAAAGTAATTGACAGAAGTTGAATTCTTTATATCTTCTCTGGAATAGTTGAGAAATTATTGAAAGAAGACCTGATGGAATGGAATTAACACATCAAATAAGTGAAACATTGAAGATTCAAGTTAGATATTTACGTGAAATGACCCCATATTTAAAATTGAGCTAACTTAAAATCTATTTTTTCCCAGTATTTGACATTTTCTAATCTGAACTTATATACAGATGACTAATTTATTACTGGAAATGTTTTATCTCTAATCTTTCCTAAACAGTGGTCCAAAGGAATCATGCACTTTTGAAAATTATTTTTTAAAAGCCATAATAAAGGAAAACTAAGTACTCACAAACTGCAGTAGACACCTGTGTCATTTAAGCCATGGACCCAAATGCCTTTGTCAGGCCCCTGTACACTTGCATAGCATGTTACATTAATAATACATTAAAATCTGTTAAGTTTTTATTTAAGTGGAATACAGACATGAGGTTTATTGTAGCAATTTGTAGGAAAGCATGGGATAAACTCAATGTGGAGTAAGAAAAGTGTTGGATACATTGAATGATTTACTTCTTCCTTTCATTCAGAACACAGCCGGGAAGCTATAGACAGAAATTGCTGTCATATTTCCACACAGGTATTCAGATTTGATATAATCAGACGGGTTGAAAAATTGTCAGATGTCAGAGAGAGGAGGCTTCACAAAACTTATTAGAGTTTTGTGAAAAACCTAAAAGTTATGGTCAACAGTAGGGGTGGTAGTGGTGGGAGGTGTGTGTGTGTGGTGTTTCCCCTCTGACCCCAGTTGGGTGTCCTACAATTTAACCCAATTCTGACACTGTTGACGTGTCAGATCCCATAGGTAAACGGCTCAGTCCCTAAAAGACTGCCCTCCACTTTATACACTAATTGTAAGGCCAGGTTATTCTATTTCTAACCAACTTCCTGTAAATCAGAGGTCCTCACGAACCCCTCCTTGTGTTTGATGGTTTGATTAATTGCTAGAGCAGCTCCGAGAAACTATTTGTAAGATTGCCAGTTTTTTATTTAAGGATACAGTTCAGGAACAGCCAGATAGAAGAGATATGTGGGGCAAGATTTGGGGAAAAATGTTAGGAACTTCCATGCCCTACTCCAGCTCTCCCTTCTCCAAATCCACGTGTTCACCAATCCAGAAGCTCTCTGAATCAAGTTCTTTGAGGTTGGTTATGCCTCCATTACAGATTGGTTAAATCACTGGTCATGGGCAATTGAACTCAGTGTCCAGTCTCTTTCTTTCCTGAGGTCAGGGATGGGATATAGAGGGTGATACTGAAAGTTCTAACCCTCTAAATCACATGATTGGCTCTACTAGCAACCAGTCCTCATCCTTAAGTGCTATCCAAATGTTACCTCATTAGTACTATAGGACACCTCTGTGGCAGTCATCACTTAAGAAATTCCAAAGGTTTTAGATCTGCCAGAATTAGGCGGAAGACCAAATATATATTCTTACTGTAAATCATCATATCATACCTTCCCACTAGCAGCAGCTGGATTTTGGTTGTTTTGTATTATGTCGAGTATGAGTCTATACTAAGGTAAAGAGCAAGACCCCTCCCTTCACTGTCCATCAGCTTTCTCATTACATAATGACTGTCCAAAAGAGGGCCCAGAAGAAATCTGAGGAGGAGACAGCCTGAACTGGCACAATTGTGCAATCATTTCCTGACAGATTGTTCTAGGGTGTATTACGGCAATCCTCATTTGCCAAGAGGGTACAGAGAAATTTCTAGCATTAAAAAAATAAGTATCACATCATCTGAATTTATTTTCTAAAGTAAACCAGCCAACAACAAAAATCCACTTTGGCTAAACGTTTAGGTTTCAATAGTCTAGTTGGATATTAGGCAGTGTTTTCAAATACAACTTGTATTTTTCACTTGCCTAAAAATTCTAGACAGTGATTCATAGTTGCCTCACTTTTAACAGGGCCACAGAGTAGCATAGTGGCTAAGAGCTTGGGTTTTGAGGCAGGCTGTCTAGCTTTGCATGTTTTTCTGTCTCTTTCTAAATGACCTTGGGGCAGTTATTTTGTTTCTCTAAGTTTCAGTTTTCTCATCTACGAAATGGAAATGGGGACAGCAATAACGCTTACTCAGGATGGTTTGAGAATTAACTGAGGTCATGAATGTGAAGCACAGTGCCTGGCACAGAGAGTCAAGTCAGAGCCATCTCTTAGTGTCACAAGAGACTAATGTGCAGGGCAGTAGTACTTGGGGCAGCACACAGGTAATACATGTTGGCTGTTGTTTGAAAGATTTGGAATACGGGATCCCTGGGTGGCGCAGCGGTTTAGCGCCTGCCTTTGGCCCAGGGCGTGATCCTGGAGACCCAGGATCAAATCCCACGTCAGGCTCCCGGTGCATGGAGCCTGCTTCTCCCTCTGCCTGTGTCTCTGCCTCTCTCTCTCTCACTGTGTGCCTATCATAAATAAATAAAAATTAAAAAAAAAAAAAAAAGAAAGATTTGGAATATCTTTTCGTCCAGTAGTGATCAGACCCAGGTCAGCTGGTTTCTATGAATCCCAGAGAATGGGAAAACCAAAGTCGAAGTTAAGAATGTCCTTACATGGGATCCCTGGGTGGCGCAGCAGTTTAGCGCCTGCCTTTGGCCCAGGGCGCGATCCTGGAGACCCGGGATTGAATCCCACGTCGGTCTCCCGGTGCATGGAGCCTGCTTCTCCCTCTGCCTGTGTCTCTGCCTCTCTCTCTCTCTCTCTCTCTCTGTGTGACTATCATAAATAAAAAATAAAAATTAAAAAAAAATGTCCTTACATGTGTTAAATTTGTCCCTGTCCCGCCCAAGGCTGAGAACCTTGTGGTCATCCTTGCCTCCCCCTCTTCAGCCCTCAGGTGCAGTCATGAGGGAGATCCTCTCAACTGTGTGTTGGTGGTGGTTTTCCGTGGTCATTTTCTTCCCAGTTTCTGTTGCCGCCACCCGTGTTCTCATTCCTTCTTGTCTGCCTGAACAGTCGGAGCAATCTTAGTGACCTTCCTTTCTTCACTTCTAAACTCTGTCTTCCTCATTGCCCCCACTCAGTCTCAGCTCATTAAAACGTAGGCACCTGGGCATCACCCAAGTCAGGTGACTCACAAAGCTGTTACACACATAAATCACCACAGGAGCTTGTGAAAAATACTGATGTCAGGGATCCTGCCCCAGGCCTGGGATCTATAGACCTTGAGTCTAATTTAATCCTCAGCTGGCCTCCTACAGCTGCATTGTTCCTAGATTTAGATAAGAGTTATCCGGGATTATAGATAACCCCTTATCCTTGGTCTCATGGAAAGTAATGAGAGATCCACTGGCAGAGTTCTTGTCCTCTTGAGGCATAGTCTTTTTTTTTTTTTTTTTTTAAGATTTTATTTATTTCTTCATGAGAGACAGAGAGAGGCAGAGACACAGGCAGAGGGAAAAGCAGGCTCCATGCAGGGAGCCTGACGTGGGACTTGATCCCAGGTCTCCAGGATCACACCCCGGGCTGCAGGTGGCGCTAAACTGCTGTGCCACCAGGGCTTGAGGCACAGTCTTAATCATGCCTCTTCCCAATCACAAACTTTCAGTGGCTCCCCTCTGCTTTCTGAACAAAGCCCAAATCCTTGAGCTTGTCCTTGAAGGCCCTCTATGACTTGTTTCCAAATTCAGTTTCTCAGTTCCACAGTTTGTCTCTCATCCTGGGTTCTCTGTTTCTTGGATAACACTCTCCATCCACATGGACCTCTGGTTGTGCCCCTGCTTAATTAACAGATGTGTCCATTGCCCAAGTCCCCATTTGTTGAGACCCACCAGGATTCAGTGCCTTCAGGTTCTCTTTATTTTTTTTTAAGATTTTATTTATTTATTTGAGAGAGAGCATATGAGAGAGAGAGAGGGAAAGCACAAACAGGAGGGGCAGAGGGAGAAGCAGGCTGACATTGGGCTCAGTTGTAGGATCTCAGGATCATGACCCAAGCTGAAGTCAGACACTTAACCTACTGTCAAGTTTGTTGTTTTAAATTATGATAAAATACAGATAACATAAACTCCACTGTGTTAACCATTTTGTGGCAGAACAAGGGGCTGAATCTCGTGTCAAGAAACAGTAATGTTAGAGTGGGGTCAGAGTTTTTCCTACCCCTTCATTTATTTATTTTTTAAAGATTTTATTTATTTATTCATGAAAGACACAGAGAGGCAGAGGGAGAAGGAGGCTCCCTGTAGGGAGCCTGATGTGGGACTCGATCCCCCCACCCAGAACCACACCCTGAGCTAAAGGCACACCCTCAACTACAGAGCCATCCACGCATCCTCCTGCCTCTTCATTTAGAAGAAAACTGCATACTGCTAAACTCCCTAAGTAAATTATCAGAGTTGCAACACAGTGCTGGAGTCTGGAGTTTCCAAGTCTAATGAATCAAATACAAACCACAGAAGCAGCCCGGAAAAAATGCTATTTGGTAACTTTCCAGAAGGCTCACAAAAATACTAACTGGCACCCCTGTGTCCTAAATACAGAGGATGTTGTCCCAGGTTGTGGTTTTCCCATCTTGCCCAAGTAATACATTTTTCCCGATGGGCAACTCTGAATCAATGTGAATATTCAAGATGCTGTTTCTTGAATGATGAGGGCACTATTTAGTGATGAGGGCACTATTTAGACCTGTTATCGGCAGGTAAAATCTGGCTTTAGTGACCTAGTGTTTTTAATCTCTGGTGTGGCTTTTCCTAGTAAACTGCCCATCTTCATAGCCTGAGGCCTATGTAGTCCTGCAGGGGCCTGGGCTTGCGTGAATGCCCTGCTTCCACCATCTTGGAATTTTTAATAATTTCTGAACAAGGGTCTCCACGTTTTTATTGTGCATTGGGACCCACACGATAAGTAACTGGCTCTGGCTGTCACTATAGATCTGAGGTACAGCCTGAGATTTTACATTTCCAGCAGGATCCCAGGTAATACTTCCTGGGATCACCCTTTGGGTGGCAAGCCTCAGTCTGAGGTCTAGTAGAGCAGCAAATTGGAAGGAATCTGAAAGACCGTATGGAGCCAAGGCCCCTGGCACCTGGATCACTTTGAGGGAAACAAAAAGTGTTTCTTCAATCTTAAGCTTCTGTACTTTTGTTATAACAACTTAGCCCTACCCTAATTAATGAAAGTGAAGTAGAGCCAGTCTCGTAGCTTATCCTGTTCTCAGTTTATTTAGGCTTAAGTAGTTGTGGGGGAAAGAGCCTTCTGTGAAGTGTGCCCGGAAACTTGCCTCCAGCTGTGTCAAACACAAACTCAGGCTCTCTGGTTCGCCTCCTCCAAGGCTAGTGGGTGCCCATGGGGACAGCCTTTATGATCTCGGGGGCTGGAGAGGAGAAGCAACCCAGGCACTGTTGCCCAGGCTCACCCGAGCTCAGTTTTGATGTCTGGAGTCAAGCCCTTGCCAACAAAAACTTGCTTCTCATTGCCCTTGAAACTTATCCCCACTAGGGACCTGGTGGCTTGTGTTTTCCTTGGATCCCCTAACCATAATGGTCATCATATCCCCCTCTTTCTACCCCAACTTCTGACAAACTACTTTTGTTGTAAGAAAAAAAGCATGTTATCTTAAGTAAAACAACGATGGGTTGTGCAGCAGATATAGTCTTGTTGCTAAGAATGTCCCTACCAAGCTCTGTAGCCTTCCCTTGCTCTCAAAGAGCACTGTGCTCCATCCAGACCATGTCCGCCCCCCGGGTGACATCTGTGTGGCGTCACTAGGTTCATGGCCGGATCATTTCACAAGTCCTTTAGTGTACATTTCTCTGTTTTTCCCAGTTGCCCCTTCCTCTTTCCTCCTCTTGGTTAACCAGTGCCTTTGCCTCTTCCCTCTTTTACTCTCAACCTGAGACCCAGTTGGTGCCTTCATTCCTGACTAAGCCTACTCTCCATGCCTTGGGGATGCCTGTGCTTTTCCATAAGCTTTAGAAGAGCACAAGGTTGTGGTAGTCAGGTCTGGCTCATGCAGTACTTCAGATCCTCGGGCCCCCTTCTCTTCCTGCAGCCACTGCCACAGTGATTCCATATGGGTCTTGATCCATCTCATGCAAGTGCAGCTGGGCAGCACCTTGCTTTAGGTCTGTTCCATACACCTTCTATGTCCTATACTAGGGAAACCCATAGGGCACTGCAGTGTACACAACCATGCGATGCAGGAACGTTACATTGTAGGGGTCACACCTGCTCAGTGGGGATGGCAGCCACTTGATAGGGGCTTTTCTTTTTTGATTCCTGGTGAATAGTGCTCAGGCATCTTTTATTACATTGCTCAGAATGTCCCAGGGTGATTGAGCTCAGCTATAAGGCTCTTACTGCGGCCTGTCCTATAATACATCCTTCTGTTGGACATGCTCCTTCCTTGGTCTCCTCCCCTGTCTCTCACTCTTGCTCCCTGGGGTTATTTCCAAGTAAAGTAGTGGAGAACTTAGGCTAAGAACCATGAGGAGATGGTGGGGATGAGGAGGGCAGGAGGTGGGAGGATTCTTCTATTTGAGGCTTTATCACCTAGACTTAATCTGTTATTTAAGTCTAGGGTCCATTAGGTAAGAAAGAGTAGATAGTCTCTCCCCTGACCATACCTGCTTCCTTATCCCTCCTCCTCTGATGTCCTCAGATCCCCACAGCTAAGCCCCTTGGCCTACCTCCCTACCTACAGAGGTAGCTCAGCTCATAGCTTGGTGTAAAAAGTACTGAAGGATCTTCAATCTCTAACCTCCAGGCAGCCCTCCAACTATAACCTGGGGTATGAGGGGGAATGGCACATGCACACGTATCCACTAGTGAGAGACCCAAAGGGCCCAGGGCCTATTCAGATGGTGCCCCAAATGCCAAGTGGAGTCCAAGCTGTGATCAGGCTGGGGCTTTCTATGTACCCTTGCTGCTAACCAGCCCACAGGACTGGCTGGATCTTGCCTAGACCAAAAACATTTCCATTTCTCCCCTAAAACAATTCTATGCTTTTTTCTCACTGGCCTATTAACTCTAAGTCCCCATCAGAGAACTGGGGAATCTTATTATTTATTAATCCTGCCCAAGGAAGTAGTGGTGCAGGTTAAGGGAGGGACCTCAAGCCAGGGGTGTTCAAATCCTGGCTCTGCCACTCTTTATATCTGTGATCTTGAGCAAGTTACTCCATTTCTCTGCCCCTGGGTGTCCTCATTTGAAAATCCACACCAGGGGCGGGGCAAGATCCCGGAGGAGTAGGGTCCCCAGTCTACTGTCCCCACCAACTTACCTAGGTAACTTTCAAGTCATCCTGAAAACCTACGAATTTGGCCTGAGATTTAAAGAGAGAACAGCTGGAACGCTACAGAGAGCAGTTTGCGCTATCAAGTTGGGAAGATAGAAAAAAGTAAATAAAAAAGCATCCAGGGGATCCCTGGGTGGCGCAGCGGTTTGGCACCTGCCTTTGGCTCAGGGCGCTATCCTGAAGACCTGGGATCGAATCCCACGTCGGGCTTCCGGTGCATGGAGCCTGCTTCTCCCTCTGCCTGTGTCTCTGCTTCTCTCTCTCTCTCTCTGTGTGACTATCATAAAAAAAAAAAAAATTAAAAAGTATCCAGTGGGGGAGGGGCCCCACGAGGAGCCGGGCTAAGCGGGGCGGCGGGAGCCTCTAGGACAGGAGAGCCCAGGCCCGGAGAAGTGGGAACTTTACTAATACTCCTGGTCGGAAAGGTGCACGCAGGGAGCTGGGGCAGGATCCCAGGAGGGGGAGTGGAGCCCCCAGGTTCCCGGAGTCACTAACAGAGGAACTGCGCCCCGGGAGAGAGCGCGCCACACCCTGCGGGCTGAGCGCAGTAAAGGGCTGGAGCGCAACCGGCGGGGCCCGGGGAGCAGCTCGGGCAGCGGCTCAGGTGGTGGCTTCACGTGGAGGGGGCTGCGCGGCCCCGGAGCCCAGGGCACTGGGGGACACAGCCCAGCATCCTGTGCTGCCCCCAGAACAGGCGGAGGCGGGGAGGGCCCAGGACAGCGAGGACGCTCCTGCCCCCGGGCAGCCCCGAGCTGTGCAGGTCGGCGCCCTCCGCCCCCGGAGCATCCAGGCCCCTGCGGACTGAGAGCTATGGTGGTTACTGCGGGAGCTGACTCTAGGGCTGGAGGGCTGGCCGCAGCTGCTGTTGTTCCTCATGGTGTCACCTTGCGCCTGGGATGGAACGGGGCTCCCAGGGAGCAGGGGCCTCACAGGATAAACGGCTCCCACTGAACCGTGCACCTGGCTGGGGCGGGCAGCTCCCCCAGTGCACACACCTGAGAATCAGCCCAGCAGGCCCCTTCCCCAGAAGATCAGCTGGAAGGAGAGGGGAAGAGCAAGTTCTGGACTGAACAGTGCTGGAAAGCTCCAGGGGAAGTTGAGGGACTTACAGTATATACAACCAGAGGATACCCTCTCCTTGGTTTTTTGTTTTGTTTTTTCCCTTTTTTCTCTTTTTTTCTTCCTTTTTCCAGTATAACTTGTTTTTAGCCACTCTGCACTGAGCAAAATGACTAGAAAGAACTCACCACAAAAGAATCAGAAACAGTACTCTCTCCCACAGAGTTACAGAATTTGGATTACAATTTGATGTCAGAAAACCAATTCAGAAGCGTAATTATAAAGCTACTGGTGGCTCTGGAAAAAAGCATAAAGGATTCAAGAGACTTCATGACTACAGAATTTATGTTGCGCGTGCTGCGGCAACACGATCAGGGTCCTGAGGATAAGGGGATGAGGAAAATAAAAGTAAAGAGATGGGGACAGGAGGGACACAGTGGATGATGTCCAAGCAGTGCCAGCTTTATTCAAAGTTTTACAACATTTTATAGCATGAGCAAAACAAAGCCAAGAAAGTGTTTATTTTTAGCAGGTTTGTGAAACTCTCCAAAGTTCCCTTTTCTCAGCATGCAAGACAGGCTCACGGGTGCCAGAAGACCTTGGTAAATAGATAAGCTTGTTGCTCCAGATGTGCATACTTCAAAGGAATATTAGGTATGGTAAACAGACCAGCAAGGACAGACAGACCCTTATTTACATTTATGACTAGGTCAGAATAAGTTTTATCTATTGTGTTATGTGATCACGTACAAGCAAGCCCTGAGAACCATTGCTCAAGCCCTTTCTCAAGCGTCTACCAACTATTCACCCTTTAGGCTCTCGAGCCTTTTGGGTGAATGAGGAACTCAAGTCCAGGCCTGGTTTGGTTCAGTTACTCCAGCTAGTTCATGGTCGCCCACAAATTTAGATCTAATCAGGCCAAAATTAAAAATCAATTAAATGAGATGCAATCCAAACTGGAGGTCCTAACGACGAGGGTTAATGAGATAGAAGAAAGAGTGAGTGACGTAGAAGACAAGTTGATGGCAAGGAAGCAAGCTGAGGGAAAAAAAAAGACATGAGGAAAGGTTAAGGGAAATAAATGACGGCCTCAGAAGGAAAAATTAACGTTTAATTGGGGTTCCAGAGGGCGCTGAAAGGGACAGAGGACCAGAAAGTGTATTTGAACAAATCACAGCTGAGAACTTCCCTAACTTGGGGAGGGAAACAGGCATTCAGATCCAGGAGATAGAGAGGTCCTCCCCTAAAAATCAATAAAAACCATTCAACACCTCGATATTTAATAGTGAAACTAGCAAATTCCAAAGATAAAGAGAAAATCCTTAAAGCAGCAAGAGACAAGAGATCCCTAACTTATATGGGGAGAAATATTAGATTAACAGCAGACCTCTCCACAGAGACCTGGCAGGCCAGAAAGGGCTGGCAGGATATATTCAGGGCACTAAATGAGAAGAACATGCAGCCAAGAATATTCTATCCAGCAAGGCACTCATTCAGAATAGAAGGAAAGATAAAAAGCATCCAAGATAGGCAGAAACTGAAAGAATATGTGACCACCAAACCAGCTCTGCAAGAAATGTTAAGGGGGACTCTGTAAAAGAGGAAGTCCAAAGAAACAATCCACAAAAACAGGGACTGAATAGGTATTATGATAATGACACTAAATTCATATCTTTCAATAGTAACTCTGAACATGAATGGGCTTAATGATCCCATCAAAAGATGCAGGGTTTCAAACTGGATAAAAAAGCAAGACCCATCTATTTGCTGTCTACAAGAGACTCATTTTAGACCTAAGGACACCTACAGCCTGAAAATAAAAGGTTAGAGAACCGTTTACCATTCAAATGGTTCTCAAAAGAAAGCAGGGGCAGCAATCCTCATCAGATAAATTAAAGTTTATCCCAAAGACTGTAGTAAAAGATGAAGAGGGACACTATATCATACTTAAAGGATCTATCCAACAAGAGGACCTAACAATCATGAATATTTATGCCCCTAATGTGGGAGCTGCCAAGTATATCAATCAATTAATAACCAAAGAGATACTTAGATGATAGTACACTTAAACTGGGAGACTTCAACATGGTGCTTTCTGTAAACGACAGATATTCTAAGCACAACATCTCCAAAGAAACAAGGGCTTTAAATGGATACACTGGACCAGATGGACTTCACAGATATTTACAGAACTTTACTTCCAAATGCAACTGAATACACATTGTTCTCAAGTGCACATTTCTTGAAAAGTGAGCTTTCTCCAGAGTAGATCACATCCTGGGTCACAAATCAGGTCTTAACCAAATCCCAAAGATTGGGATTGTCCCCTACATATTTTCAGACCATAATGCTTTGAAATTAAAACTAAATCACAAGAAGAAATTTGGAAGAAATTCAAACACGTGGAGGTTAAAGACCATCCTGCTAAAAGATGAATGGGTCAACCACGAAATTAGAGAAGAATTAAAAAGATTCATGGAAACTAATGAGAATGAAGATGCAGCCATTCAAAATCTCTGGGATACAGCAAAAGCAGCCCTGAGGGGGAAATACATTGCAAAACAAGCATCCCTCAAAAACTGGAAAAAACTCAAATACACAAGCTAACCTTGCACCTAAAGGAACTGGAGAAAGAACAGCAAATAAAACCTACACACAGCAGAAGAAGAGAGTTAATAAAGATTCGAGCAGAACTCAATGAAATAGAGACCAGAAGAACTGTGGAACAGATCAACAAAACCAGGAGTTGGTTCTTTGAAAAAATTAATCAGATAGATAAACCATTAGCCAGCCTTATTAAAAACAAAAGAGAAAAGACTCAAATTTATAAAATCATGAATGAAAAAGGAGAGATCACCACCAGTACCAAGGAAATACAAACGATTTTTAAAAATATATTATGAGCAGCTATACACCAATAAGTTAGGCAATCTAGAAGAAATGGACGCATTTCTGGAAAACCACAAATTACCAAAACTGGAACAGGAAGAACTAAGAAAACCTGAACAGGCTGATAACCAGGGAGAAAATTGAAGCAGTCATCAAAAACCTCCCAAGACACAAAAGTCCAGGGCCAGATGGTTTCCCAGGGGAATTCTATCAAACATTTAAAGAAGAAACCATACCTATTCTACTAAAGCTGTTCCAAAAGAATGAGATGGAGTACTTCCAAACTCATTCTATGAGGCCAGCATCACCTTAATTCCAAAACCAGACAAAGACCCCACCAAAAAGGAGAATTATAGACCAATATATCCCTGATGAACACAGATGCAAAAATTCTCAACAAGATACTAGCCAATAGGATCCAAGAGTACATTAAGAAGATTATTCACCATGACCAAGTGGGATTTATCCCCAGGATGCAAGGCTGGTTCAACACTCGTAACGCAATCAATGTGATCATATCAACAAGAGAAAAAACAAGAACCGTATGATCCTCTCAATAGATACAGAGAAAGTATTTGACAAAATACAGCATCCATTCCTGATCAAAACTCTTCAGAGTGTAGGGATAGAGGGAACATTCCTCAGCATCTTAAAAGCTATCTACGAAAAGCCCACAGCAAATATCATTCTCAATGGGGAAGCACTGGGAGCCTTTTCCCTAAGATCAGGAACAGGACAGAGATGTCCACTCTCACCACTGCTATTCAACATAGTAGTAGAAGTCCTAGCCTCAGCAATCAGGCAACAAAAAGAAATAAAAGACATTCAAATTGGCAAAGAAGAAGTCAAACTCTCCCTCTTTGCAGATGACATGATACTGTACATAGAAAACCCAAAAGACTCCACCCCAAAATTACTAGAACTCATACAGCAATTTGGCAGTGTGGCAGGATACAAAATCAATGCCCAGAAATCAGTGGCATTTCTATACACTAACAATGAGACTGAGGAAAGAGAAATTAAGGAGTCAATCCCATTTACAATTACACCCAAAAGCATAAGATACCTAGGAATATGCCTAACCAAAGAGGTAAAGGATCTATACCCTAAAAACCATAGAACACTTCTGAAAGAAATTGAGGAGACAAAAAGAGATGGAAAAATATTCCATGCTCATAGATCAGAGGAATTTTTTTTTTCAGAGGAATTAATATTGTGAAAATGTTAATGCTACCCAGGGCAATTTACACATTCAATGCAATCCCTATCAAAATACCATGGACTTTCTTCAGAGAGTTGGAACAAATTATCTTAAGATTTGTGTGGAATCAGAAAAGACCTCGAATAGCCAGGGGAATATTAAAAAAAGAAAACCATGGCTGAGGGCATCACAATGCCAGATTTCAGTTTGTACTACAAAGCTGTGATCATCAAGACAGTGTGGTACTGGCACAAAAACAGACACATAGATCAGTGGAACAGAATAGAGAATCCAGAAATGGGCCCTCAGCTCTATGGTCTATGGATAAGAAAAGCTTATCCACTGGAAAAAGGACAATCTCTTCAGTAAATGGTGCTGGGAAAATTGGACAGCCACGTGCAGAAGAATGAAACTAAACCATTCTCTTGCACCATACACAAAGATAAACTCAAAATGGATGAAAGATCTAAATGTGAGACAAGAATCCATCAAAATCCTAGAGGAGAACACAGGCAACACCTTTTTGAACTTGGCCACAGCAAACTTGCAAGACACATCTATGAAGGGAAGGGAAACAAAAGCAAAAATGAATTATTGGGACTTAATCAAGATAAAAAGCTTCTGCACAGCAAAAGAAACAGTCAGCAAAACTGAAAGACAGCCTACAGAATGGGAGAAGATATTTGCAAATGACACATCAGATAAAGGACTAGTTTCCAAGATCTAAAAAGAACTTATTAAACTCAACAGCAAAGAAACAAACAATCCAATCATGAAATGGGCAGAAGACATGAAGAGAAATCTCACAGAGGAAGACATAGACATGGCCAACACGCACATGAGAAAATGCTCTGCATCACTTGCCATCAGGGAAATACAAATCAAAACCACAATGAGATACCACCTCACACCAGTGAGAACGGAGAAAATTAACAAGGCAGAAAACCACAAATGTTGGAGAGGATGTGGAGAAAGGGGCACCCTTTTGCACTGTTGGTGGGAATGTGAACTGGTACAGCCACTCTGGAAAACTGTGTGGAGGTTCCTCAAAGAGTTAAAAATAGATCTTCCCTACGACCCAGCAATTGCACTGTTGGGGATTTACCCCAAAGATACAGATGTAGTGAAATGCCAGGACACCTGCACCCCGATGTTTCTAGCAGCAATGTCCACAATAGCCAAACTGTGGAAGGAGCCTCGGTGTCCATCGAAAGATGAATGGATAAAGAAGATGTGGTCTATGTATACAATGGAATATTCCTCAGCCATTAGAAATGACAAATACCTACCATTTGCTTCGATGTGGATGGAACTGAAAGGTATTATGCTGAGTGAAGTAAGTCAATTGGAGAAGGACAAACATATGGTCTCATTCATTTGGGGAATATAAAAAATAGTGAAAGGGATTAAAGGGGAAAGGAGAGAAAATGAGTGAGAAATATCAGTGAGGGAGACAGAACATGAGAGACTCCTAACTCTGGAAAATAAACAAGGGGTAGTGGAAGGGAGGTGGGTGGGGGGATGGGGTGACTGCGTGATAGGCACTGAGGGGGCATTTGACAAGATGAACACTGGGTGATATGCTATATGTTGGCAAATTGAGCTCCAATAAAAAAAAAAAAAAACTATAATATGGGCAGCCCGAGTGGCTCAGTGGTTTAGCATCACCTTCAGCCCAGGGCCTGATCCTAGAGACCTGGGATTGAGTCCCACGTCAGGCTCCCTGCAGGAAGCCTACTTCTCCCTCTGCCTGTGTCTCTGCCTCTCTCTCTCTCTCTCTCTCTCTCTCTGTGTCTCATGAATAAATAAATAAAATATTTAAAAAAATAATTAAAATGAATAAAATCTTTAAAAAATATTTTTTTTAAAAGATGGAAAAAAATCTACACCATAGAGTAGTTGCTTGCTGGCATGAGAATGAGCTCAATAAATATTCATTCTGACTAGTATTAGTATTCAAATATTCTTCTGGCCAATCCCAGTAATCCTGGTTTTCATTTTTTAACCTAAGTATAGATAATATTTCACACTAAACAAGCAAAAGATTTGCTTTTATTTCCATAAGGAGATGTTAATATTTTTTAGGATATTCCCTATGCATAAGATAAACAACAGTTTCTTTTGTTGTCTTATCAAGATAATACTAAACAGAATTTTTAAAAAAACTTTCTGATGGAACACGGATATTGTCTGAAATGACTGCATACTCCATTTCGTGTGTGTGTTACACATTATTTGAGAGTGCTCTTTCAAAAAAAAAAAAAAAAAGAGAGTGCTCTTTCCTCCCTCTCAATTAGTTACATTTTTTCTCATACAATTTTTTAGTTGAGATATAAATCACATACCATTTAATTCACCCTAAGTGTTCAGTTCAAGGGTTTCTAGTATATTCATAGGGTGGTTCAGTCTTCATCTCCGTGCAATTCCAGAACATTTTCATCATCCCCAGAAAGAAACTTCATACTCTTTAGCAGTCACTCTCTATTCCCCCTCCTTCCAGGTCATGTCAACCACTAATATGTCTGTCTCTGGATTTGTTAGTTCTGGACATTTAATACAAATAAAATCATATAAGATACAGCCGTTTGTGCCTGGTTTTTATTTTTATTTATTTATATATTTTTAAAGATTTTATTTATTTATTCATGAGAAACACAGAGAGAGAAGCAGAGGCAGAGGCAGAAGGAGAAGCAGGCTCCATGCAGGGAGCCCGATGTGGGACTCGATCCCAGGACTCCAGGATCACAACCTGGGCCAAAGGCAGATGCTCAACCGCTGAGCCACCAGGAGTCCCTGTGCCTGGTTTTTATTTAACCTAATGTTTTTTAAGGTTCATTCGTGTTATAGCATGCATTAGTACTTTATTCTTATTATGGCCAAATATTGCATTGTATGAACATTCCTCAATTTTATTAATATTTATTTAATTAAATATTTATTTTATTTATTCCTCATTAATTGATACTTGAGTTGCTTCCACTCCGTGGGTATTTTGAATAATGACGCTACAAATACCAATATACAAATTTTTATATGAATATATACTTTCATCTTTTGGGGGTATAAATCTAGGAGTGGAATTGCCAGCTCATATAATAACTATGTATAACTTTTTTAGGAACTGCTACTGTTTCCCAAAGTGGCTGCACCATTTTACATTCCTGCTAACAATGTACAAGGGTTCTTCTAGTTTATCCACCATCTTGCCAACATCTTTTCAGTTATCTCAATCCTAGTGGGTGTAAGTAGTATCTTAGATAGTTTTGACTTGCATTTTGCTAATGAATAATGATGTTGAACATTGTTTCCGTGTGCTTATTGGCCATTTCTATGTCTTTGGAGAAATGTCTATTTAGATCTTTTCAGCAACATGGATTTCCACTCACCAAGACCAACCCAGATGACTACAACTATCACTGAGAGCCTACTCTATCAAGAGCAGGGACCAACACTGAGCCTCTGCTACTGCACCATTGCCTGGGGTGGTCAGTCAACTCTCTAGTGACAGCTTGATACATTGGACCACTTCCATCATGGAAGGGGCAATGCTTTTCCTAAATGGAATAGACATATTGAATATAGATTTGTCTCCCCTGCATGCAATGCTTCTGCCAAAATCTGTGGATTTACAGAATGCCTTGTCCACCATCATGGTATTTATTTCACACAGTATTACTTCTGATTAAGGAAATCACTTTGCAACAAATAAAACATGGCAGTAGGGCTATGCTCATGGAATTCACTGGCTTAACCATGCTCCCTATTATCTTGAAGTAGCCAGCTGGGTGGAATGGTGGAATAACCTTTTGAAGACTCAGAAAGCAACACCTTGCAGGAATAGGACAGTGCCCCCCCTCTGCCCTGCTCCCCCCACAGATATGGTAGGTGCTGTATTATTTTTTTAAGGATTTATTTATTTATTTATGATAGACAGAGAGAGAGGCAGAGACACAGGAGGAGGGAGAAGCAGGCTCCATGCCAGGAGCCCGACGTGGGACTCGATCCTGGGACTCCAGGATCGTGCCGTGGGCCAAAGGCAGGCGCTAACCGCTGAGCCACCCAGGGATCCTCATGGTAGGTGGTTTAAGTCAGTGTCCAGTATATGGTACTGTTTTTCCATAGCCACAATTCATGAGTCCAGGAATGAAGGCAAAGAAGTGTCAGTGGCTTCTCTCACTATTACCCTACTGATCCACTAGGAATTTTTTTTGTTTTCCATCCTTGTGACTTGAAGTTCTGGTAGTCTAAAAGACTTAGATCCAAAGAGAGGAACCACTCAAGAGAGAAGACTACACCTCTGGACAACAGCTTGAGCCCATGCCTGTGGAGTTCAGCCTGCTTGTGATCTGCTTGGTTGCATGGAAAACAGGTCTTCCCTATAGACCTTGGATCTACTTAGCCAGCCCCCACCATTGCATAAGCCAATTCCTTTTGAGAAATCTAAATCTAAATCTATCTTTATGATTCTGTTCCTCTAAAACAACTTATAGTACCAAATTCTGAATCAATCAGAGTTCAACCAGAGAAGCGGAACCAGTAGGATGTGTATGTATCTATTAATGGCCCTATTGTAAGGAACTGGCTTACATAGTTGTCAGGGCTGCCTAAGCAGTCAGGACAGGCAGTCAGGATGGCAAGATCCAGGGGGAAGGAGAGCAATTGTAGTAGGCCCAATGACTTTTTGGAGACCAGGTCAAGGAAGGTTTAAGCCTTTTTCTAAAGGCCTTCCAACTGATGAAGCCAGTTCCACGTAGGATAATCACTCATTTGATTAATTCACAGATAATTTATTATGGACATTAATCATGGCTGCAAAAAAACCTCTCATAGCACTGTGTAAATTAGATGTTTGAATAACTGAAGGATGATGTGTGTATACAACAAAGTGGCTCCATCTCCCCTTTACCCTTTAAGAAATATCTCTATGGCCCATCCAGCTGGCCTCACTTGAGAGAACTGAGGGCTGTACTTCAGCCTAGCCAAGTTGACACATCCAAAGGCCATAACTGGGAGTCATAATTTTCATTTCTCATGAGAAAGCTTGCAAAGCATTGCTAGAGAGAATTATTTTTTCTATTATAAAGTGAGATTATGTCAGTTTAGACGGTACTTTAGTATAGATTTTGGTATAGATTTGGAGATTCATCTTTAAGTGAAACATTACTAGGTTCTGCAGACCAAAACCTGCATCAAATATCAGATACCCTCCACAAGTCCAAAACACTGCTCCCAGGTCTGTCATCCTCTGCAGAATACTTTTCTTCCTGCTTCATTCACTCAGTAAATGTTTACTGAGCATCTACTATGTGCCAGGAGCTCTGGTAGCTACTCTAGATAACAAGGATGGCATACAACAAGATAGAAGTGCTCTTTGCCCTTTGTTGATGGGTCCTGGGGACAATAATGTACAACAGTAGCAGGAACAAGTGAATTCCCTCAGGTCCCTTGGCCTCCCTCTCAAATGATCTGCGTCTCCTGACTGCATTCTCTTTACCTTCCTTTCTCAGGAGTAACTCCTTGCTCCATTTCAGGTTAACCCATCAACTGGGAGCTTGACCTCATTCCTACCTTCTTACTAATTAGCTAAACAGTAAATTATTTCACTCATTCGTTCATTCAGTAAGTGTTGAGGTTCTATTATGTACCAGGTACTTTGCTTAGTGCCAGATATTTAACGTTAAATAAGACAGGAATTGTTACAACAGAAGATGGAAGATGAACCAAGAAAACAAGCAAAACAAAGAAAAACAATAACAGAAAAATGAAAGGCAAGAAATGAAAAAAAATCCTATATGTATATTTTTGAAAGATTTTATTTATTCATGATAGTCACACACAGAGAGAGAGAGAGAGAAGCAGAGACATAGGCAGAGGGAGATGCAGGCTCCATGCAGGAAGCCCAACGTGGGACTCGATCCCGGGTCCCCAGGATCGCGCCCCGGGCCAAAGGCAGGTGCCAAACTGCTGTGCCACCCAGGGATCCCAATCATCCTATATATTAATAATAGGTAGAAAAGAACAGCCACAGTAGGTGACTCAGAGCAGTCGGAGAAGGCCTCTCTGAAGAGACATTTCATGGGAGAGGCACAGGATGAGCAGGGGGCAGCCACATGAGGAGCAGATGGATCGAGTGTTCTAGGCAAAGGCAAGCAACATCATGTGCAAACACGCTGTGGTGAATTAAAGCTTGACTTTTTGGTGGGACCGAGGGAACACTAGTGTGGTTGGAGAGCAGTGCTCCGAGAGGGTGGGACCAGAGGGTAGTGTGATAGGATGAAAGCAATTGAGAGCATTGTTCAAGAAGGTGGGAGAAGGCAGGTGTGCTGAAGGTTGCTCAGAGGCCTACTGGTACAAGGAGGAATATGTCACTTGTTGGGGGCAACACGGAGGGCCTTGGTGGACAACAGTTGCTCTGCTGGAGTGCTGTGGACAGGCCAGGCTGGAGTGGATTCAAGTGTGAGTCGGAAGGAAGGAATCAGTGTAGACGGGAGGCTCTTTCAACAGGTTGGACTGGTAGGAGGAAGAGGATAAGGTGCAAGAGTAAAGAGTGAGATGGACTGAGTCCAGGTTTTCAGTGGTAATTTATCGGGGAAGCCGTTGGTGAGTGCCTGGGCCATACGAGGCGTAGCGCATCCGATGATGTGCCAGATGTGGTGCCCATCTCCCAATCCTAAGTGCTCTCCTGGCCGTTTAAACCTAGCGCTAGAGATCTGGGAAGGAGAGAGAGGTCCCACTGCTGAAGCTCTTGGCCTTGTACAGCACACCCAGGTTCTGGAGGCAGACACAGCAGCCTGCAGTCCTGGCTCTGCACCTGTTACGTGTGCAACCCCGGACGAGGTCCTAATTGCGTACATACCTCTAAACCTGGGTTTCTCCAGCTGAGAACTGCAAAAAGCTTATGTCAAGAAAGGCGCGTACAATATATAGAGCACAGTTTGGCATTTGCAAACAAAGCAAATGGCAGCTACTTTATTTAAGTGGTATTCACCAGCCTCCCACACCCTAATAGAGCTGGGGTTGCCACCAGTGTGCTTCAGCAGAGGCTCTTACTAAATTATGTCATGTCTATGTACGTATCTGGCTTCCTCTCTAGAACATTAGACATTGTCAAAAGAAAAGTTATGTAGAAAATAGAATGAAAGTGTTTTATGAGCTGTAGACTACTTTTCAGATATAAGTTATATTAGGGGCTTGGAATCTAACTGGGGAACTAACACGTTAAGGCAACAGAGGGGATGGGGTAAAGGCGAGCCAACAGGCGTGAATGACGCTCTGTGAGAGCCCCCAAACTCTGCCCTGCAATGCAGTGCGTGGGCTGCTGGGAAGATTCCTTGAGGAAGGAGAATTTTTATCTGGATCCGAGTTCAAGGACAATAGGAATAAAGATGAGAGAAACTAATGTGAGAGCCAGTCCTCAGGTAGGACCAAAAAGAACTGGTTAAAAATGTCATGAGAGACAGGGGTTGGTGTTAGGGAGGCCAAGACATCAGTTGCCAGAACCCCTGGGATTAGGCTTCCCAAAGCCTAATGGAAAGAGGCCACTGAGGGGCAAGACACAGAGGCAGAGAAGGGGACAGGACACAAATGACGGGGCAGCGAAGAGCTGGAGACACAGACAGGTCTGGGAGTACAACAAAACACCTGGAGAGACCCCAGCATGACAAAGGTAAGAAGAGGAGAGACATGTGAGACGTCTCACCTGTGGTGCTGTGGATGTCAAAGGGGAGAGCCCATGTAGAACCCCTGGCGGACTGGAGACCCCGTTACTGGTCAGGGGCCTCAGGAGACAGAAACCAACCAGTAATTTAAAGAGGGGGGGTTTAACATAAAGAATTACTATAGGGGCACCTGGGTGGCTCAGTTGATTAGGCATCTGCCTTTGACTCAGGTCATGATCCCAGGGTCCTGGGATTGAGCCCCACATTGGGTTCTCTGCCCAGTGGGGAGTCTGCTTCTCCCTCTGTCCCTGTCCTTCCTAATGTTCTGTCTCTCAGATAAATAGTTACATATATATATATATATATATATATATATATATATATATATATCAGAATATTGGCTATGAAGGGATAAAAAATAAAGGAAGGATAAATCCAGGAAAGGGCCCCCACAAGGTTGATCTTAAGATCTTGGAAGAAAGTATGTGGCCGTGGTCCTTTGCTTGGCAGGAATTTTGCTGGGTGCCACGACTGAAAATTGATGAGCAAGGAAACCCCAAAGAGTGACAACAAAATTTCGCAGATGTTGATGATGCCATTATGCTAACATTTTTTTTTTTTTACATTTCTTTTTTTTTTTAAAGATGTATTTATTTATTTACTCATGATAGACAGAGAGAGAGAGAGAGAGAGAGGCACAGACACAGACAGAGGGAGAAGCAGGCTCCATGCAGGGAGCCTGACGTGGGACTCGATCCCGGGACACCAGGATCGCGCCCTGGACTGAAGGCAGGCGCTAAACTGCTGAGCCACCCAGGGATCCCCTATGCTAACATTTCTGACATGTTATGGTCCTGGTAGCTTTTGTGTAAGGCAGTGAAATCAGGAGGAGCAAAACTCTCTTGGACATATTCTTAGATGGCAAGGACCGAAACTGGTTGTAATTTGACTTGAAGGCCCTGCTGAGGAGCCCACAGAACATCAAGGTGGCCCTTGATCCCACAGTCCTGGCCTCCGTCCGCTGTGTCCCCTGTCCTCGGGGACAGAGACCACTGAGGAGCAAAGCTAAGGGAACTAGACGCTGAGGACAGAGACGGTGACAGGACACAACTGACACAGTGAGAGTTCTGGACACCAAGGAGCCAGAAATAGCACCAGTGTAAGCAGAGGGGCCTGGAAAAGGGGGCAGGTCTGATCCGGGAAGGGTGGGTACAGGGCATCTGTCCGGGTGCACTGAGACGGTCCCCCCTACACCAGGGCCCAGGCTTAGCCTCACGCGGGTGTCCATCCATCCCCCTGGGGAACTAACCAGCAGGACGTACACCCAAGAAGAACACGCTTTTTTTTTTTTTTTAATTTTTATTTATTTATGATAGTCACAGAGAGAGAGAGAGAGGCAGAGACACAGGCAGAGGGAGAAGCAGGCTCCATGCACCGGGAGCCCGATGTGGGATTCGATCCCGGGTCTCCAGGATCGCGCCCCGGGCCAAAGACAGGCGCTAAACCGCTGCGCCACCCAGGGATCCCCCGAACACGCTTTTCAAGAGTCCATCTCTTAAGCATTTATTAGACACCTCTTAGGTGCCCTCCCCAGCCTATGTGGCCAGAGATCTCAACGAGTGGGTGTCCCTGCCCTCAGGGGGCTCAGAGCCCGGCTCCCCAGGGCAGAGTGAAGAGGAAGCTCAGTATTTGCTGGGCAGGCCAGCAGGTCGGAAGTGGTTGGGGTCTTTGCCACTCCGGCCCCATTTGTTGGCAGCCTGGTCAGCCTTCGAGTCCTCCGCTCCGTGGCCGCTGTCTCCAAACTTAAGACGGTCTGTGATTCTCTGAGAATTCTCTCTGGCGTCGCTGGGATGGAGGGGGACAGGCAAGAGATGAATTAGGGCCTGATGAGTGAAGCCCACCGCCCCCACCAATCTCTCCTCTCTCCAAGGGCTGGCTGACAGGAGCCAGGGCAGGAGAGGCTGAATCACCCTGCACCTGACCCTGCACCGGGCACAGCCCACCCCAGCCAGGCTGGTCCCCGGGCCCCCAGCAGGAAGGCAGGGAATCCCCGGGTCCCCCGGCCTTGCAGTGGCCCTGGGAGCCACTCCAACCCCACACTGGGCCCAGAGGAGGGGTGGGCAGGACCAGGAGGAGCCAGTCTCTCCTGCAAACAGCTCTGGGACTTGGCCTGTCCTCTGAGAGCCTCGCCCAGCTCACCATCCCTGCATCCCCAGGGGCCCAGGTCACCTGATCACTTTAGCAGCCCAGGCGCCCCCAGGGCCCCTTCTTGCAGCGTCATAGTTCCCCCGGGCATGGAAGTATTTGTCTGAATTTTTGTAGTTGGCTTCTCTCATGTCAGAGTAGGCTCTCCACATGTCTCTAGTCCCTGGAAAGGAAGGAAACTGAAGGTAATTATCTCTTGGAAAATAGAGAAAAAGTTTTCCTCCCACTGATACTAGATTTCAGTCTTTGACAAAACGCTTGGAGATGATCTTGGCTGGGAGAAATATTCCCTAACTCTTCACTCCCCTGATTCCTCCAGAATCGCACTGGATACACATTTTATTATCTTTGATTCCATCCTGTAGATACCTGGCTTTTGGCTCTGTGTGATGTGTGTGAACAGGGGTGGGATGGTCTCTAAGGGATGCTTCCTTGTACAATGAAACTCTACCTGGAAAGACTAGGGAACCCCCTGCTGGGACGTGAGGACAAAGCCCAGGGTAAGGGTGGCTGCTGCCCCAGGAGGCTCAGCCTAGTCAAGGGGAGAAATTCATCCCTGTGGGCAGCCTGAAGACAACTCAGTCCAACCTACTTCTGAAGGTCCGGGGTGTATTTGGCCTCCAGGCAACTGTCAGAATTCATTCATAGAATTGAAAAAGTGAGCTCCCCAAAACAGCTTCACAGAAATCAGGTCACGAGATGCATAAAAAGGGCAACTGACCCGCCAGCTCTAAAGCTCAGTGTCCTCCCCATAAATGGAAGAGTATCGCCTTCCCCACGGTGGTTATGCAACGAAATGAGAAAATACACATATAACTTCTAGAAGATTGTAGGTGCTCAATACGCTATCACCTCACTAGGCCTTAGGAAGCCTGGGACAAATCCAGCAGCGGGATTAGGCTAAGAGGAAGGCCAGAGAGTATGGACTGAAGGAGTCTCAGTAGACCACTCAGTAACCACATGAAGACTTCTAGAAAGTAGCTGACTAGGCAAAAGAGAAAAACCTCAGTCGAGTGGTCATCATAGTTTGCGTAATATCGGCCACGCCCCTATCTTCATTTCGTGTATTTCTTATTCCCAGTGCTCAGAAAGATCGCTTGGTTGAGCAGCACAACCTTCTGACTATACTGATTCCCTCCCAGTTAACAGATTCAATAGATGCCTGGGGGCCGCTTGCTTTAGAAGTACTTCCAAATGCCCGACATATCTGTCACTCAGGGAGCAAGACTGCAGGTAGTAGTACCCAATCTTGAGTGGGGAAAAAACCCACTGGGTGCTTGCTAAAGGCCAGATTTCAGGCTCAGCCTCAGAAATTGTGATTCAGCAGAGGGGGAGTGTGTGGACCAGGCATCTGCATTTCACAAAGCACCCCAAACCCCAGGTGATTCTCATGCAAGTGGCCCTAGCATGACCCTTTGAGAAACCTTGACCTAAAGATGAAAAAAAAAATTGTAGCTGTGCCTGTGAGAATTTAGAAAGGATTGACAGCAAAGTCTTAAGGCAATAGCCACTGGCCATCACAGAAAACTCAAAATAAATGATTTTGTGAAATAAGCAAATTTGGCCTCTTGACCTTGCCTAATAAGGGGTATATCTCTTCTCTCTGGCCCAGCCAGGACTCAGGCCAGAAGAGGATCATCATGTAATTCCTTGTGCCTTCGACTGGGGGAGAGAGCTCTCAGAGTTGCCTTCAGCCTGCAACACAGCTATCTGGCATTTGGACAGATGAGCAAGAGGATTATGTGTTCACAGGCCCCTCACTCTCCCATGTGCTCTCTGGTCTGGGAGACAGGGTAGTCCTGTCACAGGAAGCTCTGGGAGCGCCAGCACTGGGGTAAATCCTGCTCTGTGTGGGGACTTTGTTAGGACTCTTCATCTCTTTCTGCCTCAGGTCCTCTAAAAAGACATGATGGTGCCTACATCCCAGGATTAAAGATTAAAACCTGAGGATGAAAACGAGTTCATCCATACATGTAAAGCTCTCAGAGCAGCACCTAGGACGGCCAAGCTCAGTTACTCTTGGGTGTAATTACTAGGTGCACAAGTTGGATGCACCCACTTCAGGCTGCCTGAGACCCAGCCATGAGCTGTCCCTGCCTTCCCACCAGGAGGCACTAGAGTCCACTCGGAATAGGGAGCAGGCACCAGGGACCCCAGATCTCTTCCAAACCCTATATGACCTCAGGCAAGGGGATCCCCATGGAAGAGGGTGATGCTGGCCAGAAAAGCCAGGGGTGGTGGGATAGGACAGATGAGGTGTCAGGGGAAAAGGCACAAGGAGGAAGTAAGGCCTGGAGATCTGATACACAGTATAATGGGCACCAAACAATGTATTATTATAACTATGAAGCTTGCTATACTCTAGAACTTAATTATTTCTTTTGTAAAAAAAATAAAAAAGATTTTATTTATTTATTTCACAGAGAGAGAGAGAGAGAGCACAAGCAGAGGGAGCAGTAGGAGAGGGAGAGAGAGAAGCAGGGCCCCAGTGAGCAGAGAGCTCAACATGGGGCTCGATTCCAGGACCCTGAAGTCATGACCTGAGCCTAAGACAGGCGCTTAATCAACTGAGACTTGCAGGTGCCCCAAACTTAATTATTTCAAATACTATTAAAAAAAGGATAATTATATAATATAGTAGAGGTGCTAATTATAGCTACAAACGCAATCAAATATATAAGTGCATCAAATTAACGTGACATATACCTTAATTATATATAATGTTACATGTCAGTTATATTGGAATTATAATAAATAAAAAAGGCCAGGGAAACTGCTGACTTGCAAACCACGCTTTGTGCTTCCCACTCTTGGCCCCTGCCCTGTGTGGATGTGGCCCCCGCTCAGGTGAACTCCAAAGGAGGCCAAGTGCGGTCTCCCCATGACCCCCATGCTTTGGTCCTTACCTTGACCCGCTTCCTTGAGGAATGTCAACCATCTCTGGCTGCTGACGCCCAGGACCAGGGAGCACAATAGGATGCCCACGAGAAGCTTCATCCTGCTGCAGAGTCCTGGGGACACATGAAAAGGAGACGAGTTTGGTTTTTGTTTGGTTTGGTTTTCTACATGGGGGGAATGTGACCTATCCTTCGTGTGTACACACACACACACATACGTGTACCTATGCACCCATGTACATGCATCGGTGTGGGGGGTATATGGAGAAGGAAGTGGACAGCGTGTATTAGCATAGTTAGCAGGTGATACATAGCTACGTAGACAGAATTCCAGGGGGTCCACGTCTCCATTTCCACTTGCCTCCCGGGAATGCCAGGATGAGAGCCTGCACGGCACTTCCAATACACACCACTTTCAATCCTGCCCTATGAGCCCTCACACCCACTGACAGGAAGCTTCCGAGGAGGCCTCTGGGCATTTGTGACCGTGCACCTGTCTGTCGAATGAGATGAGTGTAACGATGCCCACACACTTGCAGGTGCCTCTTGTACCCACCCCCGAAGGCCCACAGAGGACAATCACAACTAAAGCCCAGTCCCAGAAAGTATTCACATCTGCTGAATCCTCATTGTCAGGATCATGGATCCAGAAAGGAGCAGATGGCTGGGACCCAGCACAGGAACGCTGTGGGGAAAGAGAACCTGCCAGGAAGAACCGCTTGGAAGGTTCTGGACCTCACCTTTGGCTGTCCCTCCCCGCGGAGGCTCCTGGTGAGGCTGAGCTGCCCTGGCCTCCGGCCTGCGACGTGTGCCAGCACATATATACTGACGCTCTGCTGGAGGGACGAATGGAAGACAGGGCGAGGGAAAACACTGGGCTGGGGAAATTCCCCGAGGCCAGAGGCAGCTGCAGATAATCAGGCTTTTTCCTCGAAGCCTCTCATTTCCCAGGTTGTGCAATCTGGCAGATTCTGGGAGTGTGGCAAACGTGGGGTTTCCAGCCTCTTTCCACTCTCACTGCTGCTCAGGAAAGGTTTTCTTCCCCACACAACTGCTGTGAAGGGGGATCAATAAGAGAAAAGAGACCCGAGTGCCTAAGGCCTGAGAGCGCACAGGGCCACTGGAGGAGCAGAAGGGGGTCCACTGAGGGATGCAAAGCCTGGGGCTGGGCCCAGGGAGCGGGAGGGAGACAGGAAAGCCTCAGGACCAGGGCAATAAGCTTCCAGCAGCCAGCGGGGGGCCTGGACACTGGGAAGGTCCTCCAGACGCCCCAGCATCACGACCGGCCACTGTGGGGCGCCTCTGCAGGCGCAGTGAGGACTGGGCCGCCCAGGGACACCGACCTGGGGCTAGATACTGGCTCCCATGTCACGCAGAAATGACATCCTAAAAACCATCAGGAAACAGCGCACTGGCTGGGAGCCGAGCAGAATAGAAGATTCAGGAAGGGAGCCGAGAAAGCGGGATGCAGCGCAAGAACAGAGGGAGCGGCCGCTTCGGCCCGAAGAGCAGGACCGCGCTGTCCTGCGGGAGGTTAGTCAGGGTGTGTGCGGAAGGCCCTGCGCAGGGCTCCGTGGGGCCGGGAGGCCCGGTGGGCGCCCCGACCCCTTCCTGCCCATTCAAGTGAAAGGAACGCGCCGAGCTCATCGGATTTCCTCGGGGAGAGAGGACGGTGCATGTGTGACGTGGCGGCGATCAGGGGGCGTCCAGAGGACAGACCCGTCCTTGTCACACTGAGGCCCTGGGCCACAGGCCGGAGACAGTAGGGCAGGGAAGGCCCGGCCCAGGGGTGCTGGCTCAGGGGTGCTGCCTGGAGCGCCCCTGGCAGACGAGGAACACCAGCGGCTCGGCAGACACAAGACAAGTGCCTGCAGGGCTGATGCCAGCAACCTGGAGACGGGGCAGCCCAGAGGCTGCAAGATGCTCCGTAGTGGCCAGGTCGGGGGTGGCATTCATGCTCCACCAGTAACCCAGAGAAGAAGCAGGAGGCCCACTTCTGACTTGTTACAAGACTAGAAGGGATCCGAGCAGGACGTTGCAAAGGGGAGGCTGACCCAGGACGAAGCAAATCAGGCGAGGATTACACGAGCGTGAGGGAATCATTGGCTGAGATGGGCGCCTGCCAGTGCGGGAGTGATGCCTCTTCTGGGGCTGGGTCTCATCTTAATTCCTGTAGGTGTGATGAGCTGAAGCTGCAGGCAGACAACTGTCAAAGGATCTCTCTGCCCTGTGGGCCTTAGCCAAGGCGATGCTAAGCTACATTTGGATATTCCCCACACAAATCATTCCTTGGGAAAGCTGGGGTCCCTAGGTCCACTGAGTCCACGACCCTGAGCTGCTTTGGCTCCCGGGGTCGTAGGAGTAGACATGTGGGGAGACGGGCAGTTGTCACCCTCCACAGCCATTGGTGACAGGGAGCTTGGGGGCTGCTTCCCAGAGGAGGCCATGGGATGCCCACAGTCTGCCCCCTTGGCTCCCCAGGGCAGAAATTCTGGGTCAGTGACCCCATCCTGTGACAATTCTTTTGCTCCTTCGTGGCCCTTCTGTGCTGGAATGCTCCCTCCCCCACTTTCACACAGCATTCAAGTCATTCCCTTCTTTGATAGAGACATTGCAGAGAGACTGAGTGCAATTTCTAGACACCAAGAGACGCTCCTCACAGGGACGTGAACAAGCACCGCGTGGTCTCATCCTTTGTCACATCGTGTATTCAAACTTCTTGGAAGGGACACTCAGATCTCTGCAGGGCCCTGCTAGAACAATAGATATTAGGGACCGGCAGCTAATTCCCTGGTGTCTAATACAGAAGGAAGATGCTGGCATGGTGGCATCAAATGTCCAGGCCTTAGAGAGATGTCCCAGGTCTCCCCGGAATCGCTGTGTCCAGGTTTGCAGAGACAGTGCCCATTAGGGCTTCTTGTGTCAGCTTTATCAGTAGTGGCAACCCCTTCACTCTCAGAGTGACCTGGTTTACATAAGGTAGATGCCCCCCCCACCCCGTGACCAGGCTATTAAGGGGCCTCAGAGACCCCCCTTTGCTCTGTTGCAATTAATGTAAGTGGATGAGAAGGGGACCAAGGCTTGAAGAATCAGAAAGCCAAAGTTAAAAAAGAAGTTCCACAGGACACCGTGACCCAGGGAGGCACGGGAGGCCTGGATCCCAGGGTCAGAGGGACAGCAGAGAGAATGATGAGCATTTTCATGAATTTAAAATGAGAAGAATAACCATACTTACCTGCAAGGTTCACATGGATAAGAAATAAAAATTTCATCATTCTGATGTTGAAATATGTCCCATATTTCTTGGTCTTTCACCGTGGCAGACTCCCAAACCTTTGGAACTGCCTAGGTGTTGACAGACACAGAGGGGTCTTTAGTGACGTTCGTGAGGTGACTTGGGACCTCACGAAGGACAGGGGCTGATTGCCAGGAGGCCCAAGCATATGATTGGAGGCACTTTCGTTCCGTCCTCTTACTAGAGGGAAGGTTCAGGGACAGGAGCATTGAATCAATCCCCCATGCCCCAGGATTTAAGTAATCCCTTATGCAACGAAGCCTCCATAAAACCCCAGAGGGCCTCGGTTCAGAGAGCTTCCAGGGTGTAAGCATATGGAGACTCGGGAGAGTGGTGACCTGGGAGGACATGGGGCCTGTGGCCTTTCCCATCCTTTGCCCTCCGGATCTCCTCATCTGGCTCTTCCTCTGTATCCTCTTCTATAGCCTTCATGACACTGGTAAATAGAAGTAAGTGTTTCCTCGAGTTCTGTGAGAGCTTCTAGCACATTATTCCAACCCAAGGGGGAGGTGGGGATCCAGCCACCTGGATCCCTCAGCCTGTCTGGGGTCTGTCAGAAGCACACAGAGCAGCGGGGGTATAGGATTGACATCTGCCTGGCTGAGGTGAAGGGGAAAGATCCTGTCCTAGGACTGACTCCTTAACGGGAGGCTTCTGTGCTCTCCCTGGGTAGAGAGTGTCAGAAATGAGTGGAATTCTAGCACACCCAGTTGGTGTCTGAGAACTGCTTGGTGATGCATGTGGGGGATCCCCACAGACCCTGACCCTGGATCTGAGACCTAAAAGACTGCCTCATTGGGTGTGGTCGGGGTGGGTCCATTAAGGCTGAAAGGGGGCTTGGGTCGGTCTGAGCACCTCAGAGCTCTTCATACACTGAACCTTTCTGCGCTGCAAGACAGTTCATAATACTTTATACGTTGCAGAAGACAGAAGATTAATTAATAGATTATTACGCTGCCACACATTATTAACGCTTTAAGAAGGGAGAGGACCAAGCAGAGTTAGATTTTTAAAGATCCTGCTTTGACTACTCAGGACATAGCAACATTCTTTCAAGTCTGGGTGTCTCTGAAGATCTCTTTGGTAGAAACCTTGTGCCCAGGACAGTGTTTGTGATGCACAAGACAAGGCGGAATCCCTGCAGCTGTGCAAGGGAAGAGGGAACATTCTCTGGGCCCTGGAACTCCACAGGTAGCACTGGGAGAAACTGAGGCTGGAGGAGCTCAAAACTTGCCACAAGGAAAAGAGAGGGCAAAGCGGGTTCAGGAACACATGCAATATTGACTGCGTCATCTTTTCCGTCTAAAGACCCCTAGGTAGTTAGAGTAAAAGAAAACTTTATCAGCATTTCCATCTGTATGATTTCCTTTTATTCTTCACTTTCTTCTTTCCAATATGAACTACTTGTTTAGCATCCACTTGTGAACAACTGTGGGCATCCGTTGAGGCTACAATTCATGTACTCTCTAAAGCATTGCTGGTTTTAAAACTAAATACTATATCCTGCATCATAAAAATACCTTTTAAAAAACTTAAATAGAGAATAGCTTAACAGAAAGAGTTTATGCTCCCCACAAAAGATGTTCAGGTCTTGCCCTTTCTTTTTTCAAGTTTCATCTTATGCATTGATCGGCACTAATTCTTTTAAAAATGTTATTAACTTATTTTAAGTCATCTCTACACCCAACGAGGGGCTCATGCCTCCATCCCAAGAACAAGAGTCCCATGCCCTACGATCTGAGCCAGCCAGGAGCCTCTAGGGACACGAATTCTTAACTTTGTTGTACTTTCTTTCTCAATAGCAAATAGTCTTTTTGAGTGATCATCATCTCATTCATTCCCCTCATGATCATTTCCGTAATCTATGTAATTTGCTCCGAGGACAGAGGATATGCTTTATGGCTTAGCTATCTTTACAAACATTGAGGGACACATACTTTTACTTTTCTCTCAAACTGGAGCAGTTTCTTTAACAGCCACCACTTTTGTGAAGAGAAGTTTTGTTTTGCTTCCTTTTTTTCCTTTTCTCCTGAGGAATCGTTGAAAGTCTCAGCTTAGACACATGGTGTATCTGGTCGTCTCTATCCTGGGAAGGTGGACTGTCCTGGGGGGGGGCCAGGACAACCAACTGTTAAGTCATTGGTCATACGAGTTTAGCCAAGGTGGGATGCTTTATACCATAGAAACTAATGAGGCACACTGTGAGGCACGGATTTTTTTTTCACTTCTGGCTTCTGGGGAGGCAGTTATCAAACATCTCCCAGCACGGGGTGGGGCGCCACCTTCTAATTCCAAGCACCACAGATCCTTTTCTTTGGGAGTCTAGGCACAGACAGACCAGCGCTCCAGGAGAGGGAAGCTGCTGCAGACCCACAGCTTCAGCCCCAGAACAGGTGCATTCCTCACACCCACCCTTCAATTCACTCAGGGAGATTCAAAGAAAATAGCGCATTGGAACAACTGAAGAAAGCGTTAAATTCTCGGGCCCGCGGTAGATGATATGGCTGCATATATTCCCAAGGAACAAACAAACGTGGCAGGGCTGGGGCGGGTGCACAAAGCATCCAGCATGAGAGAACACGTGTACTCAGCCCCTTTGTGCTTCCTGAGACCAGGAGCTCCACCTCCATGATATCCTGTAGGGAGCAGCAGCTCCCCAGTTCCAGGGCAAGGCAACCTGCTCAGGCAGGGGGTGCTTTCTGCTCTGGTGGCTCCTCACTCTGCCCCTAGTCCCACACTAGTACTAGCAAACCTACAAAAGAATCCTTTCAAAGATCAGATCTCTCATGTTTCTCCTTTCAGCTCACTGCTGGTGGCTCCCAGGTAAGGGGACACCTGCATTCCCCCACATGTACCCCCAATGGCCTCTGGAAGAAGCCAGGAGAGGCAGCAATCAACAACACTAACTACAGCACAACACAAAGCAAAACTGCATAATTATCGGACCTTTCAATGACTGTAGCATTTCTCAGCATAAAAGCTCTTCAGAAGGATTGTTCTGAGCTGGTTAGAGCCAGTTCACAGAGGCAGACTAACTCTCCGCATGGACCCAAAAGGTTAACCTAAGTCCCCCTTTTCTGGCTCACGTTTGGGCTTAATACAGAGCTCCTGTTCCTAGATTCGACTTAATCAACTCACGGTGACACACCATGTGTTAATTTAGATTAAACAATGCCACAGAGGTATTTATGTAAGTAGGATTTTTTGTTGTTGTTGCAAGGAGACATAGTCATCTTTAGGAAGCCAAATAAATATTAGATACGGTGAAATGGTTGATAAAATCTCTCCTCCCCAGATTCTCCTCTGAGGCCAGATGTTCTTCAGGAGCCTGATAGAATCTTAGGGACGGTTAAATATGTGTTATACAAGCTGTGGTAGAACACAGAAAATGAAGTTGTACAGCCATTTGAAGAAGCTAGAATAATCTTGATTCCAAAACCAGACTTGGGTTGTACAAGGACATAAAACAATAGCCCATTTTGTTTTCAAAGGCACATTCAAAATGGAATATAGTGTAAACAATCTAATCGGAGCTTAAGAATGCCTCACCATTGCCTTGGTTTACTCTTGGAATGCGCAAGGAGGTCAACACTATAATATTGATCAGTATGAAAAAGACCATAACATTCTGTCAATTGATAGCCTAAAAAAGATAAATAGTATCTCAGTTGATGAAAAAAAATCATTTGAGAAAGCTCAAGATATATTTATGGTGTAAAAAAATCCTTTATGAAACTGAACATCAAAGGTAACTCTCTTAAATGTATCAGACTAGGTGACAGTAAACAAATACTTTAATGGAAAACTTCTAATCCATTTTCTGAGGATCTAGAATGAGCATAGACAGACTACCAACTATCACCACTGTTTTCTATCGTAGGTCTGGCAGCCATGGAGAATACCTTGGAAAATAAAAAGAAAGAAGAAATATTAAAATTGGAAAGGTGGAGATTAAACTGTCATTATTAGCAGATATTAAAACCATTAACTCCTAGAAGCCACAATCAAAAAACTACTAGACTTGATAAGAGAATTTAATAAGATAACCCAACAGTTGATCCAGAAACCAACCACATTTCTCCATATCAGAAATAACCAAATAGAAAATATGATTAAAAATAGGAAACCATTCCTGGTAACAACGTATCTACAAAATACCTAGGGATGAAATGAATGCGGAATCACACTGGAGAAGATTTCAAACCTCTAATAAACACGTCATACGATGATGTGATTTAATTGGAGAGGAGCTGCAGGCTCTCAGATGGGATGATTTCATTTTGTAAAGATGTTAATTAGGGATCCCTGGGTGGCGCAGCGGTTTGGCGCCTGCCTTTGGCCCAGGGCGCTATCCTGGAGACCCGGGATCGAATCCCACGTCAGGCTCCCAGTGCATGGAGCCTGCTTCTCCCTCTGCCTGTGTCTCTGCCTCTCTCTCTCTCTGTGTGACTATCATAAATAAATAAAAATTGAAGAAAAAAAAAAAGATGTTAATTAGGGATCCCTGGGTGGCTCAGCGGTTTAGCGCCTGCCTTTGGCCCAGGGCGTGATCCTGGAGTCCCGGGATCCAGTCCCACATGGAGCCTGCTTCTCCCTCTGCCTGTGTCTCTGTCTCTGCCTCTTTCTCTCTATGTCTCTCATGAATAAATAAATAAGATCTTAAAAAAAATAAAGATGTTAATTCTATCCCAAATTAATGGACAAATGTAATGCCTTCAAAGCAAAATTCCAGGTGAACTTTGAGGAATCGAAGAAAATTACTGAAATTTATTTATTTATTTATTTATTTATTTATTTATTTATTTATTTATTTTTAACTCTGAAATTTATATTGAGAAGTAAAGATCATACATAGAAAAATAAATCTTCATAAATAAGAGTGTGAAGAGGTTGCACCTGGGTTGCTCAGTGGCTGAGGGTCTGCCTTTGGTTCAGGTCGTGATCCCAGAGTCCTGGGATCTAGTTCTGCATTGGGCTCCCCACAGGGAGCCTGCCTCTCCCTCTGCCTATGTCTCTGGCACTCTCTGTGTCTCTCATGAATAAATACATATCATTACTTAGTTAGTTAGCTAGTTAAATAAAAAAAGAAGAATGCAAAGAGTTGACACTTGCCTTACTCAGGAACTAACACACAGAGCCAATGCGGTAGTAGAAACAAAGTAGTAGTATTGACAAACAAAGGACACATTGACCAACCGGAGAGAAGAGAGTGCAGAGCTAGGGCCACACTTAAGGACAGTAATATGTGATGCAGGAGACACCTCAAATCATGGAGGAAGAGAGGGCTTACTTAAAGAGAGTTTCGAAGGAACTGGTCACCCTACAGAGAAAAATGAAACAGGATCCTTGCCCCATACATATACAAATATCAACACTAGGATATTAAATACAAAGGTAGAATGATAAAGTTAATAGAAAATATTTTCACAAACTAAACTTGTGGGGCGCCTGGGTGGCTCAGTGAGGTAAGCATCTGACTCTTGGTTTCAGCTCAGGTAGTGACCTCAGGGTCATGAGATTGAGTCCTGGGTTGGGCTCAGGGCTCAGGGCTCAGTGTGGAGCCACTTGTCCCTCTCCCTCCCTTGCTGCCCCTTCCTCAGCTCATGCTTGCATTCTCTCTCTCTCTCTCTAATCAATAAATAAAATCTTTTTTAAAAAGTTTTTTTCACCATATAATTTATTTATTTGAGATAAGCATGAGCAGGGTGAGGGGTAGAGGGCAATATATAAACTGTTCAACAAATAAATAAATGAATTAGTGGGGGCACCTGGGTGGCTCAGTTGGTTAAGTAAGCATTGGACTCTTGATTTCCCCTCCAGTCCTGAGCTCGGGGTCTTGAGATCCAGCCCTGCTTCAGGCTCTGCACTCAGCTGGGAGTCTATCTGAGATTCTCTCCTTCTTCCTCTGTCTCCTCTCCCCCGACTCTCTCTCTCTCTCTCAATGTCTCTGTATAATAAATAAGTAAATCTTTTAAAATATAAACTTGTGATGTGGACGAGGGAAGAAATTCTTATAATTTCAAAGCACAAACCAAAATGTGAAATAGTGAACTTGAATACGTCAAAAATAAGAATTCATCTTTATTTTTATTTATTTTTTTTAAGAATACATTTTTAGAGAGAAACTGGCAAATGACAGCATCTAAAACATGTCGAGCGATTAATTCTTCCAATGAATCTGTGAGAAATGGACAGCACTGCAAATAGAAAAATGGGTGAGGAGCTCAAAAACCTAGTGTGCAGGCAACTGCCAAGGACCAAGAAGCTCACAAAGAGATGCGCTCAGCGTTCCTCTTGGGGAAAAGGCAAATAAAACACTGAGCAGTCGGGTCACGTGTATTAGAACAGAAAAAAAATGACATTGGCATAAACCTAGTATATCAGGAGAGCGCGTGCTGGGGTGTTGTGGGTCTGTCACTCTGCAGTGTGGCCCGACCTCCGGGGTCCAGCTCCTTGGCCACCAGCAGGCACTTTCCCAGCTCCGCCTCCCACCTGTGGAACCACGTCCACCTGCAGCATCCGTGTCCCACCTGCAGCATCCACGTCCACCTGCGGCATCCGCGTCCCACATGCACCACCCGTGTCCCACCTGTGGCATCCATGTCCCACCTGCAGCATCCACGTCCACCTGCGGCATCCGTGTCGCACCTGCGGCATCCATATCCCACCTGTGGCATCCGCGTCCCATCTGCGGCATCCCGCTACCCACCAGGCAAATCATTGTGGTGTCTCCGACACAGAGTCACGTCTAAATATTAAATAAAATGGGCGGCGGCACTCTCAGGGGACGAACCGAAGACCTCTGAAGTCTCCTTTGTTGTTCTGGTTTCAAAGAACTCCTTGGTCAGAGCAGCTGCTGAGAACGCGGTGCCCGGTGCGCTTCGTATTCCTGCAGCTGCGGGGAAGAGGAACACCCTTCCTCTGGTCCTGAGCAAACTTCTTTCACGGGGGGTCAGTGGGGCCTGTCTTTTTCAGGGCCAAGTTCTGGAATAATGTCGGTTCGGCCTGAAAGATAAGCAGGCCTAGGAGAAAATTGAATCCCTACGGGAAAGGAAAGGTCAGAATAGGATTGGGACAGACGGACTACGGCGCGTGATCAGCACCATCCTTTTTTTCGTAGCTTCCATCCTGTATGTTCACTGGGACCCTGACTCCTTTACCAGTTAGTATCACATGATCTTTATTAATATGGGTGCACTATTGATGTGTGTGGATGTATTTGCACATTTAGTGCAGTTGGGGGGGGGTGTGATGAGAGAGAAAGGCACACACGTGTGAACTATATGCTGAAGAGACATCTGCTGCTTTTCCTCATCTCAACCCTAGCCTCCCAAGCAGGCGTGAGGTTGGCTTTCTCACCTTTGACAAGCAGCACCCAGGACAAGGCCTAGCAGACAGTGGAGCTGAATGAGCCTAGGTTGAAAGAACAAGTTAGAGAAGAAAAGTTGAAAAACATTTAATAAGTATATGGGCAGCCCGGGTGGCTGATCGGTTTAGCGCCGCCTTCGGCCCAGGGCGTGATCCTGGAGACCCAGATCCAGTCCCACGACAGGCTCCCTGCGTGGAGCCTGCTTCTCCCTCTGCCTGTGTCTCTGCCTCTCTGTGTGTGTCTCTCATGAATAAATAATCTTTTTATAAAAACCATTTAGTAAGTACAAAGAGAAAAAGAAAACAGCAGGGCTAACTTCCTCATCCTGGGTTGGGGGAGAGGCAGGAAGCACCTCCTGGAACCTTCATGTTTGCCTTCCGGTCTATTTCCTAAGCGTGTGTACTTACCTGAGTACATAATCAAAGACAGGGATATAATACTCAGCATTTTCCAGGCTGCTTTTTCCCTGAACAACTTAGCAGAGCATTTGTCCTCGAGCCTCCTCTCACCTGCCAGAGTCAGGGGCCAAGCTGAAGTTCACATCTGGCCGCCTGGGATTGAGCACTTGGACTCTTCGCCACATGCTGTGCGGCTGCCGCCTGAACCGTGGCCCAGGATAGTCCATCACCCACTAATGTACAGTGTAATTTAGTTCCATTGTGGTAAACATGCATAGCTAATAACGGCTCCCCCGGAGAGTGCGACCTGCCCGGGACCACTGATCTCCTCTGCGCCATCGGCCGCTCTGTTCCCAGGGCCTCGCTCAGTTCCTGCCACATTCTGGGGCTCATTCAGGAGGGGGTGAATCCGGGAACGGACGGATGAAGGAGTTTTGTAAGCATCTGTACCCACCAGGGGACAGTTGGGCTTTGAAAAGGCTTGTGTTAGACTTTTGGACATTCCAAAGGGGAGGCCTACAGGGGATTAAGGGAAGATTCCAGTGAAGGGTGGCTCCCTTCCTGCTCAGGTCCCTGGGCTGCAAGGCCCTGTGGGCAGCCTGGAGTTCTTGTCACTTTGCCCAGCTCTTTCAGCAAAGGGACGTGTGAGTCATGATGGGAGCTTTGCAAAACGTTTTACACAGCATGGTTTCACAGCACTCCGTAAATCACGGATTGTGTGTAGAGCACACACGTTCTTCCCAGAAAAGACCCGAGACTGCTTTCCCATAGTTAGAGACTTCAGAAACCGACTTGGGAATCAGGGGATGGTGAAAGGGTGCCCTTTGCCCCCGAGTTTGACAAGCAGGCAGTCAAGTGAGTCTCTTCCCTGTCCCACACCTGAGGACCGGGAGGCTCCACGCACCCCACATCCTGGGGAGAGCATCCAAGAAGCAGGCCACTCTCGCGAGCCCCCAGGGCTGATGAAGAGGCACCTGTGCAGATGGGTGCGATCACCTCCTCCCGGTCCCATTCCCCTCTGCACCGTACAGAAGAGGCCCGGACAGGACGAGAAGGGGCCCTCGGTCACTCGGGGTGTCCTGGAGAGACCACTGAGGTTGGATGAAGGCTGTGGCTGGGCCACGAGGGGCAACATCCTATCTAGAGAGGGAGGTTGGCACATGGGCCCTGTCAGGACCAGTCATGGATAACCACCTCTCTCTGGGGGGGTCCCGCACATGTGGGGGTGCTGGTGTAGAGCTGACCTACACCCCAGGAGCGGGTAAATAAAATGAGAGGGAACCTGTATAAATAGTAACTGTAATAGCATATTCTAGTTTTCTAAGATAGACATTTTTTAGCATGATTTTTCTGAAATTAGGACATCTCTTACATCCACCAATAACCAGGCCGCAGTCATAAAGTCATTATCATTGCTCTAGGAACATTTAATCAATTTATTTTGCGTATGCTTCATCTTTTTTTTCTTTATACACAAAAGTGATCTAAGATAAAAATGTATGCCCAAGTAGGTCCAAGAGTCTCTTCCAACAAGAGTCAAGTAAAACTGCTGAGGGATAGGAAAATATTACAACTTCCCAGAAGGGAAGAATTCACAGGACGTTTTTCATGGAGCTTTACCAACAGTAATGCATATCTCAGTCCACGGGGTCTTGGGCTCAGGGAAATGCCGTGTATCTTTCCCCTCCTCTGTTCTCACAGAGCACCCTCTGCTAACTTGACCCTCTGAGAGTCCACAGGGTAGTCTGGAAGTTCAAATATTAGTTGCTCTCTCCCAAGGCTTCCCCTCAGAAACCAAGAGGACTGATAGCTTCTGTCCTCCTGAGGTTTCTATTTGGATTTGAATGGGAGACAGTGCAAGGCCCTCCTAGGAACAGTGAGTGTTTTTGATGCTCAAGTAAAATCTTGTCACTTCCCGCAGTACCTAGTGGAGATTCTGGTGTGGATCACGGCCACCCAAGGTGTCTCCTGACCCCGTTGTGCAGATCAAGCCCTGGACCTGACAGCTGTATGTCCTCAGCCCCAGGCTTGCCTCCCGGTCTATGAGCTCCTGAGCAACACTCCTTCTATAGCATTGAGTCATTTCAACAAATATTTATTAAGCAGCTACTATTTGCTCTGTGCTGTGACTGGTACTGGGGATGTGAGGCTGACATGCAGTTGGGGGATCCCTCTGCCCTTGGGTTTCCCACCCTCTCGCCCGACAGCAGAGCGCTAAGGGGCAAACTCGGGGTGTGGGAGGAGTCCCAGTCCTGGGACACCTCCACAGGACAACTGGGCCCCTGCAGGTCCCGTCCTCCTGTCTGGCGCCCTGTGCCCACTCTCATCAGCTCTCTTACTTTCAGAGCACACGTCTCTGCTCCCCTTGGGGTCCCCCACCCCCAGAGCATGAACCCCTCTTGCTTCCCCTTCGGGCTGGGGCAGCTGTTGTTCCTCTCCTCTACCTTGAGTCGCCTGCAAGCCAGAAGAGGTGGGTGGGAATATTTAAAGGTTTTGTAGAAAAAGGCCCGTCAGCACACATTGTGTACCCCGTGCACTTGTCCTGCAAAATGAAGGAGAAGCAAAGGCTTTCTGAGAAGCAAGTGAGGGCCGTGCTTGGCACGCAGCTGCCTGGCACAGCAGGTTCCAAGTTGCTCAGGAGGTGGCAGAGGATGGGCTGGAAAGTCAGATCCACGGAGAGGCGGGCGACCTTCGGGGAGGAGGCGTCAAGGTGAAGCAGGACAACCCCGCCCCGAGGGGCGCCAAGGGGAGTGAGGCCCCAGGTCACCAACTGGACCCCACTCCCCGGGCCTGCCCCCTGCCGGGCCGCCACCTGCTTCTGCTGCCCCCGCCTTGGCTCGACAGAGACCCGACCCTGACCCCCAAGCCCCGAGCCCGGACCGTCCACCTGCACCGGGCCCTGCTGTGGGCAGGAGCCACGATCTCCCGTCACTGACACCTGCATCCTCACTTCTGTTTCCTCCTTGACCACGCGTGCAATTGTCTTTCCTCTGTGAAATGTCGTCATGACTCTCTCCCTCCGGAGGGCTCCTCGATGTCTTTGTCGGAGAGGATCCACATGCTGGTAGCGATTGACATCCCTGAGCTCCCAGGAGGGACAAGCAGGGAGGAAAGGCCTCTCCCCCAGCCTGGGGCTTGGCCTCCTCCCTGCCCCTGTGACGCTCCTGTCCTGTGCAGGCCCCCAGGCCCCTCACCAGCTGGAGCTTCCTGGCTGTCCCCCCGAACTTCCTTGGCATCTTCTGTGACGCTTCCCTGCAGCGCTGGGCCTGTGTTAGGTGGGTGCTGACCACAGCCACACACTGGGTGACTTAATCCACTAAATGTATTTCCCATATTTCAGAGAGCAGGGAAGTCCAAGACCAAGATGCACTAATTTGGTGCCTGGTGGGAGCTCTCCTCCCGGCTTGCACATGGGCACCTTCCAGCTGTGTCCCCTCGGGGCAGAGAGGAACGAACAAGATCTCTGGTATTTGAATTTTTAAAGACACTGATCCCACAAGACCAGCTTGCACACTTGTGAATTCGTTTAACCGGAATCACTTCCTTAACCGGTGGATGCCCACACTGGGGTGGGGGGGTGGGGTAGGGCTTCACATATGACCTTTCAGTCCATAGCTCGGCCTCCTCCACAGCGAGCCTCAGGCAAGTGGACAGCATCGCCCCCACCACCCGCCGGGCCCCATGACCCATGTGGGCTGCCTCCAGGTGAGTTCCCAGCAGCCCCAGCTCCATTCCCAGTTCACTGCACACCGTTGGAGTTTCCTGCCTGGTATCCTCCTTGGCACCTCAGTGGGGGAATCCTTGTTTGTGGGCTTTGTCTTGGGACACCCCCACAATCTTTATGGGCCATCCAATGGGCTACAGGAGTGCCAACAAGATGGACATCTCAGCTTTGTGTGATCTGGACCCCATAGTGTGTAATCTTGCACCAGTCAATCTCTCCTTCTACTATAATGTTCCATCTCAAATTATTACCTGGTTTCCGTGTGCTGACTCCACCCCAGGTGCCACCCCAAATTGCTTCTCTCCACTGCTCCTTCTTCACTACCACCTCCCCAGTGTGACAGGCTAAGGTGCAGAGGCCTGAGGAAATAGTCACGAGTGAGGTGGCATTTCGTCTACACTTAGCTTGAAGTAAGGCAGTGAAATCAGGAGGAGCAAAACTCTCTTGGACACATTCTTAGATGGCAGGGACAGAAACTGGTTGTAACTGGACTTGAAGGCCCTGCTGAGAAGCCCACAGAACATCAAGGTGGCCCTTGATCCCACACTCCTGGCCTCCCTCTGCTGTGTCCCTTGTCCTGAGGACAGCGACCACTGAGGAGCAAAGCTAAGGGAACCAGACGCTGAGGACAGAGAAGGTGACAGGACACAACTGACACAGATAGAGTTCTGGACACCAAGGAGCCAGAAATAGCACCAGTGTAAGCAGAGGGGCCTGGGCAGGGGGGGCAGGTCAATCCGGGAAGGTCTGATTGGGAAGGGTGGGTACAGGCGTCTGTCCGGGTGCACTGAGACGGTCGCCCCTACACCAAGGCCCAGGCTCAGCCTCACGCGGGTGTCCATCCATCCCTCTGGGGAACTAACCAGCAGGACATACACCCAAGAAGAACACGCTTTTCAACAGTCCATCTCTTAAGCATTTATTAGACACCTCTTAGGTGCCCTCCCAGCCTGCGTGGCCAGAGATCTCAACGAGTGGGTGTCCCTGCCCTCAGGGGGCTCAGAGCCCGGCTGCCCAGGGCAGAGCCAAGAGGAAGCTCAGTATTTGCTGGGCAGGCCTGCAGGTCGGAAGTGGTTGGGGTCTTTGCCACTCCGGCCCCATTCGTTGGCAGCCTGGTCAGCCTTCGAGTCCTCCGCTCCGTGGCCGCTGTCTCCAAACTTAAGACGGTCTGTGATTCTCTGAGAATTCTCTCTGGCGTCGCTGGGATGGAGGGGGACAGGCAAGAGATGAATTAGGGCCTGATGAGCGAAGCCCACCGGCCCCACCAATCTCTCCTCTCTCCAAGGGCTGGCTGACAGGAGCCAGGGCAGGAGGGGCTGAATCACCCTGCACCTGACCCTGCACCGGGCACAGCCCACCCCAGCCAGGCTGGTCCCCGGGCCCCCAGCAGGAAGGCAGGGAATCCCCGGGTCCCCCGGCCTTGCTGTGGCCCTGGGAGCCACTCCAACCCCACACTGGGCCCAGAGGAGGGGTGGGCAGGACCAGGAGGAGCCAGTCCCTCCCGCAAACATCTCAGGGGCTTGGCTGTCCTCTGAGAGTCTCGCCCAGCTCACCATCCCTGCATCCCCAGGGGCCCAGGTCACCTGATCACTTTAGCAGCCCAGGCGCCCCCAGGGCCCCTTCTTGCAGCGTCATAGTTCCCCCGGGCATGGAAGTATTTGTCTGAATTTTTGTAGTTGGCTTCTCTCATGTCAGAGTAGGCTCTCCACATGTCTCTAGTCCCTGGAAAGGAAGGAAACTGAAGGTGATTATCTCTTGGAAAATAGAGAAAAAGTTTTCCTCCCACTGATACTAGATTTCAGTCTTTGACAAAACGCTTGGAGATGATCTTGGCTGGGAGAAATATTCCCTAACTCTTCACTCCCCTGATTCCTCCAGAATCGCACTGGATACACATTTTATTATCTTTGATTCCATCCTGTAGATACCTGGCTTTTGGCTCTGTGTGATGTGTGTGAACAGGGGTGGGATGGTCTCTAAGGGATGCTTCCTTGTACAATGAAACTCTACCTGGAAAGACTAGGGAACCCCCTGCTGGGACGTGAGGACAAAGCCCAGGGTAAGGGTGGCTGCTGCCCCAGGAGGCTCAGCCTAGTCAAGGGGAGAAATTCATCCCTGTGGGCAGCCTGAAGACAACTCAGTCCAACCTACTTCTGAAGGTCCGGGGTGTATTTGGCCTCCAGGCAACTGTCAGAATTCATTCATAGAATTGAAAAAGTGAGCTCCCCAAAACAGCTTCACAGAAATCAGGTCACGAGATGCATAAAAAGGGCAACTGACCCGCCAGCTCTAAAGCTCAGAGTCCTCCCCATAAATGGAAGAGTATCGCCTTCCCCACGGTGGTTATGCAACGAAATGAGAAAATACACATATAACTTCTAGAAGATTGTAGGTGCTCAATACGCTATCACCTCACTAGGCCTTAGGAAGGCTGGGACAAATCCAGCAGCGGGATTAGGCTAAGAGGAAGGCCAGAGAGTTATGGACTGAAGGAGTCTCAGTAGACCACTCAGTAACCACATGAAGACTTCTAGAAAGTAGCTGACTAGGCAAAAGAGAAAAACCTCAGTCGAGTGGTCATCATAGTTTGCGTAATATCGGCCACGCCCCTATCTTCATTTCGTGTATTTCTCATTCCCAGTGCTCAGAAAGATCGCTTGGTTGAGCAGCACAACCTTCTGACTATACTGATTCCCTCCCACTTAACAGATTCAATAGATGCCTGGGGGCCGCTTGCTTTAGAAGTACTTCCAAATGCCCGACATATCTGTCACTCAGGGAGCAAGACTGCAGGTAGTAGTACCCAATCTTGAGTGGGGAAAAAACCCACTGGGTGCTTGCTAAAGGCCAGATTTCAGGCTCAGCCTCAGAAATTGTGATTCAGCAGAGGGGGAGTGTGTGGACCGGGCATCTGCATTTCACAAAGCACCCCAAAACCCAGGTGATTCTCATGCAAGTGACCCTAGCATGACCCTTTGAGAAACCTTGACCTAAATATGAAAAAAAAAATTGTAGCTGTGCCTGTGAGAATTTAGAAAGGACTGACAGCAAAGTCTTAAGGCAATAGCCACTGGCCATCACAGAAAACTCAAAATAAATGATTTTGTGAAATAAGAAAATTTGGCCTCTTGACCTTGCCTAATAAGGGGTATATCTCTTCTCTCTGGCCCAGCCAGGACTCAGGCCAGAAGAGGATCATCATGTAATTCCTTGTGCCTTCGACTGGGGGAGAGAGCTCTCAGAGTTGCCTTCAGCCTGCAACACAGCTATCTGGCATTTGGACAGATGAGCAAGAGGATTATGTGTTCACAGGCCCCTCACTCTCCCATGTGCTCTCTGGTCTGGGAGACAGGGTAGTCCTGTCACAGGAAGCTCTGGGAGCGCCAGCACTGGGGTAAATCCTGCTCTGTGTGGGGACTTTGTTAGGACTCTTCATCTCTTTCTGCCTCAGGTCCTCTAATAAGACATGATGGTGCCTACATCCCAGGATTAAAGATTAAAACCTGAAGATGAAAACGAGTTCATCCATACATGTAAAGCTCTCAGAGCAGCACCTAGGACGGCCAAGCTCAGTTACTCTTGGGTGTAATTACTAGGTGCACAAGTTGGATGCACCCACTTCAGGCTGCCTGAGACCCAGCCATGAGCTGTCCCTGCCTTCCCACCAGGAGGCACTAGAGTCCACTCGGAATAGGGAGCAGGCACCAGGGACCCCAGATCTCTTCCAAACCCTATATGACCTCAGGCAAGGGGATCCCCATGGAAGAGGGTGATGCTGGCCAGAAAAGCCAGGGGTGGTGGGATAGGACAGATGAGGTGTCAGGGGAAAAGGCACAAGGAGGAAGTAAGGCCTGGAGATCTGATACACAGTATAGTGGGCACCAAACAATGTATTATTATAACTATGAAGCTTGCTATACTCTAGAACTTAATTATTTCTTTTGTAAAAAAAATAAAAAAGATTTTATTTATTTATTTCACAGAGAGAGAGAGAGAGAGAGAGCACAAGCAGAGAGAGCAGTAGGCAGAGGGAGAGAGAGAAGCAGGGCCCCAGTGAGCAGAGAGCTCAACATGGGGCTCGATTCCAGGACCCTGAAGTCATGACCTGAGCCTAAGACAGGCGCTTAATCAACTGAGACTTGCAGGCACCCCAAACTTAATTATTTCAAATACTATTAAAAAAAGGATAATTATATAATATAGTAGAGGTGCTAATTATAGCTACAAACGCAATCAAATATATAAGTGCATCAAATTAACGTGACATATACCTTAATTATATATAATGTTACATGTCAGTTATATTGGAATAATAATAAATAAAAAAGGCCGGGGAAACTGCTGACTTGCAAACCACGCTTTGTGCTTCCCACTCTTGGCCCCTGCCCTGTGTGGATGTGGCCCCCGCTCAGGTGAACTCCAAAGGAGGCCAAGTGCGGTCTCCCCATGACCCCCATGCTTTGGTCCTTACCTTGACCCGCTTCCTTGAGGAATGTCCACCATCTCTGGCTGCTGACGCCCAGGACCAGGGAGCACAATAGGACGCCTACGAGAAGCTTCATCCTGCTGCAGAGTCCTGGGGACACATGAAAAGGAGACGAGTTTGGTTTTTGTTTGGTTTGGTTTTCTACATGGAGGGAATGTGACCTATCCTTCGTGTGTACACACACACACACATACGTGTACCTATGCACCCATGTACATGCATCGGTGTGGGGGGTATATGGAGAAGGAAGTGGACAGCGTGTATTAGCATAGTTAGCAGGAGATACTTAGCTACGTAGACAGAATTCCAGGGGGTCCACGTCTCCAATTCCACTTGCCTCCCGGGAATGCCAGGATGAGAGCCTGCACGGCACTTCCAATACACACCACTTTCAATCCTGCCCTATGAGCCCTCACACCCACTGACAGGAAGCTTCCGAGGAGGCCTCTGGGCATTTGTGACCGTGCACCTGTCTGTCGAATGAGATGAGTGTAACGATGCCCACACACTTGCAGGTACCTCTTGTACCAACCCCCGAAGGCCCACAGAGGACAATCAAAACTAAAGCCCAGTCCCAGAAAGTATTCACATCTGCTGAATCCTCATTGTCAGGATCATGGATCCAGGAAAGGAGCAGATTGCTGGGACCCAGCACAGGAACGCTGTGGGGAAAGAGAACCTGCCAGGAAGAACCGCTTGGAAGGTTCTGGACCTCACCTTTGGCTGTCCCTCCCCGCGGAGGCTCCTGGTGAGGCTGAGCTGCCCTGGCCTCCGGCCTGCGACGTGTGCCAGCACATATATACTGACGCTCTGCTGGAGGGACGAATGGAAGACAGGGCGAGGGAAAACACTGGGCTGGGGAAATTCCCCGAGGCCAGAGGCAGCTGCAGATAATCAGGCTTTTTCCTCGAAGCCTCTCATTTCCCAGGTTGTGCAATCTGGCAGATTCCGGGAGTGTGGCAAACGTGGGGTTTCCAGCCTCTTTCCACTCTCACTGCTGCTCAGGAAAGGTTTTCTTCCCCACACAACTGCTGTGAAGGGGGATCAATAAGAGAAAAGAGACCCGAGTGCCTAAGGCCTGAGAGCGCACAGGGCCACTGGAGGAGCAGAAGGGGGTCCACTGAGGGATGCAAAGCCTGGGGCTGGGCCCAGGGAGCGGGAGGGAGACAGGAAAGCCTCAGGACCAGGGCAATAAGCTTCCAGCAGCCAGCGGGGGGCCTGGACACTGGGAAGGTCCTCCAGACGCCCCAGCATCACGACCGGCCACTGTGGGGCGCCTCTGCAGGCGCAGTGAGGACTGGGCCGCCCAGGGACACCGACCTGGGGCTAGATACTGGCTCCCATGTCACGCAGAAATGACATCCTAAAAACCATCAGGAAACAGCGCACTGGCTGGGAGCCGAGCAGAATAGAAGATTCAGGAAGGGAGCCGAGAAAGCGGGATGCAGCGCAAGAACAGAGGGAGCGGCCGCTCCGGCCCGAAGAGCTGGACCGCGCGGTCCTGCGGGAGGTTAGTCAGGGTGTGTGCGGAAGGCCCTGCGCAGGGCTCCGTGGGGCCGGGAGGCCCGGTGGGCGCCCCGACCCCTTCCTGCCCATTCAAGTGAAAGGAACGCGCCGAGCTCATCGGATTTCCTCGGGGAGAGAGGACGGTGCATGTGTGATGTGGCGGCTTCAGGGGGCGTCCAGAGGACAGACCCGTCCTTGTCACACTGAGGCCCTGGGCCACAGGCCGGAGGCAGTAGGGCAGGGAAGGCCCGGCCCAGGGGTGCTGGCTCAGGGGTGCTGCCTGGAGCGCCCCTGGCAGACGAGGAACACCAGCGGCTCGGCAGACACAAGACAAGTGCCTGCAGGGCTGATGCCAGAAACCTGGAGACGGGGCAGCCCAGAGGCTGCAAGATGCTCCGTAGTGGCCAGGTCGGGGGTGGCATTCATGCTCCACCAGTAACCCAGAGAAGAAGCAGGAGGCCCACTTCTGACTTGTTACAAGACTAGAAGGGATCCGAGCAGGACGTTGCAAAGGGGAGGCTGACCCAGGACGAAGCAAATCAGGCGAGGATTACACGAGCGTGAGGGAATCATTGGCTGAGATGGGCGCCTGCCAGTGCGGGAGTGATGCCTCTTCTGGGGCTGGGTCTCATCTTAATTCCTGTAGGTGTGATGAGCTGAAGCTGCAGGCAGACAACTGTCAAAGGATCTCTCTGCCCTGTGGGCCTTAGCCAAGGCGATGCTAAGCTACATTTGGATATTCCCCACACAAATCATTCCTTGGGAAAGCTGGGGTCCCTAGGTCCACTGAGTCCACGACCCTGAGCTGCTTTGGCTCCCGGGGTCGTAGGAGTAGACATGTGGGGAGACGGGCAGTTGTCAACCCTCCACAGCCATTGGTGACAGGGAGCTTGGGGGCTGCTTCCCAGAGGAGGCCATGGGATGCCCACAGTCTGCCCCCTTGGCTCCCCAGGGCAGAAATTCTGGGTCAGTGACCCCATCCTGTGACAATTCTTTTGCTCCTTCGTGGCCCTTCTGTGCTGGAATGCTCCCTCCCCCACTTTCACACAGCATTCAAGTCATTCCCTTCTTTGATAGAGACATTACAGAGAGACTGAGTGCAATTTCTAGACACCAAGAGACGCTCCTCACAGGGACGTGAACAAGCACCGCGTGGTCTCATCCTTTGTCACATCGTGTATTCAAACTTCTTGGAAGGGACACTCAGATCTCTGCAGGGCCCTGCTAGAACAATAGATATTAGGGACCGGCAGCTAATTCCCTGGTGTCTAATACAGAAGGAAGATGCTGGCATGGTGGCATCAAATGTCCAGGCCTTAGAGAGATGTCCCAGGTCTCCCCGGAATCGCTGTGTCCAGGTTTGCAGAGACAGTGCCCATTAGGGCTTCTTGTGTCAGCTTTATCAGTAGTGGCAACCCCTTCACTCTCAGAGTGACCTGGTTTACATAAGGTAGATGCCCCCCCCACCCCGTGACCAGGCTATTAAGGGGCCTCAGAGACCCCCCTTTGCTCTGTTGCAATTAATGTAAGTGGATGAGAAGGGGACCAAGGCTTGAAGAATCAGAAAGCCAAAGTTAAAAAAGAAGTTCCACAGGACACCGTGACCCAGGGAGGCACGGGAGGCCTGGATCCCACGGTCAGAGGGACAGCAGAGAGAATGATGAGCATTTTCATGAATTTAAAATGAGAAGAATAACCATACTTACCTGCAAGGTTCACATGGATAAGAAATAAAAATTTCATCATTCTGATGTTGAAATATGTCCCATATTTCTTGGTCTTTCACAGTGGCAGACTCCCAAACCTTTGGAACTGCCTAGGTGTTGACAGACACAGAGGGGTCTTTAGTGACGTTCGTGAGGTGACTTGGGACCTCACGAAGGACAGGGGCTGATTGCCAGGAGGCCCAAGCATATGATTGGAGGCACTTTCGTTCCGTCCTCTTACTAGAGGGAAGGTTCAGGGACAGGAGCATTGAATCAATCCCCCATGCCCCAGGATTTAAGTAATCCCTTATGCAACGAAGCCTCCATAAAACCCCAGAGGGCCTCGGTTCAGAGAGCTTCCAGGGTGTAAGCATATGGAGACTCGGGAGAGTGGTGACCTGGGAGGACATGGGGCCTGTGGCCTTTCCCATCCTTTGCCCTCCGGATCTCCTCATCTGGCTCTTCCTCTGTATCCTCTTCTATAGCCTTCATGACACTGGTAAATAGAAGTAAGTGTTTCCTCGAGTTCTGTGAGAGCTTCTAGCACATTATTCCAACCCAAGGGGGAGGTGGGGATCCAGCCACCTGGATCCCTCAGCCTGTCTGGGGTCTGTCAGAAGCACACAGAGCAGCGGGGGTATAGGATTGACATCTGCCTGGCTGAGGTGAAGGGGAAAGATCCTGTCCTAGGACTGACTCCTTAACGGGAGGCTTCTGTGCTCTCCCTGGGTAGAGAGTGTCAGAAATGAGTGGAATTCTAGCACACCCAGTTGGTGTCTGAGAACTGCTTGGTGATGCATGTGGGGGATCCCCACAGACCCTGACCCTGGATCTGAGACCTAAAAGACTGCCTCATTGGGTGTGGTCGGGGTGGGTCCATTAAGGCTGAAAGGGGGCTTGGGTCGGTCTGAGCACCTCAGAGCTCTTCATACACTGAACCTTTCTGCGCTGCAAGACAGTTCATAATACTTTATACGTTGCAGAAGACAGAAGATTAATTAATAGATTATTACGCTGCCACACATTATTAACGCTTTAAGAAGGGAGAGGACCAAGCAGAGTTAGATTTTTAAAGATCCTGCTTTGACTACTCAGGACACAGCAACATTCTTTCAAGTCTGGGTGTCTCTGAAGATCTCTTTGGTAGAAACATTGTGCCCAGGACAGTGTTTGTGATGCACAAGACAAGGCGGAGTCCCTGCAGCTGTGCAAGGGAAGAGGGAACATTCTCTGGGCCCTGGAACTCCACAGGTAGCACCGGGAGAAACTGAGGCTGGAGGAGCTCAAAACTTGCCACAAGGAAAAGAGAGGGCAAAGCGGGTTCAGGAACACATGCAATATTGACTGCGTCATCTTTTCCGTCTAAAGACCCCCAGGTAGTTAGAGTAAAAGAAAACTTTATCAGCATTTCCATCTGTATGATTTCCTTTTATTCTTCACTTTCTTCTTTCCAATATGAACTACTTGTTTAGCATCCACTTGTGAACAACTGTGGGCATCCGTTGAGGCTACAATTCATGTACTCTCTAAAGCATTGCTGGTTTTAAAACTAAATACTATATCCTGCATCATAAAAATACCTTTTAAAAAACTTAAATCGAGAATAGCTTAACAGAAAGAGTTTATGCTCCCCACAAAAGATGTTCAGGTCTTGCCCTTTCTTTTTTCAAGTTTCATCTTATGCATTGATCGGCACTAATTCTTTTAAAAATGTTATTAACTTATTTTAAGTCATCTCTACACCCAACGAGGGGCTCATGCCTCCATCCCAAGAACAAGAGTCCCATGCCCTACGATCTGAGCCAGCCAGGAGCCTCTAGGGACACGAATTCTTAACTTTGTTGTACTTTCTTTCTCAATAGCAAATAGTCTTTTTGAGTGATCATCATCTCATTCATTCCCCTCATGATCATTTCCGTAATCTATGTAATTTGCTCCGAGGACAGAGGATATGCTTTATGGCTTAGCTATCTTTACAAACATTGAGGGACACATACTTTTACTTTTCTCTCAAACTGGAGCAGTTTCTTTAACAGCCACCACTTTTGTGAAGAGAAGTTTTGTTTTGCTTCCTTTTTTTCCTTTTCTCCTGAGGAATCGTTGAAAGTCTCAGCTTAGACACATGGTGTATCTGGTCGTCTCTATCCTGGGAAGGTGGACTGTCCTGGGGGGGGGCCAGGACAACCAACTGTTAAGTCATTGGTCATACGAGTTTAGCCAAGGTGGGATGCTTTATACCATAGAAACTGATGAGGCACACTGTGAGGCACGGATTTTTTTTTCACTTCTGGCTTCTGGGGAGGCAGTTGTCAAACATCTCCCAGCACGGGGTGGGGCGCCACCTTCTAATTCCAAGCACCACAGATCCTTTTCTTTGGGAGTCTAGGCACAGACAGACCAGCGCTCCAGGAGAGGGAAGCTGCTGCAGACCCACAGCTTCAGCCCCAGAACAGGTGCATTCCTCACACCCACCCTTCAATTCACTCAGGGAGATTCAAAGAAAATAGCGCATTGGAACAACTGAAGAAAGCGTTAAATTCTCGGGCCCGCGGTAGATGATATGGCTGCATATATTCCCAAGGAACAAACAAACGTGGCAGGGCTGGGGCGGGTGCACAAAGCATCCAGCATGAGAGAACACGTGTACTCAGCCCCTTTGTGCTTCCTGAGACCAGGAGCTCCACCTCCATGATATCCTGTAGGGAGCAGCAGCTCCCCAGTTCCAGGGCAAGGCAACCTGCTCAGGCAGGGGGTGCTTTCTGCTCTGGTGGCTCCTCACTCTGCCCCTAGTCCCACACTAGTACTAGCAAACCTACAAAAGAATCCTTTCAAAGATCAGATCTCCCATGTTTCTCCTTTCAGCTCACTGCTGGTGGCTCCCAGGTAAGGGGACACCTGCATTCCCCACATGTACCCCCAATGGCCTCTGGAAGAAGCCAGGAGAGGCAGCAATCAACAACACTAACTACAGCACAACACAAAGCAAAACTGCATAATTATCGGACCTTTCAATGACTGTAGCATTTCTCAGCATAAAAGCTCTTCAGAGGGATTGTTCTGAGCTAGTTAGAGCCAGTTCACAGAGGCAGACTAACTCTCCGTGTGGACCCAAAAGGTTAACCTAAGTTCCCCTTTTCTGGCTCACATTTGGGCTTAATACAGAGCTCCTGTTCCTAGATTCGACTTAATCAACTCACGGTGACACACCATGTGTTAATTTAGATTAAACAATGCCACAGAGGTATTTATGTAAGTAGGATTTTTTGTTGTTGTTGCAAGGAGACATAGTCATCTTTAGGAAGCCAAATAAATATTAGATACGGTGAAATGGTTGATAAAATCTCTCCTCCCCAGATTCTCCTCTGAGGCCAGATGTTCTTCAGGAGCCTGATAGAATCTTAGGGACGGTTAAATATGTGTTATACAAGCTGTGGTAGAACACAGAAAATGAAGTTGTACAGCCATTTGAAGAAGCTAGAGTAATCTTGATTCCAAAACCAGACTTGGGTTGTACAAGGACATAAAACAATAGCCCATTTTGTTTTCAAAGGCACATTCAAAATGGAATATAGTGTAAACAATCTAATCGGAGCTTAAGAATGCCTCACCATTGCCTTGGTTTACTCTTGGAATGCGCAAGGAGGTCAACACTATAATATTGATCAGTATGAAAAAGACCATAACATTCTGTCAATTGATAGCCTAAAAAAGATAAATAGTATCTCAGTTGATGAAAAAAAATCATTTGAGAAAGCTCAAGATATATTTATGGTGTAAAAAAATCCTTTATGAAACTGAACATCAAAGGTAACTCTCTTAAATGTATCAGACTAGTTGACAGTAAACAAATACTTTAATGGAAAACTTCTAATCCATTTTCTGAGGATCTAGAATGAGCGTAGACAGACTACCAACTATCACCACTGTTTTCTATCGTACGTCTGGCAGCCATGGAGAATACCTTGGAAAATAAAAAGAAAGAAGAAATATTAAAATTGGAAAGGTGGAGATTAAACTGTCATTATTAGCAGATATTAAAACCATTAACTCCTAGAAGCCACAAATCAAAAAACTACTAGACTTGATAAGAGAATTTAATAAGATAACCCAACAGTTGATCCAGAAACCAACCACATTTCTCCATATCAGAAATAACCAAATAGAAAATACGATTAAAAATAGGAAACCATTCCTGGTAACAACGTATCTACAAAATACCTAGGGATGAAATGAATGCGGAATCACACTGGAGAAGATTTCAAACCTCTAATAAACACGTCATACGATGATGTGATTTAATTGGAGAGGAGCTGCAGGCTCTCAGATGGGATGATTTCATTTTGTAAAGATGTTAATTAGGGATCCCTGGGTGGCGCAGCGGTTTGGCGCCTGCCTTTGGCCCAGGGCGCTATCCTGGAGACCCGGGATCGAATCCCACGTCAGGCTCCCAGTGCATGGAGCCTGCTTCTCCCTCTGCCTGTGTCTCTGCCTCTCTCTCTCTCTGTGTGACTATCATAAATAAATAAAAATTGAAGAAAAAAAAAAGATGTTAATTAGGGATCCCTGGGTGGCTCAGCGGTTTAGCGCCTGCCTTTGGCCCAGGGCGTGATCCTGGAGTCCCGGGATCCAGTCCCACATGGAGCCTGCTTCTCCCTCTGCCTGTGTCTCTGTCTCTGCCTCTTTCTCTCTATGTCTCTCATGAATAAATAAATAAGATCTTAAAAAAAATAAAGATGTTAATTCTATCCCAAATTAATGGACAAATGTAATGCCTTCAAAGCAAAATTCCAGGTGAACTTTGAGGAATCGAAGAAAATTACTGAAATTTATTTATTTATTTATTTATTTATTTATTTATTTATTTATTTATTTATTTATTTTTAACTCTGAAATTTATATTGAGAAGTAAAGATCATACATAGAAAAATAAATCTTCATAAATAAGAGTGTGAAGAGGTTGCACCTGGGTTGCTCAGTGGCTGAGGGTCTGCCTTTGGTTCAGGTCGTGATCCCAGAGTCCTGGGATCTAGTCCTGCATTGGGCTCCCCACAGGGAGCCTGCCTCTCCCTCTGCCTATGTCTCTGGCACTCTCTGTGTCTCTCATGAATAAATACATATAATTACTTAGTTAGTTAGCTAGTTAAATAAAAAAAGAAGAATGCAAAGAGTTGACACTTGCCTTACTCAGGCACTAACACACAGAGCCAATGCGGTAGTAGAAACAAAGTAGTAGTATTGGCAAACAAAGGACACATTGACCAACGGGAGAGAAGAGAGTGCAGAGCTAGGGCCACACTTAAGGACAGTAATATGTGATGCAGGAGACACCTCAAATCATGGAGGAAGAGAGGGCTTACTTAAAGAGAGTTTCGAAGGAACTGGTCACCCTACAGAGAAAAATGAAACAGGATCCTTGCCCCATACATATACAAATATCAACACTAGGATATTAAATACAAAGGTAGAATGATAAAGTTAATAGAAAATATTTTCACAAACTAAACTTGTGGGGCGCCTGGGTGGCTCAGTGAGGTAAGCATCTGACTCTTGGTTTCAGCTCAGGTAGTGACCTCAGGGTCATGAGATTGAGTCCTGGGTTGGGCTCAGGGCTCAGGGCTCAGTGTGGAGCCACTTGTCCCTCTCCCTCCCTTGCTGCCCCTTCCTCAGCTCATGCTTGCATTCTCTCTCTCTCTCTCTAATCAATAAATAAAATCTTTTTTAAAAAGTTTTTTTCACCATATAATTTATTTATTTGAGATAAGCATGAGCAGGGTGAGGGGTAGAGGGCAATATATAAACTGTTCAACAAATAAATAAATGAATTAGTGGGGGCACCTGGGTGGCTCAGTTGGTTAAGTAAGCATTGGACTCTTGATTTCCCCTCCAGTCCTGAGCTCGGGGTCTTGAGATCCAGCCCTGCTTCAGGCTCTGCACTCAGCTGGGAGTCTATCTGAGATTCTCTCCTTCTTCCTCTGTCTCCTCTCCCCCGACTCTCTCTCTCTCTCTCAATGTCTCTGTATAATAAATAAGTAAATCTTTTAAAATATAAACTTGTGATGTGGACGAGGGAAGAAATTCTTATAATTTCAAAGCACAAACCAAAATGTGAAATAGTGAACTTGAATACGTCAAAAATAAGAATTCATCTTTATTTTTATTTATTTTTTTTAAGAATACATTTTTAGAGAGAAACTGGCAAATGACAGCATCTAAAACATGTCGAGCGATTAATTCTTCCAATGAATCTGTGAGAAATGGACAGCACTGCAAATAGAAAAATGGGTGAGGAGCTCAAAAACCTAGTGTGCAGGCAACTGCCAAGGACCAAGAAGCTCACAAAGAGATGCGCTCAGCGTTCCTCTTGGGGAAAAGGCAAATAAAACACTGAGCAGTCGGGTCACGTGTATTAGAACAGAAAAAAAATGACATTGGCATAAACCTAGTATATCAGGAGAGCGCGTGCTGGGGTGTTGTGGGTCTGTCACTCTGCAGTGTGGCCCGACCTCCGGGGTCCAGCTCCTTGGCCACCAGCAGGCACTTTCCCAGCTCCGCCTCCCACCTGTGGAACCACGTCCACCTGCAGCATCCGTGTCCCACCTGCAGCATCCACGTCCACCTGCGGCATCCGCGTCCCACATGCACCACCCGTGTCCCACCTGTGGCATCCATGTCCCACCTGCAGCATCCACGTCCACCTGCGGCATCCGTGTCGCACCTGCGGCATCCATATCCCACCTGTGGCATCCGCGTCCCATCTGCGGCATCCCGCTACCCACCAGGCAAATCATTGTGGTGTCTCCGACACAGAGTCACGTCTAAATATTAAATAAAATGGGCGGCGGCACTCTCAGGGGACGAACCGAAGACCTCTGAAGTCTCCTTTGTTGTTCTGGTTTCAAAGAACTCCTTGGTCAGAGCAGCTGCTGAGAACGCGGTGCCCGGTGCGCTTCGTATTCCTGCAGCTGCGGGGAAGAGGAACACCCTTCCTCTGGTCCTGAGCAAACTTCTTTCACGGGGGGTCAGTGGGGCCTGTCTTTTTCAGGGCCAAGTTCTGGAATAATGTCGGTTCGGCCTGAAAGATAAGCAGGCCTAGGAGAAAATTGAATCCCTACGGGAAAGGAAAGGTCAGAATAGGATTGGGACAGACGGACTACGGCGCGTGATCAGCACCATCCTTTTTTTCGTAGCTTCCATCCTGTATGTTCACTGGGACCCTGACTCCTTTACCAGTTAGTATCACATGATCTTTATTAATATGGGTGCACTATTGATGTGTGTGGATGTATTTGCACATTTAGTGCAGTTGGGGGGGGGTGTGATGAGAGAGAAAGGCACACACGTGTGAACTATATGCTGAAGAGACATCTGCTGCTTTTCCTCATCTCAACCCTAGCCTCCCAAGCAGGCGTGAGGTTGGCTTTCTCACCTTTGACAAGCAGCACCCAGGACAAGGCCTAGCAGACAGTGGAGCTGAATGAGCCTAGGTTGAAAGAACAAGTTAGAGAAGAAAAGTTGAAAAACATTTAATAAGTATATGGGCAGCCCGGGTGGCTGATCGGTTTAGCGCCGCCTTCGGCCCAGGGCGTGATCCTGGAGACCCAGATCCAGTCCCACGACAGGCTCCCTGCGTGGAGCCTGCTTCTCCCTCTGCCTGTGTCTCTGCCTCTCTGTGTGTGTCTCTCATGAATAAATAATCTTTTTATAAAAACCATTTAGTAAGTACAAAGAGAAAAAGAAAACAGCAGGGCTAACTTCCTCATCCTGGGTTGGGGGAGAGGCAGGAAGCACCTCCTGGAACCTTCATGTTTGCCTTCCGGTCTATTTCCTAAGCGTGTGTACTTACCTGAGTACATAATCAAAGACAGGGATATAATACTCAGCATTTTCCAGGCTGCTTTTTCCCTGAACAACTTAGCAGAGCATTTGTCCTCGAGCCTCCTCTCACCTGCCAGAGTCAGGGGCCAAGCTGAAGTTCACATCTGGCCGCCTGGGATTGAGCACTTGGACTCTTCGCCACATGCTGTGCGGCTGCCGCCTGAACCGTGGCCCAGGATAGTCCATCACCCACTAATGTACAGTGTAATTTAGTTCCATTGTGGTAAACATGCATAGCTAATAACGGCTCCCCCGGAGAGTGCGACCTGCCCGGGACCACTGATCTCCTCTGCGCCATCGGCCGCTCTGTTCCCAGGGCCTCGCTCAGTTCCTGCCACATACTGGGGCTCATTCAGGAGGGGGTGAATCCGGGAACGGCCGGATGAAGGAGTTTTGTAAGCTTCTGTACCCACCAGGGGACAGTTGGGCTTTGAAAAGCTCTGTGTTAGACTTTTGGACATTCCAAAGGGGAGGCCTACAGGGGATTAAGGGAAGATTCCAGTGAAGGGTGGCTCCCTTCCTGCTCAGGTCCCTGGGCTGCAAGGCCCTGTGGGCAGCCTGGAGTTCTTGTCACTTTGCCCAGCTCTTTCAGCAAAGGGACGTGTGAGTCATGATGGGAGCTTTGCAAAACGTTTTACACAGCATGGTTTCACAGCACTCCGTAAATCACGGATTGTGTGTAGAGCACACACGTTCTTCCCAGAAAAGACCCGAGACTGCTTTCCCATAGTTAGAGACTTCAGAAACCGACTTGGGAATCAGGGGATTGTGAAGGGTGCCCTTTGCCCCCGAGTTTGACAAGCAGGCCTTCAAGTGAGTCTCTTCCCTGTCCCACACCTGAGGACCGGGAGGCTCCACGCACCCCACATCCTGGGGAGAGCATCCAAGAAGCAGGCCAGTCTCGCGAGCCCCCAGGGCTGATGAAGAGGCACCTGTGCAGATGGGTGCGATCACCTCCTCCCGGTCCCATTCCCCTCTGCACCGTACAGAAGAGGCCCGGACAGGACGAGAAGGGGCCCTCGGTCACTCTGGGGTGTCCTGGAGAGACCACTGAGGTTGGATGAAGGCTGTGGCTGGGCCACGAGGGGCGACATCCTATCTAGAGAGGGAGGTTGGCACATGGGCCCTGTCAGGACCAGTCATGGATACACCACCTCTCTCTGGGGGGGTCCCGCACATGTGGGGGTGCTGGTGTAGAGCTGACCTACACCCCAGGAGCGGGTAAGTAAAATGAGAGGGAACCTGTATAAATAGTAACTGTAATAGCATATTCTAGTATTTCTAAGATAGACATTTTTTAGCATGATTTTTCTGAAATTAGGACATCTCTTACATCCACCAATGACCAGGCCGCAGTCATAAAGTCATTATCATTGCTCTAGGAACATTTAATCAATTTATTTTGCGTATGCTTCATCTTTTTTTTCTTTATACACAAAAGTGATCTAAGATAAAAATGTATGCCCAAGTAGGTCCAAGAGTCTCTTCCAACAAGAGTCAAGTAAAACTGCTGAGGGATAGGAAAATATTACAACTTCCCAGAAGGGAAGAATTCACAGAACGTTTTTCATGGAGCTTTACCAACAGTAATGCATATCTCAGTCCACGGGGTCTTGGGCTCAGGGAAATGCAGTGTATCTTTCCCCTCCTCTGTTTTCACAGAGCACCCTCTGCTAACTTGACCCTCTGAGAGTCCACAGGGTAGTCTGGAAGTTCAAATATTAGTTGCTCTCTCCCAAGGCTTCCCCTCAGAAACCAAGAGGACTGATAGCTTCTGTCCTCCTGAGGTTTCTATTTGCATTTGAATGGGAGACAGTGCAAGGCCCTCCTAGGAACAGTGAGTGTTTTTGATGCTCAAGTAAAATCTTGTCACTTCCCGCAGTACCTAGTGGAGATTCTGGTGTGGATCACGGCCACCCAAGGTGCCTCCTGACCCCGTTGTGCAGATCAAGCCCTGGACCTGACAGCTGTATGTCCTCAGCCCCAGGCTTGCCTCCCGGTCTATGAGCTCCTGAGCAACACTCCTTCTATAGCATTGAGTCATTTCAACAAATATTTATTAAGCAGCTACTATTTGCTCTGTGCTGTGACTGGTACTGGGGATGTGAGGCTGACATGCAGTTGGGGGATCCCTCTGCCCTTGGGTTTCCCACCCTCTCGCCCGACAGCAGGGCGCTAAGGGGCAAACTCGGGGTGTGGGAGGAGTCCCAGTCCTGGGACACCTCCACAGGACAACTGGGCCCCTGCAGGTCCCGTCCTCCTGTCTGGCGCCCTGTGCCCACTCTCATCAGCTCTCTTACTTTCAGAGCACACGTCTCTGCTCCCGTTGGGGTATCCCACCCCCAGAGCATGAACCCCTCTTGCTTCCCCTTCGGGCTGGGGCAGCTGTTGTTCCTCTCCTCTACCTTGAGTCGCCTGCAAGCCAGAAGAGGTGGGTGGGAATATTTAAAGGTTTTGTAGAAAAAGGCCCGTCAGCACACATTGTGTACTCCGTGCACTTGTCCTGCAAAATGAAGGAGAAGCAAAGGCTTTCTGAGAAGCAAGTGAGGGCCGTGCTTGGCACGCAGCTGCCTGGCACAGCAGGTTCCAAGTTGCTCAGGAGATGGCAGAGGATGGGCTGGAAAGTCAGATCCACGGAGAGGCGGGCGACCTTCGGGGAGGAGGCGTCAAGGTGAAGCAGGACAACCCTGCCCCGAGGGGCGCCAAGGGGAGTGAGGCCCCAAGTCACCAACTGGACCCCACTCCCCGGGCCTGCCCCCTGCCGGGCCGCCACCTGCTTCTGCTGCCCCCGCCTTGGCTCGACAGAGACCCGACCCTGACCCCCAAGCCCCGAGCCCGGACTGTCCACCTGCACCCGGCCCTGCTCTGGGCAGGAGCCACGATCTCCCGTCACTGACACCTGCATCCTCACTTCTGTTTCCTCCTTGACCACGCGTGCAATTGTCTTTCCTCTGTGAAATGTCGTCATGACTCTCTCCCTCCGGAGGGCTCCTCGATGTCTTTGTCACAGAGGATCGACATGCTGGTAGCGATTGACATCCCTGAGCTCCCAGGAGGGACAAGCAGGGAGGAAAGGCCTCTCCCCCAGCCTGGGGCTTGGCCTCCTCCCTGCCCCTGTGGCGCTCCTGTCCTGTGCAGGCCCCCAGGCCCCTCACCAGCTGGAGCTTCCTGGCTGTCCCCCCGAACTTCCTTGGCATCTTCTGTGATGCTTCCCTGCAGCACTGGGCCTGTGTTAGGTGGGTGCTGACCACAGCCACACACTGGGTGACTTAATCCACTAAATGTATTTCCCATATTTCAGAGAGCAGGGAAGTCCAAGACCAAGATGCACTAATTTGGTGCCTGGTCGAGCTCTCATCCCGGCTTGCAGATGGGCACCTTCCAGCTGTGTCCCCTCGGGGCAGAGAGGAACGAACAAGATCTCTGGTATTTGATTTTTAAAGACACTGATCCCACCAGACCAGCTTGCACACTTGTGAATTCGTTTAACCGGAATCACTTCCTTATCCGGTGGATGCCCACACTGGGGTGGGGGGGTGGGGTAGGGCTTCACATATGACCTTTCAGTCCATAGCTTGGCCGCCTCCACAGCGAGCCTCAGGCAGGTGGACAGCATCACCCCCGCCGCCTGCCGGGCTCCAAGACCCCATGTGGCAGGGACAGAAACTTGTTATAACTGGACTTGAAGGCCCTGCTGAGAAGCCCACAGAATATCAAGGTGGACCTTGATCCCACAGTCCTGGCCTCCCTCTGCTATGTCCCTTGACCTCAGGACAGCGACCACTGAGGAGCAAAGCTAAGGGAACCAGATGCTGAGGACAGAGAAGGTGACAGGACACAACTGACACAGTGAGAGTTCTGGACACCAAGGAGCGAGAAATAGCACCGGTGTAAGCAGAGGGGCCTGGGCAGGGGGGACAGGTTTGATCCGGGAAGGGTGGGTACAGGGCATCTGTCCGGGTGCACTGAGACGGTCCCCCCTACACCAGGGCCCAGGCTCAGCCTCACACGGGTGTCCATCCATCCCCCTGGGGAACTAACCAGCAGGACGTACACCCAAGAAGAACACGCTTTTCAACAGTCCATCTCTTAAGCATTTATTAGACACCTCTTAGGTGCCCTCCTCAGCCTGCGTGGCCAGAGATCTCAACGAGTGGGTGTCCCTGCCCTCAGGGGGCTCAGAGCCCGGCTCCCCAGGGCAGAGCCAAGAGGAAGCTCAGTACTTGTCAGGCAGGCCAGCAGGTCGGAAGTGGTTGGGGTCTTTGCCACTCCGGCCCCATTCGTTGGCAGCCTGGTCAGCCTTCGAGTCCTCCGCTCCGTGGCCGCTGTCTCCAAACCTTAAAAGGTCTGTGATTCTCTGAGAATTCTCTCTGGCGTCGCTGGGATGGAGGGGGACAGGCAAGAGATGAATTAGGGCCTGATGAGCGAAGCCCACCGCCCCCACCAATCTCTCCTCTCTCCAAGGGCTGGCTGACAGGAGCCAGGGCAGGAGGGGCTGAATCACCCTGCACCTGACCCTGCACCGGGCACAACCCACCCCAGCCAGGCTGGTCCCCGGGCCCCCAGCAGGAAGGCAGGGAATCCCCGGGTCCCCCGGCCTTGCTGTGGCCCTGGGAGCCACTCCAACCCCACA